>NC_083627.1:18944782-19305103 GCF_963584025.1 Labrus mixtus
CATTAGGTTTAATATTCATACAGAAACTTACTTCCAACATCCAGTCTGGTTCCTCCACCAAAAGTCCACCACAGTGGTACAAAGTCATTGAGCGGCCGTACAAAAACCTCTCACTGTAGAGACACACGGCTCTCTGACTTTAACACACTGAACTCAAACTACCACAACGCCACATGTCACATTACCGTGAGAGTGAAAATCATCTATTTCCCAACAAATAAAAACTCTGGCTTCAAACATTTTACCTTCATTTAAATTCAGTCTGTGTTTCTGTTTTCAACTGAAATCCTTTAAAGTCAAATGTTGTCTTTATTCTTTCTAAAACAAGATATTTAAAAGTTAAAGGTCAGTATTTTCTTTTCCTCCAGGCTTGAATATGAAGACAAAAGACACCAGAATAACTTACTGATTGAATAAAAAGATGAATATGTGACTTACTTCCAATATCCAGTCTGGTTCCTCCACCGAACGTGTACCACAGTGATACAAACTGATGGAGTCGTCGTACAAAAACCTCTCGCTGTAGAGACACACGGCTCTCTGACTCTGACACAAACACAGACACCTGAATGAGTCTCTGCCTGCAAGACCTCTGAGACCAAAAGAAAACTGAATTTAAAAAGATTATAACAAATTAAAGAATGTCTTTCTTTGAGATATTTAAATTATTTTTAAATCATTTTCTCAAGAATATTATTAATTATCGTGATTTATATCAGAATAAATGTTTCTAGAAGCATGAACATGAAATCATATTAAATTTGTTTTGAAAGTTTTCTAATTAATTGTATAATTAATTGATTGATTGATAAACAGAGTAATGAGAGTGATCCCTGTTGGAGTCAGTCAGAACATTTCCATAGAGAGCCACTTTGCATCAGCAGCACCATGCTCCAGTGCTCTGGGAGAGTTTATAGTCCTGACAGTTGAACACTGGATGACTGACAGCTGTCCTTCATCGCAACAGAAATCCTCGTCCTCATCATCAAAAACATGACTTTGATCTGCGTCCTCATCTGGACTGTCCTCCTCTGCTGCTGCTTCACAGGTAAAGTCCAGAGAATCAAACTCCTCTCCTCTATGAACATCCGTCCCTCTGAAATGAAGCCCACTAAACCCTGATGCTGCTTTCTGTTTTTGTCTCTGTATCCTCAGAGTCCAGAGGACAGGTCACAGTGACTCAGCCTGCAGCAGTGACCTCTGCTCTGGGAGCCTCCGTCTCCATCTCATGTAGGACCAGTCAGAATGTTTATGTCTGGAGCAGCTACCACTATTTAGCCTGGTACCAACAGAAAGATGGAGGAACTCCTAAACTGCTTATATACCGTGCTAGCACTCGAGAATCAGGGATTCCAGATCGTTTTTCAGGCAGTGGATCAAACTCTGCCTTCACTCTGACCATCAGTGGAGTCCAGACTGAAGATGCAGCAGTTTACTACTGTCAGAGTTCACACTATATCAACAGTCAGTGGGTGTTCACACAGTGAAAAAGCGTCGTACAAAAACCTCCCTCACTCACACTGAACAGAAACTGAACTGACTGCTGCAGCTGGATGTTTCTGCAGAGACTGACACACTTCACTGAGGACACACACACACGCACACACACGCGCACGCACGCACGCACACGCACACACACACACACACATAATTTTTCTAATACTTTAACAACTTTCCTAAACTCTTAATACACCAACACACCTACAACACACAAATGGCAAAACAGTTCATTTCATGCTCAAAATCACACATTGTAAACTAAAGTCCAACACTAATTTTCAAAATAAAATAATAAACTCACACACTACACCATGTCCACCAAAACACTACACTCAAAATAGAATCATTCTTCCAAAACACTAACACATGTCCTCTTCCAACATAAACATTTAATCACAGCACAATGTCATAAAAACATGAACATCAGATGGAATTACAGGAACTACATTACTTTACATGTGTCAGATCTGCCCTTATACAATAGACATATTTGATCAAAGATTGTGCTTAGCACTGCAGTTTCTTTTAAAGCCTCTTTACATTTTGTTTTGTTGGGTTTAGTAAATGCATGCATTTTGTTTCTTTGGCTGCAGAAATGTAATACAAAAAAGGAATGACCCATCTCAGAGTAGCTTTATAGAATGTACTGTTTATGAAGAAAAGAAGACAGAGACAGAATTGCTACAGTAAAGGCTTTATCTGCAACAGGACATTACTGCAAAATAACAAAAATATACAATATAGCTGCCATATATTGTATTACTGTATGTGAAAATACAAAATATACAAACAGAAAAAGCCACAGAAGAATAAAGAAAGAAAAAAAAGTCCTCTTCTAATCTGCCCGGTCTTCTGCATTTGGCCACATGTTCTCATCCACATCACACCTGATATATTCTCTGGCAAGGCATCTTGGGAAGAATCTTCTGGCATGCCTTATCCACCCCTGGCAGTGTTCAGCTGTGATGTCTTGACATGCAGCATCCATTGCATCCAGGAGGGACATTTGGTCCTGTGGGCGACGGTCAAAAACCTTCCATCTCCAGGCTGAGAAAAACTCCTCAATGGGGTTGAGGAAAGGAGAGTAAGTGGCAAGGAAAAGGGACATCGTCCTCGGATGGGTGTCAAACCTGGCTGTGAATGCACAGGAATGGTGGAATACCACATTGTCCCATGTGATCACATACAGTATATTGGCAAGTGGTCTCCCACCTGTCCCCTTTCTGCCTCTGCCACCAGTCTTTTGTGCAGGTCGTCTAAAAACAGGAGAAGGTGGTCAGGGGCCAATCTCACATTTATGCAGGAGTGCACCATTTTTGGAGATTGCAGCGCAC
This sequence comes from Labrus mixtus, assembly GCF_963584025.1. NCBI lineage: Eukaryota > Metazoa > Chordata > Actinopteri > Labriformes > Labridae > Labrus > Labrus mixtus. Next base: position 18,947,617 of record NC_083627.1, read on the forward strand.
ATGGTGATGTTGGCTCCTCTCTGGCCCAGGACGGTTACTGTGGCCCTTTTGCCAATTATGTTTCTTCCACGCCGACGCCTTTTCGTCAAGTTGAAGCCAGCCTCGTCAATGTAGATCATTTCATGTGGGACTTGATTTGCCTCCTTCTCCATGACTCTCTGAAAGTAATCAGACACAGTGTGTGTAAATGCTTTGCTGTAGACCTACTGTACTCCAGGTTTATAGAGTAGGTTACTGCAAACACACTATGTATAGTACAGTAATGACTGTATTGCATAACCTTACCTGGATGTATTGGCCACAGAGTTCTTTGATGCGCTCGCTGTTTATTTCAAAATGAACTTTGTATAGTTGTTTCATTCAGACCAGTGTTTCCCCTACCGTTATATTAGGGGGGCGGCCCGCCCAACCAATGGCACCCCCCGCCCCCCTTGATGGTCAACTTCATTTTATTTTCTATATAGCGAGAGATCACAACAGAAGTCATGAGGATACCTTTCATATAGAACAGGTCTATACCTCATCCTTTCATTAAACAAACTTAATAGCCTTATGTTCTTTATCTTATTTACACGACGTCATGTCATTTCTGTCTCTACATGGTCGCGCGTTTACAATTCTCCTCTGCTCTCTGTGTTGTGCACGGCAGAGTTTCACCCCGATGCACACACACACACACACACACACACACACACACACACACACACACACACACACACACACACACACACAAAGAGAATGACGTTTATATACAGTTACTGCCTAAAGTGTCTGCACGCCACCACTACGATCTCCGTGCACGTAATTAAACGGCTGCATTATGTTTTCTGTTCGTCAGTATGTTGTTCTCCTCTCTGTTGTGGATGTTGTCATTCCATTGGATTACACATAGCATTGATATAAAGGCAAATATTCTCATTATAACATTGTGTAGCGGACTCTGTTGCTACGGCCGCTACTTCCGCGTTGTTTATTTACCTCACGTATCACCTCGGGAAATCCCCCGCCCCCCCTCCCCTCTGACAGGGATAGCCCCCCGCTGTGAGGAGCACATGTGAACGGCTAGGTCGGGAGAATCTCAGGAGTGTTCCTCCTGTAATTATCTAGATATTATCCGGAGTGCATATGTGAAAATGGCTTCTGTGATTAGCTAGAGTCTGAGAAATGGATTTATGCTGATTGATACAATGTTCCTAAGACAAGGTTGTCCTCTACAACTCTGGACTGAATGTCCTTCAGTTTTATTTTATTGTCAGAAATCACCACGTTGACAATGGCAAGTTCCTGCTCTTCATTTAGGAGCTTCCTTCTTACCCCTGAGGGAGGTAGATGTTGAATCCTTAGAGAGACAAAACACAGTTACATATGAGAGACCGGAGGCATACAGTTCCTGTAATACATGGTAAATTGATTTACACTTTGCAGTAGGAGAAGCCTTGTAAAATATCCAACCTGTTGGCTTGTCGAAAAATCCGGACAATGGATGCCACTGTGTCCCGGCCAAGGGGCAACCTCCGGTCTCGAAAAATGAAGCCAATGCAGAAGTACAAAAAACTGCAGTTCCTCGAGGTTCCGCTTGAGGCTGGCTGCAGAAGCGGCGGAAGTGCCATAAGCCCACAGCCAAAAAAGCCTGTTTTTACCAGGGGGGGGGGGGGTGAATTTTTTTACAACTCGTCAGATTTGATTTTATTAAGGGAAACGGCTATGCCCATATAAGGGATGTGGCAGATTTGATTGACAGCTCTGCATGCTGCATCTGTCTGTCAGGTCAGCAGGTCAGGAGGCTAGGTAGCAGCTTGATCCGTCTGATTTCTCGTCTTTTTTACTTCGTTTGGAGAGTTTGTTTAACACATATCTGACAACATACATGGCTTGCTGTGCAGTTAACAGACCATCCAACAAGTTGATGCTTCAGTTTTTTTCGGTAAGTGATATAGTAGTGTTATATTTACTGCATACTCATGTGTCGGTATTTATATTTACGGACCTAGCTTGTTTAGCGTTAGCTTGTAAACCAGTCGGCTAACTGTACTCAGTGTAGCCCATTATTTACGGTCAATGGTTTGGAAATGTTTGTTGTTAAAAATAATGAGTTTGTGTGATGTTAGAAGCTAAAGGTTCACCTCGGTGGTTAACCACAGACTGTAAATATGGTTATCTGACGTTATGATGAATGTTATACTCCACGTAAATGTCGACATTAAAAAACAAACTTTGTGTAGTAATTATCAGTCAGTACTTAACATAAAGTTAACTCAACTGAACCTAATATGCTGTGTAGGTTATAGAGGATGACATCAATGTTACATGGTTGACGTAGTGTCTTAAGATTTGTGCAAACTGTTACCAAATTTAAAAAAAATTCACTTTGTAAGAGTTCAGGTAATTTTAATCTGGTTATTAATATAGTTCTTAATCGTTACAGATGCTCTTACAAAGAATATAGCAGTAGAAATATAAAATATAAATAACATATGGAATGAAAATAAGATATAAAGCAATAAGTACAAGAAATAGTTTGAAGAATACAGCCATGTACCGAGCTCATGTTAATAACAGATGAGCTACTGTATGTTCTGTACTAAAGCACAGAGAGTTGGGACCTGTTAATGATTTAAATAATTCAGGTTATATTTGTTTCATATTAAGATGAAGTAATAGCCACAATAAATTGCTTAATCTTTCCTCACACAAAATCTGAGACAATTTGATGTGGAATATCATTGTGCAAGTGAGTGAGAGAGCTGAAAATAACATGATTACAATAAGGTTTATCTTCTTAACTTTGAATAGATGTTGATTACCTGAATACTGTACCTTTGTTGTCTGGGTAGTACTGTTGAATTTATAAATGTGCTCTTACACACAGATGAATACAGAAAAATAGATGAGAACAAAACAATGATTTAATGAATAACTGATATTTTCTCTTTCTTTGCCATCCTGAAGACCCCGCACTAAAAGTCCATGTTCTCCTGGATCCATGTCACATGCTCGAGCTTCTTCAGAATGACTTTTCAACAGTCGAAGTTCTGGTGAGAGAAGATGGCCAGCAGATAAGACAGCAGTACATCATCCACAGGCTTCAGAAGAAGGAGGAGGATTTGCACCTTGCATCATGCTTCAGCTGTTCAAATAAAAATAGATCTCCTCCAAACAACTTGCAATCAAACCATTTTCTTCCCATTTTAAAACCCTTTGTCCAGTTTAGATGGATTAGAAGATTTTTAACTGTGTTTTTATTCACAAGTTATTTACTCTCCATGTATCTTGATTTAAGAATGGGGCTGTGTTTAAGGGCAAATTTTGAACTACATTAGTATTTGGTAAAAAAAAATGTCAAAAGAATAAAAAGTTGTGTAAAAGTAGACTTACTAAGCTATTGAGTTGAGCATTAATGCACATTTTAGTCTTGTCAATTCAAATCTGAAATGTATACTCATAAGTAGACATAAAGGAGTGCATTTATATTGAAATATTTCTTTAATCTGAAAAACCACATTCAAAAAGCCGAGCAGCAGAGATTAACATGTTTACAGCTTGGTACAAAACAAACAAATAGGTCTGATTAGCTCATGTCTCGATCGACACACACTGTACGGGGGTCGTTTGATTTGATGAAGGATAAGAGTTATTCACAATAAGGCGTGTAGCTGACCAGCTTGACAGGCGGGTGCAGTGTAACGATTTGTCAGGAGGTTTAAAACACGCCTCAGCTCCAGCTTTCAGCCTGTGGGTGTCATCACTCAGGCCATCCGGGGGAGACCTCCCTCGCAGCGAGCTGTTGAAGAGAAGCAACCGAAGTCCACAACAGAAGAACCAACAAATGCAGATGTTGTTGAGGCTCAGGTTTCTTCCTCTGTCTCTGCAGCTCTCTAGGCACCTCGACAGACAAGTCACCAATAATCCACACTGTGTCTATAGGAGAAATAGAAAGGTGTTCAATTAATGCCTCAGACAAGACAAAATGTACAGTTAACTACATGTGACAGCTCAGGGTGTTTTTTTGTTATTAGCCTTATCTGCAGGAATAATATTGAACAAGATAGCTGCAACTCATAATAATAGATGCCAGTCTTAAACACAATTTTTTCTAATACTTAAAGTTTTTGGTGTGAAGCTGACACTGTCCATAGACTCCATGACTTCACAGGGTTCTATAGAAAACAAATGTCTAATGATAAATACTAAATAATTATTTTTAAATTGTCATGTTCGCATTGCTGTTGACATCAGTAAATATAAGACACAGACATTCCTCTTTTTGTCAGAACAGTAACATGAACTGTATGCTTTGTAATATTGATTTCTTCTAGATGTCTAACATATTTATTTACAGTCTATGGATAAAACTTTGCATATGTATTTCTCTGCTAACACTGACAAAGTCTAACTTCTCTGACAAATAACTAATAACCATAATTGTATATTTAAAAAAAGTGTAGTTTTAAGACTTTAATTAAATATTTGGGTTGAATATAATTAGTTTTAACTGTGTTGTAGAAAAGTTAAATGTTAACTTACTGTTTATAGAGTTTTCTCAGGACGAGCAGGAATAGGGGATGACAGCAGCCTAGCCGTTAGCTATGTTGTCAAGTGGACTGCTAACGTCACGCTGAATGGGCGGAGTTAAGTCCCGCCGGTCCCGCCTTACTGCTGTTGCTAAGTTGATCCAAAGTTAGGTTGAGACTGCAAATCCAATATGGATGCGGCCCTCGATTGGACTCATTTGCTGCCTATGTAACAGACGGGTCAGGGTTTGTCCAGTAATATTTACAGTCTATGGTCCCGGCTGAGATGTGTTCACCAGCCTCTCTGTATGATAGTCTGTGGTTTATGACATGCTCTATGATAGCAGCTCTTACTTCATCAGTTATCCTAGCTCTGGTCCTTCTTTGAACGCCACCACACATTCTAACTCCTCTTCCTCTACCTTGCCCTTGTCCCACTTCTCTCCCTTGTCCCACTCCTCTCCTTTGTCCTGGTACTCCTCTTCCTCTCCCTTGTCCTGGTCGTCTTCCTCTCCCTTGTCCTGGTCGTCTTCCTCTCCTTCGTGCAGGCATTTTTCTTACTTTCTTTGTGTTTCTATATACTTTTCCCTTCAGCCCAACGAGGTATTTGCATAACTTCAATCAGCTGTTTCTCATTAAAAAAAAATAGTATCATATATTTGTGTTTCAATCTACAATATGAACAGCTGTTCATGTTGGCTTTAGCCTATAAGTTAGGTTTAGAATATGATGTTATCTGTTCTGACATACAGTGAGAAAGCATTTGTAAATTTGGCAGTAAAAATCCATTGTTTTGGTCTTGGATGAGCTTAATGAGAAATTAAGCTGCTTAGCCAAAATCATTGAATATTTAGTTAATTCTCAGTTAAGGGCCTTCTTGGGGGCCAACAACATATTGCAAACTCAGCAGTAAGGTTTCAGAACAGGGCATAGCACAATCACAGCAGCAACACTTGTGATAAACCATATTGTTAATCATCTCGATAACTGTCAACATTGTGCTGCTCTCTTTATTGATTTATCCAAAGCCTTTGATACTGTCGACCACAGCATTTTAATAAATAAGCTATCTTCAACAGGATTTGATGAGCTCTCTGTTAACTTGTTTTATGATTATCTCTCAGGGAGAACTCAAGCTGTTGTTGCTGAAGGTATCAGATCGAGCTCTCTTGAAATTTGCTAAGGTGTCCCACAAGGGTCTATTTTAGGTCCACTTTTATTTTCTTTGTATATAAATAACATGGTGCTCTCTTCCCCACATTGTGATGTACATTTTTATGCAGACGACACAATCCTGTATGCCACCAGCGCCTCTTGTCAATTAGCTATTTAAACTTTGCAGTCAGCTTTTGATGCCTTTCATATAGCTCTCATTAATCACAAGCATATCTTAAATTCTGATAAAACAAAATGTGTTTTACTTTCAAGGTCCTATGTGAACAATATTCCTATTGGTATTCACACACTTCAGGGTTCCCAAATTGAGAGGGTAGAATCCTATAAATACCTAGGGATTTGGCTGGACAATAGGCTCTCTTTCCGAAAATATTAGAATAAAAATAGGATTCTTATACAGAAACAAATCCTGCTTCTCCACTGCCAGTAGGAAAACCATTGTGCAATCTACAATTATGCCTGTTTTTGATTACGGTGACATTGTATACATGCATGCCTCTCCCACCGCCTTGAAACCCCTTGATGCTGTGTATCATTGCGCATTGAGGTCCGTGACTGGCTGCAAAGCTCTGACACATCACTGTACCTGGTTGGCCCTCTCTGGCTATGTGGAGGCACACCCATTGGCTCACATTTATTTATAAGTCCATTCTTGGTCTACTCCCCTCCTATCTATGCGCTCTAATTTCACACAACATCAGTAGCTATAGCCTACGCTCGTCTGACCTGTTATTGCTATGTGTACCTAAGGTCCACACAGAATTAGATAAGATGGCCTTTAGGTACTCCGCCTCCTCTTCTTGGAACACACTACAGCAGGGCTATTCAATTGGCAGCCCTGGGGCCGGGTCCGGCCCGCAACGTCATTTTTAGTGGCCCTTTAAGAAGTCTTTACTCTTAAAAATGTATCACTGTATGTTTTATTTATTTTTTAATTGCCGACGTGTATGATATCCGTATTACCATGAGACAGAGGCACAGATTTTTTTTCCAATTTGTGTGTCTCACCCTGGTCTCACCTCATGGTGTCGCAATTATTCTTGTTTATCCATCTCCTGCTCTCGTTCCTGCTTGACGCATGCGCTGCTCTCATCGCCGCGGTCTCAATGCACTCATCAGCAGCACCAGAGATCTGGTTTTTGCTAGCGCCGTTTATAATGTCTCTTTCTACTTTAAAAAAAACGAAAAGTGGACTCAGAAAACAGACAATTTAACACCGAATGGACAAAGAAGTATCTGTTTATTTCTGTTTCTATGAGGCCCGTGTGTTTACTATGCAACGAGTGCGTATCGGTGTGCAAGGAATACAACTTGAGACATTTTGAAATGGCCCATGCGAACTTTAACACTGTTTTCCCGCTGGGGTCTGATGCTCGCCACCGGAAGATATTGGGGCTGACTGCATGTTATGATCAAAAACGTCGCACACTTTTTCGGGCTTGTACCGAACAAGAGAGAGCTTCATCAGCATCGCTACGAGTAGCATGGCAATTAGGCAAAAAGAAAATGCCATTTACACACGCAGAGACTGTCAAGGAGTCTATGCTTGCATCGATTGAGGAGATGGTTACAGATGAGAAAACTCAAAACAGTTTGATTGATTCAATCAAAAAAAATCCATTATCAGACACTTCAGCCATAAGGAGAGTGGAGGTCCTCGAATCGGACGTCTTCATGTTTTTTTTTGGACAAACTGAGGAAAGCGGAGGTGATGTCGCTAGCTGTGGATGAATCAACGGACAACAGTGATATAGCACAGCTGTGTATTTATGTCAGATTCTATGACAGTGAATGTTTTCGGGATGATCTACTTGGATTAATTCCTTTGGAAGGTCAGACGACTGGTGAGATATTATTTTAAAAAATGATCTCATTCTTTGAAGAGAACAATTTAGACTTGGGACGTATTAACATGCTAGTCACGGACGGGGCACCCGCGATGGCGGGCAGGACTCAGGGACTGTCAGCAAGGTTGGCGGTTGTTTCTCCACAGCTGAGATCACTACATTGTTTGATCCACCAAAGTCTCCTGTGTGCTAAACTAAGCGGTGAGTTAAAAGAAACCATGGACTCTATCATGGCAGTAATTAACTTTATTCGTTGTACCTCCAGCTTACAGCACCGCCTTTTCAGACAGTTGTTGATGGACATGTCATCACAATATAATGACTTGCTTACCCATAAACCCCATGGCTCAGCAAAAGAAATGCATTGAAACGTTTTTGTGAACTCAGAGAGGAGATACTGGTGTTTCTCCTTAATTCAAAGCAGAAAAAGACCAATACTTTTCTGTGTCTTATGGAGAACGAGGACTTTTGTGCTACTGTTTGCTTTTTGTGCGACATTTTCCATCACATGAACCACCTTAACACGGAGCTGCAAGGCAGGGATAAAACAGCGATTCAGCTTGTGGAGAGACTTAATGCTTTTCAGAGAAAGCTCTCTCTTTTTTCTGCTGATCTATGTCCAGGCAAAATGCTTAATCTCCCCACACTGTGTAAATCAGGCCTACCTATCACAGAGGCAATGACAAGATTTATAGATGCTTTGAAAATAAACTTTGCCTCAAGATTCGAACATTTCAGTATCCCCACAGAAGTAATGACATTTGTGAAGGACCCTTTCTGTGTGGATGTCGAGGGAGAGTTTGCATTTAATGCAAAGGAACTGGTCACCTCACTGGATGAGGCATCTTTGCAACTTGAACTGATTGACATTCAGTCATCTGATGACCTGCGCCAGTCATTCCAGCTGACAGGTTTTCAAAAGTTCTGGACTCATGCAGTGAGCAAGGAAAAATTCCCTCATTCAAGGAGTCTGGCGCTTTTCATCCTCACTATGTTTGGCTCAACTTACACATGTGAATCCTCATTCTCACACATGAATGCCATTAAGACTATTAACCGTGCATCACTCACTGCCCAGCATCTGCACCACTGTCTGCGCATTGCTCTGACAACCTACACTCCTGACTTCAGTGCTCTTGCTAAATCAAAAAAATGTAATTTCTCTTATTAAATGTTGGCTACATGATAAACAACAGTAGTAAGTTACACATTTTGATATTTGCAGGTTGTTTGCACCAGTTTGAATATTACTGCTGAATCTTTTATATCAATAATGCAATATTATGCACTTAATGTGGCCACTGGTGTGGACAGATTTTTGATAAATGGTGCATTTTCAATACTGAAGGATTTTCCTTGTAAAAAAAACTCTGCACTGTCATTGTTAGATTTCTATCCATAGTTAGCAACTGCTGGCTGAGCAGACTGTTCTAGGCAGCAGTATTGTTACTATTTAGGATTAAGTTTTGCAGGTTGTTTGTTACAATTTAAATGTTACTCAGGTGTCTTAATATTCACTTAATGTTATATTATGCACGTAATCTAGCCATAGATGTGGTATGGCTCACATGGACTGTTTATTAAGGTGTCTGATGATGCAATATTTGCCTTGATAGTTTGCACCTTTATTGTTATAATTGAGTGCACTTAAGCCCATCTTGTCTGTTAATGAAATGGCTACATTTCTAAATGTCTGGTATTGCTCACTCGGACTATTGCTCACGTTATATGGCCATTTGAATGTAGACATTACTTTTTTTATGTTGTGTCATGATGCAATGCAATGTTGCTGTTGTGCATTTAAAAATACAGTATGCACTTTCCAATATGTTGTTGTTCCCAATGGTATTCAAAAAGCTTCAAATATATTTACCCATATTTCGAGCCTCAGGCCCCTCATTTGGTATCCATTTTTGGTATCTGGCCCTCAGTAAAAACTAATTCAATAGCCGTGCACTATAGGCTGACTTGCGGCGAAGTGATCTGGTCACTCCAGTGCAGGGGTGTCAAAGTTCTATTGGGTCGGGGGCCGGATTTGTTCAAATGAGAACTCAAGTGGGCCGGACTAATTTTGCAGACATCACTATAACTTGACACATGGATTTATAGGCTAATGTATGATTAGAAAAAAAGACAAAAAAATGTAGTATAGAAAACTGCATGTTAACGCAGAAAAGGTAAAAGTACATTAAGCAGGGGTTAACTCTGTCATAGTAAACTGCATGTTGGCACATGGAAATATTTAAATGTACCACATTACAGAAGAAAACATCAATAATTATGTTTTGTTTGAGATTATTATATTATGTTTTAATATTGCTGTTCAAGGTTATAGAAACTTTGATACAGGTTATTCTACCTGCCCTGTGATCAGTGCATTAGAGAGAGAGAGAGAGAGACTTTAGATATGTGTGTGTCAGGCCACAGCACAGTTTACACTCGTTAAGGTTCATTACAGATTAAACCTGCTCACATGAATAAGTTATCACAAACACACAGAGTGTCTTTGATGCAAAGACCGAAGTCATCTTCACATATTTTAGTGTTAGGCATTATAAAATGATAACATGTTTCCAAACGAACAGACTTGAATTTATCCTTCAGCGTTGCGCACTGCAGTCTGATCAGCTCCGTGTGGAGTGCACGTTTTTCAACTAAGTAAACTCAGTTAAACGACTTTTGATATGAGTCTGGCAGTCCGTTCTTCTACGTGTCCGCACTATCGTAATCTAACTCTGTCACTGACTTCATGCGCCATGAATCTGTGCCATCTCTGTGCGCAATTCGAGGAAGCATTTTAGCGCTGCTCCACGGTTAAACCCGCGGACCTCTGTATGCTCGGCAGCTTGTGCGTGATATCGTATTTGGATAAGAATGAAATGTTCATTAATAGTTATATTTTTACGGTCTGATGAAAGTTGGTGATAAAGTCGCAACAGCAGGCTACTGCATTTAGAAGTGATGTCGCGCTGAAACTTTTAGGTGACCAACAAAACATGTTCACCTATGGGTGACCTAAAAATGAACCATCTGTAATTAAAAATCAGTTAATATTCATTTTAATTTACTGTTTTTACAATAACCAGAGGTAAAACTAGTCAGAAGATGCATCAGGCTCAACGCCGGTGACCGCAACCTACACTTCTGTCTGGATGTGTGGAGACGGTCTGGGCCGTTACGCATAGCGGAGATGATTGTTTTTCATTTGCACGAGCTGCTCTTTGTGGCTAACTCCATAGGAAGCTTTGTTATTATCAGCCAAAACTTTTGTTTTTCATCATCGAAGACAGGAGAAACTGGAAAGAAGTGTGCACAGAACCGAAGACTGTCAGGATGCGCGCGCAGTGCAAAGGTGTGCCTGTTGTTAAGTCCCGTAGCTTTGATACAATTCTGGCAACTTGTGACCAAATAAAACTAAAGAAATATCGCTCCTTCGATCTCTCTTGAAAACCTGCATTCTGTGTATAACCAGGTTAAAATTATTATTATTATTATTTTATATTTGAAACTTCACCAAATCCTGATAAACATTGAAGAAATATTCGTTTTAACATGTTTAATGTGTGTTTTGTGGCTCACTGAAGTTCAACTGTTAATACCTGTACTGTCACTTTAAGAGGTCGTAGGGTGCGTGACGTCATGTGTTGTGCTTCTCTCAGTCCGCGCTAAGCTCACTGAGAGAAGATAAGGATAGTTTGCTCTGCTCATGGTTTAGGACTATTTCTTGTTATAGACAATGTAAAATGCAGCAGTTTGCAATTGGAGGTTACTCTTTAAGTTGGTGAACATGCAGAAGAGTTGTGTTTTAAATGTAGACTTGTGAATGAACTTTATGAAGTTTATTAGCAGACACATGTTTCCAAGTGCTACAGGGTTTCCCTTATGTTTATCTGCTAACAGGGGACTGGAGACCCACGTGTGTGAGAGAGACTGCATGTTACTGAGACTTTTGTATTTCTTTTTGACTTGTGCAGGTATGTGCATTTTATGTGTGTTTTATATGTTCACTGTTTCTATAAATAATTATGCTGGTTGTAATTCATGTGCTGCAAATGCATTTAGCATTGAAATAATTTAATTTCATTTAGTGTTACATTTTATTTAAAGACATTAATGCTGTTTAAAACAGAATTTGACCTTTGTTAAAAATGCATTATTTGCATGTATGAATTAAAAAGCAGTCCGCGCTAAGCTGGAGACCCGCGTGTGTGAGAGAGACTGCATGTTACTGAGACTTTTGTATTTCTTTTTGACTTGTGCAGATGCAGCAGCCAGCACGGTTCACAATAAATGAGAAACCAGTAGCAGATCGTGGTCCGAGTACTTCTTTCAACGCAACACCAGAACACAACGCAGATATCACGACCAGTAACAGATGTGCATCCAGTGAAGTTTAGAACTTGAGCAGGACAGGCACACCCGTTACATGTGTCACCTCTCTCAGGTGTTCAGCCTGTTTGCTGATTAGCGTAATGCAGGAGCAGCTCGTGCGCTCGACTCGTCTTTTTTATGATACTCCCTGCTGAGAAGATAGTTCAAAGTGCCTCATTTAATTAATTTTCGTATCATGATATCAACTATTAAGTTGCTCATTATACATATTATTATATACGTATTTCGGGGGAAATACGTATTACAAATATTTAATTTATAAAAAATCTCAAAATATTTTTCAATACATTTCCTCCTCCTTCCCAAAATGTCTCGCGGGCCAGATGAAACCTGCTGTCGGGCCGGATCCGGCCAACGGGCCGGGCCGTATGTCTGACATCCCTGCTCTAGTGGCATTTAAAGGGATGCTGAAAGAGCACAAATTTAAATCAATTGGGAGTTGTCTATGTTAATAGCCTTGCTTTGGACACCTGACTTGACTTTAAATGTGTTTGTATGATGTTTTTGTGCGTATTGGCCATGCATCTACTTTGTGTTTTTGATGTCTGTTACTTCTTTCTTTTTTATTATTTTATTTGCCACTGATGTACCCAGGTCTCTCTTGAAAAAGAGATTACAAAACCTCAATGAGACTACCTGGTAAAATTAAAAAATAAAATTAAACAATCTACATGATGCTAGTGATGACTGTTCCTTAATTGATTGTGGTAGAAAGGAAAAGCCCCTTTTTGAAACAACGATTAACTTCAATTAATTTGTAGTTTGACTTTTATCCCCCAGTTACGGCTGCAACCTTCCTGGTGTTACAGTCTGAGTGAGAGACACGCCAGCTGCACACAAGTTGATGATTTTTCAGTGAAATTCATTGTCCTGGTCTTGTCTCATTCTTGTCCTGCCTTGGTCTTGATCTCGGTCTCTGAGCACTCTGGTCTCGGCTGGTCATGCTGGCTATCATGGGTTTTGTTCATTATTACCGACTATTGTGGAGAGACTAAAGCACAAAACAAGTTTACTGTCATTTGGGAATTTATATAAATTATGAAAAATGATATCGTTTGAAGTTCTGTGATCACTGATGGCACTCATCAAACATATTGAGGAGCTCAGTCTGAGTTTAAAAACAATGTTTATGTCTCATCATGATGTGTTTTTACTCATCCTTTGTAAAGTTATCATGGAGAAACTGCATTTCTTAATGTAGTCACTGGCTCCATGATGATGAAGTATCTTAAGACAGTTTGTGATAAAAGAAAAGTTATTTTAACAACTTTGAAAAAATTAAAAAAAGACAAAAAGTGTATTTCTCATTGATTTAATGAACAGATTTTTATTATCAGGAAACAATACACACACATCTGAAGCAACAAGCTAATATTTATTCTTTAGAAACATGAAATAAAGAGAGAGAGAGGTGCAGAGTGAGAGCAGTATCACAGTAAAACCAGCAGCAGAGTCCCAGTGAGTCTTTACTGGGAACACTGGTCTCTACTCAGACTTTCTGTGACTCGAGCCTGGGCGCCCTGGGTGGCCTCACAGGTCACAGAGCCCACCTTCCTCCACTGGTCTGCAGAGAGCCTCAGGGTGCTGCTCCAGCTGTAGAGAGCGTCCTTCTCCAGCACCGCAGGGCTCCTGCTCTCCTCCCAGCTGCTGCTGCTGCTGCTGCCGTCCACCTTCCAGGCCAGACTCCAGCCTGAGGGGAAGCCCTTGTTGGCCAGGCACATGAGTGTGGCCTTCCCCTGCTCCAGCTCCTCATTGGAGGGGGGCAGCACCGTCAGGGTGGGACGCACATCACCTATAGGAGACACCAATCAGATTAGAGGACAGGGAGCACACAACTGTCAATCAAACACCAAACCCTATAGGACACCTTTAATGTCTGAGAGTTGATTTTCTTTTTTAGGAGTTTCTGTCAGATGTTTCTTTCTGCTCCACTGGTCACTCACTCACACATTGTTTCACTTCCCTTTAAGAAGCCTCTCATGCACATCAGCACACAGAGAGAGAATCACACAGAACGACCTGAAATATATTTAAACTACATCTGAATCAAATCTAAAACATTACAAACATTCCCCGTCAAAATAATCCAAAAACTTTGCAACACATTTTTAAAACAGTTTGTAGGTGAAGAAAAAAACCAAACTAAAACAGAGAATCAACTGAACACATTAAAATGTTCTTCATGTGAATTCAAATCAGAAAAATGTCTAAATTAGACGCATAAAGAGATCAGAGATTACGTGCAATTTAAAACATCGTTCTTTGTGTTTGTTTTGTTCGGTTCATTCAAACAACTGAATCAAATAAATACCTTAAAGAGTTGTCAGAAAATGAATCTCAGGAAAACATTTAAAACACTTCTCTTTGTTAAATATCAACCTGTTTATGTTTCAGTGTGACAGAAATCAAACTGTCCTGAGTGAACCTTCACGGTAAAGCAGGACCGATAAAAACACGATTTCATTAGAGTTAGAGTTTCACGATGACAAATATTACAAATAAACAGAGAGACAGCTGCTTTAACATTTTCAATAAATGTTAATGACAAATAAATTTCATTCAGTTGTTTCAGTCATTAAGGCGTCCATATCGATTGTTAGAAAAACCTCATGAATAGAACATTATTTAGCAGCTGTCTCTGAGGTTGTCAAATTGTGATTTATGTGGACCAAATATAAAAATCTGTATTTTAACATTAGGTTTAATATTCATACAGAAACTTACTTCCAACATCCAGTCTGGTTCCTCCACCAAAAGTCCACCACAGTGGTACAAAGTCATTGAGCGGCCGTACAAAAACCTCTCACTGTAGAGACACACGGCTCTCTGACTTTAACACACTGAACTCAAACTACCACAACTCCACATGTCACCTTACCATGAGAGTGAAAATCATCTATTTCCCAACAAATAAAAACTCTGGCTTCAAACATTTTACCTTCATTTAAATTCAGTCTGTGTTTCTGTTTTCAACTGAAATCCTTTAAAGTCAAATGTTGTCTTTATTCTTTCTAAAACAAGAGATTTACAAAGTAAAGGTCAGTATTTTCTTTTCCTCCAGGCTTGAATATGAAGACAAAAGACACCAGAATAACTTACTGATTGAATAAAAAGATGAATATGTGACTTACTTCCAATATCCAGTCTGGTTCCTCCACCGAACGTGTGCCACAGTGATACAAACTGATGGAGTCGTCGTACAAAAACCTCTCGCTGTAGAGACACACGGCTCTCTGACTCTGACACAAACACAGACACCTGAATGAGTCTCTGCCTGCAAGACCTCTGAGACCAAAAGAAAACAGAATTTAAAAAGATTCTAACAAATTAAAGAATGTCTTTTTTTGAGATATTAAAATTATTTTTAAATCATTTTCTCAAGAATATTATTAATTATCGTGATTTATATCAGAATAAATGTTTCTAGAAGCATGAACATGAAATCATATTGAATTTGTTTTGAAAGTTTTCTAATTAATTGTATAATTAATTGATTGATTGATAAACAGAGTAATGAGAGTGATCCCTGTTGGAGTCAGTCAGAACATTTCCATAGAGAGCCACTTTGCATCAGCAGCACCATGCTCCAGTGCTCTGGGAGAGTTTATAGTCCTGACAGTTGAACACTGGATGACTGACAGCTGTCCTTCATCGCAACAGAAATCCTCGTCCTCATCATCAAAAACATGACTTTGATCTGCGTCCTCATCTGGACTCTCCTCCTCTGCTGCTGCTTCACAGGTAAAGTCCAGAGAATCAAACTCCTCTCCTCTATGAACATCCGTCCCTCTGAAATGAAGCCCACTAAACCCTGATGCTGCTTTCTGTTTTTGTCTCTGTATCCTCAGAGTCCAGAGGACAGGTCACAGTGACTCAGCCTGCAGCAGTGACCTCTGCTCTGGGAGCCTCCGTCTCCATCTCATGTACGACCAGTCAGGATGTTTATTATAGCAGCTACCACTATTTAGCCTGGTACCAACAGAAAGATGGAGGAACTCCTAAACTGCTTATATACCGTGCTAGCACTCGAGCATCAGGGATTCCAGGTCGTTTTTCAGGCAGTGGATCAAACTCTGCCTTCACTCTGACCATCAGTGGAGTCCAGACTGAAGATGCAGCAGTTTACTACTGTCAGAGTTTTCACTATATCAACAGTCAGTATGTGTTCACACAGTGAAAAAGCGTCGTACAAAAACCTCCCTCAGTCACACTGAACAGAAACTGAACTGACTGCTGCAGCTGGAAGTTTCTGCAGAGACTGACACACTTCACTGAGGACACACACACACACGCACACGCACACGCACACGCACACGCACACACACACACACACAGACATTAACACACACACATGCACACACACACACACACAGTGCAGTGGTTGGTGCGCGCGCCCCATGTGTGGGGGCTGTGGTCTTCTAGGCGGGCAGCCCAGGTTCGTGTCTGGCCTGTGGATCCTTTCCCGCATGTTATTCCCCATTCTCTCTCCCTTATTTCCGACTCTATCCACTGTTCTATCTCTCAATTAAAGGCACAAAAAAGCCCAAAAATAAATCTTTAAAAGAAAAAACTTCAAATCCCAGCCATTTCCAGTCACTACAGGTGATCCTCTGAGTTCTGTCCTGGGACCTCTTCTGTTAATCATCTATCTCCTTCCTCTTGCCCATATCTTCTCTAAATATAACATCCAGTTCCATTGCTATTCGGATGACACCCAGCTCTATTTGTCCACCAAACCGACCTCCTCCCTCCTGCTTACTTCCCTGTCTGATTGCCTACAAGAAATCAAATCCTGGTTATTCTGCAACCTCAAATGAAACAGTGACAAAACAGAAGTTCTCCTCATTTGCACCAAATCCACAATTTCAAAACCTGACAGTTTTCTCTCACGATTGACCACTCCTCAGTTTCTCCCTCCCCTCAGGTTAAGAGTCTGGGTATCATCCTCGACAGCACACTATGATTCCAAGCTCACATCAATAATGTCTCGGTCTGGTTATTTCCATCTTCGTAACATTAATCGCCTCCGCCCGTCCCTCACACCCAACAGTACTGCCATCCATGTCATCACCCTGGTTACATCCTACATTGACTTCTGCAACTCCCTTCTCTTTGGTTTCCCTCTCAGGTCCATCCACAAACTTCAACTGGTCCAGAACTCTGCCGCTCGCATCATTACCAGAACGCCCTCTGTTAATCACATCACTCCTGTCCTTCAGCAGCTTCATTGGCTTTCAGTTAAATATCGCATTGACTTCAAAATTCTGCCCCTCACCTTTATGGCCATCCATAACCTCGCTCCTCTGTTCCTCTCTGAACTCCTGCACATCAACGCACCCACCCGCACTCTCAGGTCTTCTTCTTCAATTCAACCCACCACAACAACCGCCTGCCTGTCCACATTGGAGTCCAGAGAATTCAGCCGTTCTGGTCCCAGCCTCTGGAACTCCCTCCCACCACACATCCGTAATATTCACTTTCTGTCCATTTTTAAATCTAATCTCAAAAAACATCTTTTTAAACTGGCATATTCAGTCTGATCATTCTCCATCCAGTCTCATGAATCCTCCTTACAATGATTTTATACATCCTGTAAAATTTTATTTTTAATGTTCATTTTATCGATGTAGTGTTACTTTGTTGTTTTTATCTCTGTTTTCTAAGGTGACCTTGAGTGCCTTGAAAGGGGCCTTTAGATAAAAATGTATTATTATTGAAGGAAGTGCCTAGCATGACCTGAAATAATAGAAAGACAAAATAAATCATTAAAGTATGTTCCTCTAACTTTAAAGCCTTCAATAACTTTTGTGAGGCTTCCAGTGAACTCATATGATGTTACTCTGATAAGAAACACAGAAAGCTTCCTTTAAAAGAATCTTAAACCTGCAAAATATTTTAGCAGGATGTCTAAACAGCAGGTGGAGGAATGATCTAAAATCAATGATGAACACAATGAATGAGAAGTGGAGTAGAATATAAATAAAAGTCGGTAATTTGTCTACTTCTTCTTAAATAAATGAGTGTAACAATGATAAAACGCAATGAAAACACACAATGACTTTGTATGCTGACAAATCTCTGCAGTATGTTTCGAATGACCTAAAAACTTCTCATTTTCAAATTTGTTTTCAGCACATTTTGAATCAGCTAAAAATCAGCCATTTTTTCAGAACATTTCCATAGAGAGCCACTTTGCATCAGCAGCACCATGCTCCAGTGCTCTGGGAGAGTTTATAGTCCTGACAGTTGAACACTGGATGACTGACAGCTGTCCTTCATCACAACAGAAATCCTCATCATCAAAAACATGACTTTGATCTGCGTCCTCATCTGGACTGTCCTCCTCTGCTGCTGCTTCACAGGTAAAGTCCAGAGAATCAAACTCCTCTCCTCTATGAACATCCGTCCCTCTGAAATGAAGCCCACTAAACCCTGATGCTGCTTTCTGTTTTTGTCTCTGTATCCTCAGAGTCCAGAGGACAGGTCACAGTGACTCAGCCTGCAGCAGTGACCTCTGCTCTGGGAGCCTCCGTCTCCATCTCATGTAGAACCAGTCAGAATGTTAATGTCTATAACAGCTACCACTATTTAGCCTGGTACCAACAGAAAGATGGAGGAACTCCTAAACTGCTCATTTACCTTGCTAGCACTCGAGAATCAGGGATTCCAGATCGTTTTTCAGGCAGTGGATCAAACTCTGCCTTCACTCTGACCATCAGTGGAGTCCAGACTGAAGATGCAGCAGTTTACTACTGTCAGAGTTTACACTATATCAACAGTCAGTATGTGTTCACACAGTGAAAAAGCGTCGTACAAAAACCTCCCTCAATCAGACTGAACAGAAACTGAACTGACTGCTGCAGCTGGAAGTTTCTGCAGAGACTGACACACTTCACTGAGGACACACACACACACACACACGCACACACACACACACACACACACACACACACACACACACACACACACACACACACACACTGTGAAGAGAATAAACACACCATCTTTTAAATATCAAACATTTTCAGTCCACTTCTCCCCCCTCTTTCCTCACCATGATGGTCAGACACAGCTCATTTACATATTTAAAGGTACAGACACAGAAACAGCCTGTTCTGAGCAGGGCTGAAATAGAGGGATTTATAGGCATGATCAAATACAGGATCAGAGTGGATTTAGAACAAGAAACTTCACACACAGGGGAAGAGGAGGAGAATATGTGAACTTAAAAGAGGATGTTGTGTTTTGGGGGAGCATAAAGTAAAACTTGAAACAGGTACCAATATTGTTTGACTTTTTTTTG
The DNA here is from genome assembly GCF_963584025.1 of Labrus mixtus. NCBI lineage: Eukaryota > Metazoa > Chordata > Actinopteri > Labriformes > Labridae > Labrus > Labrus mixtus. The sequence continues at coordinate 18,966,846 of NC_083627.1, forward strand.
GCAGGTGGGCTTTATGTGCCTTTATTGTAGAGATAGGAAAGTGGATAAAGTTAGAAATCATGGAAACAATATGATGGAAAGGAGCCACATGTTGGCTTCGAACCTGGGCCAACAGCCTCCGTACATGGGGCGAGCGCACTAACCACTACGCCAGCTGTGCCCAATTTTGTTTGATTTTTACTGATAACTTATCCAAGTAAAAAATTCTGGTTTCATGACAACCAAACTAGGACTTCAGGTTCAGGTTCAGGTGACTGTATCTGTGGGCAGATTTGTTTTGCAGCCAGCAAAGCGACGTCCATCATGAAACACAATATGAAACAGATGTAACAAGAAACAACACAGTGAAGAGAAGGTCAACAATTTAAATTGTATTTATTGAATTAGGACATTGCACATGAATCAGCAAATCAGCCAATCCCATCTAAGTCAATATGCCGGAATTAGCACAAAAGCTACATTTCATCTGTAGTCCCTAAAGGCAGGTACGAACAAAAAACATAAAATACATTTACAATTACAGGACAGCAAACAAAATAAATTATATTAATAAAGAAGATAAAAATAATAAAAATACTTAAGATTTCACCAATCAGGGCTGATAAGAGAAAGAAATATCAGCCAATACGATCAATAAAAAATCAGAATTAAACAACCATTTGAATTAATCAACACTCGTATGATGAAGATCAACTTCATGAACTTTTTAAGATCAACATGATTCAGCTTGTAGCCTCCAGCAGGGTCATCAAAGTTCACAAGCTGAAACGTGTCATATTAAGTTAATAAGATAAGACAAGATAAGATAGACAAGATGAACTGTATTGTCCCAGTGGGAAATTTGCCTTGGACTTCATCAAATTGATCTTGATCTACAAGTGCTGCTGGAGTCTTTTACCCTCTCCAAGCCTTTCAGCTGAACTGTAGGTATGATTCTCTGTCAATCACAGACACACACAGAGGCAGACTGACAGACAGACTATAAGAAATATGTTTTTAAAGGGATCAGCAGAATGGGCGGGATGAGGACATTCTGACATAAAGCAGCTAAGTGAGAAGACAGCTGGTTTCCCATCAGTTTAAAATGTCGACATCATTAAATTGTACAAACCTGTGTGTGTGTGTGTGAAAATGTCTAAAGCTAAAACACTGAGATCTTTTGTCAACCAGAGACTCACTGCTACTGCTGAAGAGATATTTGATCTGTTTGAAAGAACGATGAGGAGCAACTTCGTCGATCAAAAGAGGAAAACGAGCGACAACACAGACTGCTGGATGCTGTTTACAACCCTGAAGTCCGCTTACACAAATATGGTTTGTGTAGTTTATTGTTAGTGTTGATTTAAAACGATGAGAAGCAAGCTACATTCTCACATAACTGTTAGATATGTTGTGATGTGTTGATTTTCTTTGGACACAGATCAGGAGTTTCAGAGGTTAAATCCAACTAAATTCCCCAGAATTAAATTACAGCAGTCCCTTTGAATTCATATCACCATGGAAACCTTTCAATCTCACACACAGTTGTCCGAGATGATCATCATCAACAACAATATCTAAACCATCGTCATCAGGTCGTAGGTACTTATAAAGTGCTGGGTCTTTTGCTTTTTCTTAAAGGTGCAGAGGGACTCTGCAGATCGAATGGAGTTTGGAAGTTCATTCCTCCACCAGGGGGCGACAGAGGAGAAGAGTCTATTTAGCATCTTAGGACCCTGTTGTGAAGGTTGGATCAGACGCCTTTCATTGGCAGAGCGTAGTGGGGGGGAGGGAGTGTAGACCTGGATGAGAGAGTTAAAGTTAGGAGGAGCCGTTTTTGTGTCTGTTTTGTAAGCGAGCAGCAGAGTTTTAAATTTGATGCGAGCAGTAACTGGGAGCCAGTGTGAGGAGATGAACAGCAGAGTGACATGTGCTCTTTTAGGAAGGTTGAAGACCAGTCGTGCTGCTGCATTTTGTTTCATCTGCAGGGGTTTGATAGTGCATGTAGAAAGACCTGCCAGTAGAGAGCTGCAATAGTCGATGTGTGATATCACAAGATCCTGTACCAGGAGCTGTGTAGCATGTTCTGACAGGTAAGGTCTGATCTTCCTGATGTTGTACAGGGCAAATCGACTCCATTTGTTAGTCTTAAGACCCTTTTAACATTAAAACAGTCTGGCTGACAAGTAGCAATTTAGTTTTCACTAGTGGAAATTACATTTCAACATGTCAAAATGTAATTTTTGACTGGTATGTCACTGTAAAATATATTTGTCCAGGAAAGTTAAAAAATGAATACCAGGCTGCAGTGACTAAAATAAGACAAAAACACGTAAACAAGAACAACAAATTGTTGAAAATGATTATGGTGGTCTTAAAAAAGTCTATTACATGTTACCAAGTGTAATTTATGTAGGTAGGCTGTAGTTTTTTGGTAACTTGTGTATACTTTACTTGAGGATCTTCATTAGGAAATGCTTTAACTCTGTTACATTTTAAAAATAATTATTCTTTTTACACCATACTATTATCTGAACCCTTCAGTTAGGCCTATTAGCAACTCTGAAGACATGATCAGCACAGAAAACATGTTATAAATTGATGACAATTTTGCCCTTTCAAAGTTCAAACCTACCAACGTTAAAAGGAGATCAGAGTCAGCATAACTGTACCATTAATTATTTGAACAGAATCTTTAGTCACTATGTTCCCTACATCAATGATTGAACACTTCAAACCATACAACTATACAAAATACATAGTGTTAACTTTTGATACTTTAGTGCATATAATATTAAATCTTTCTTCTTTTACATATGTACACATTTAGATACAGGACTCTAAGACATACATTAAGAGATTGTTTTACAGTTTAATAAGGTAGTCAGTAATCTGCAATGCATATATTTGAAAGTCATTTTTTAGCTCCCTGTTGTTGCCTATTTTTCAGGAGGCCGTGGCAGACCAGCCATTGATGTTTCAAGGCAGCAAATAGTGTTTCTGCTGAGACAAGGATACACTGTCAAGCAAATGGCTGGCATGTTTGGTTGCTCCTCATCGTTTCTTTACAAGAAAACAAAGCTGCTTGGAGTGTCTGTTCGAAGAGGACATCTACCAGTGACAGACGAAGAGCTCATCCAACACATTACAAGACTTCATGGGCTTTATCCTAATACAGGAAGTGAGGTACAGTAGTTTTTATGTTTCCCATGAACTATACGGAAATTTTATTTTTTAATTCGGGTCACCAATACAACTAGCTGAAAATGTTTTTGGTTTGTGTGTTGGTTCTATGTTATTAGATGATGAGAGGATTCCTCCGAGCTGAGGGGCTGTTCGTTCCACGCCATAGGGTACGAGACGCATTGACCCAGATAAATCCTGCTGCAGCTGCGCGCAGGTGGAGCAGTGCTGTGACCACAAGGGTGTACCATGTTCTCCATCCCAACAGTTTATGGCACATAGATGGAAACATGCGCCTCATAAGGTAATTGGTCTGTATGTTATATACATGACTAACTATTAACAGGGATGAACTCCATAACTACACAATATATTCTCTAATTTATATAATTTATGTTATCAGATTATAGTCTTTTTGTAAGAGAGACCTGAGTCCAGCAGATAGAAAGAAAAACAAACACGGACAGACTGACCAAATTACATATAGCATCAGAGAAAATCACATACATCACTAAATACATTTGAAGTTGAAAGTTTGTATTATATCAGTTGGCTTTATGGATATGGTGGTGGAGAGCATTGTTACGTTTGACTAAAATTTTCCATAGATGTTCAGCTTGGTTGAGTTCTGGTGACTTAATGGCCCAAGCATTTATTCACATCATTTTCATCCTCACCAGACCATCCAATGAGCTCTGGTGAACAGAAGCATCTCACTTTCAGATGTTTATGTTTATTTTATTTAAGGGTTTTCCTTTAATTTGTCCCTGTCTGTACATTTACTGAGTAGTCTCAATGTACTATAATCTAGAGGTATAAAAACAACTCCACCAATCTGTTAGATTGATAATCAAATGTACCTTTCTCCTTTATGTTTATCACAAGGTGGGGTTTGGTGGTCCATGGAGCCATTGATGGACACTCTCGACTGATCACATACTTGAATTGCAACACAAATAATCGTGCCTCCACTGTACTGACACAGTTTGTAAAAGCAACCTGCATGTATGGCCTTCCTTCCAGAGTTAGATCAGACTATGGAGGTGAGAATTCACAAGTTGCACTGTTCATGAACCTTGTTCAAGGTGTGGAGAGGAGGAGTCACATCACAGGCGAGTCTGTCCATAACCAAAGAATAGAACGTCTTTGGAGAGATGTTTTTCTGCATGTTCTACAATCTTTCTATGATACATTTTACTCTCTTGAGAATTCTGAGCTTCTTGATCCTGAGGATGAACTCCACAAAATGGCACTGCAAATTGTCTTTCTGCCAGAAATTCAGAAAAGACTTCAGAACTTCAGAAATGCCTGGAATAACCACAGTCTGCGCACAGAAAACAACAGAACACCTGTCCAAATCTGGATTGCAGGAATGCTGGCCAATATGGCGATGGACAGCACAACCATCAACAATGTGTTTGGTGAGGACCGTTACAGTGAACAAAGTTTGGAGGCTCTTTTGGCACACCATGGGATTGGCACTTTCCCCAGTCTTGATGATGATGACCATTTCCCAGCTGTTGTTGTGGAAGAACCCAGAATCCACCTCACTTCCGGTTGAGAGACGACGACTCTACCAACTGAGCCACAGCCTCCCATAAGAAATGGATTTTATCATGAAACCATTGAAATTAGAGTCTGTTGTTTGAGATGATGAATAGATAAAAACTGTCAGCTGTAAGTGTCAATTCAAAGTATTCAAAGCTCCTGGCTGAGGTGGAGTGATACATGTTGTGAAAAGTCCCAGTGATGTTGTGTCCTATATCGTCACTCATGTAATGCCTCTGATCCAATCATATTGCTTGGTCAGAACTAACTGTTGTATAAATTACCATATACCATACCTCATGATGGAAGAAGTATTCTGCTCCTGTACAGAAGCAAAAGTGGTATTACCACACTGAAAATACTCCTGCATTTAGACATTGTATAGTAAATGTTCACTGACAATGTTTTACTATTATAATATTGTTTCAACAAATATTAAAGGCAGGTGAGGAATCCGCTCATTCTTTTATTTAAAGTACCCTCTATATGATCATAGTTAAGTAATGTAATATTTTGTCTAATGACCAATAATAAGACTACTTCTTGCAGTACACCACTTTACACACTGTCATTTTACCTCAGAAATCAAAGACACTGCATATTTTTTCTTGAAAAATACAATTAAAATTTTATTGTACAACTGCAAAATGTCCTGCCTCCATTGCATAACATTGGAACATGTCACTGATAACCAAATTTGAGGGGGAAAAAAAGGTGTGAGTTGTACTTTAACATGGAAATGTCAGTAAACGTCATATCAGTTCTGAAATATTTGACTCCCAAATATTAACCTCTCTTAATAGTATAACCATACTATAACTACTAATTATTCTTGTGTTCAGTTATAATTACTTTACACAAATGCACTGAAAAAGCTGTTTTAATTTGAAGAAAATTGCAACAACGTCACAGAAGTCTGAGGAGGGCTTTGCCCTAGAATGTAATGAACTTGTACTTTAAAGCCTGAACTGACTTCAACCTTTGGTCCACAGAATGCTGCACTGAAAACAAATTGCAGAGACCTTGTTTGTCGCTGTCAGATTTATTTAGACACAAACTTCAATTAAACAATGGATTTTTTAAATATTTTTTTCAACCTCTGTGATATTTTATTGATATTTTTATTGTCTTGGTCTGGACTCGGTCTCGTTCCCTAAATGTCTTGGTCTTGCCTCGGAGCTCTCTGGTCTCGGGCAGGTCTTTGTCACGGTTAGTGTGGTCTTGACTACAACACTAGTTTAAAGATTTTAAAAAAATCTTTATTAATTTTAAGGCAAAGGTAATGCTCTACAGTTAAAGTCAAGTAAGCTTTTCATTGATTTTAATACATTTTTATTTGCTACAGAGGCTGAGAAAAAATTATTTAGGAAATGTTGACATACTGCAGTTTTTCAGAAAATGCTCAGGTTTTGGGAGGTTGTTTTGAAACAATGCTGAGATTTTAGAGAGTGTTTATCTAGGACCCTGGTTACATTATGCAATGCCGAAACCTGGAGCCTGCAGAATTCCTTCTGTCATACAGCTTTTGAATTTCTCATATTGTTTGTGAATGGGCAGTCTGAGCACTATGGCGCATGTGTTTGCCTCTGGAAAGAATTTAGTGTCTTCATCGTGGAGAAATTCAATGACAGGATGCTGTGGGAAGCCCAGGGGAGGCACTGCTGAAGCTCCAGAGGCAAACTCCAGCACCATTTCCAGCGTCAAGGGGCTGCATTCTCCTTCTACAAAGACATGAGCAAAGGAAATTATAGCTCACATGGAAAGAAATATAAATGCCTGTCACACTAATAAGCTTCAAGTATTGTACAACTGCATCTACATGAAACTGATGAAACTATAATTGCACAATAAGACACAAATGACTGACAGATCAACCTAACCTGATTCCAATTCCTAGGGCTGGCTCAGTGGTCCAGCCAAAAACACACAAGCCATTGAAATATCGTACCCTCAATATCAATTAACCAGTCTCTCCAGAAACAGATGGTCTGATTTTCCAGGGGTCGTCTGTTACTTCCAGGGACTGAGAAATCAACTTCAAACAAAGTAGACAAAGTAGACCTAAGCTCATCAAGGAAACCCAGAGTTTTGAAACCTTCCTCAAACCGGAAAACAAAACACATAAATTAGAACATTACAAATCAATGTTATATGAACAAGTTTACCCTTTCACACCCCTCAGTTTTGCCCTGATGGATAAACTGCTCACTGTCTCAATGCCACGTGCATCCACCCATCAACAAAATAATGTGCTGCAGACTGGACCAGGGAATCCCTCTGCTCCAAGGATGTGATGTATCTCAGAGTTCCCATCATGCTCAGACTGTCTTCTGCATCTGTGATTGCATCATTTGCCCCATGGACAGTCTGAGCTTCTTTTATCTAAAAAAACACAATAATGAGAGTAGTCCTATTTAGGGGAAAAAATCTACAGTGAAAAAAACTTCAGGCTTCAAAAACTGTGCAATACACACCTTTAATAACTTTTCTCTGAAAGACTGGTCTCCCACTTCATCCAATGAAGCAGGAGCTGGAGATTTACCACAAAGCTGGAGAAAGAGACGCTTAGAAAAGAAGGATGGGCCAACTCCACCATGGATTATACACACGGTCACCATCTTTCCAATCAGGGTGTACAGTCCAGTCTCAAGATCTGAAAAACAAACATTTATGTAAAGATTCAAATAATTTGTTTTATACAGGTTACACTTCTTTTTAAATATGCAAAAAAAAGAGCATTAAGAAAATAAGTCTGAACAAACTACATTTACTGAAGATAAGCTGCAAAGTGAACATGTTTATAAAAGGACCCAAACGTTAACAACACTTAGATTCATACTTTTTTACAGATTATTTTTGGAGGTTTTCAAACATCATGTTCCTGTTCTATACATTCAGAGCATAATGTGTAGTCTTTAGCTTAACTAAACACATGACATGATTGTGAGTGGCATATGTTCATTAAAGAAACATCAGTTGTTCCATATGTCGAGGTCATAATGCTGGTAGTAAAACATTGAAGATTCTATATGCTGATGATATCATACTTTGCTTATCTTTTATTCTTTACTTTATCTGATAAGCTGCATCGTTCCAGTATTATTCCAGTATAGTTCATATATTTGAGCACATTTTAACTATAAAAAAAAATAAAAGAAAATAAATGTAGCACTTTTACCGTCTATAGGACTAAAGTAGCTACCACTACACCAGATGTTTCACCAAAAATTAACCGGTTGGTGTCTCAATTAAGTAGACGAGAGGATGGTAGTTTTAACAACATAGTATTTATTTAAGAATGTAACACAACGTTAAACAAGTTAAAATGAATGACCAATACAGGTGACACAGTAGCTTTATAAATATATGCAGTTCACTAGACAAGGCACACATACATTACTGTGGCACTGTGCAGGGATGACTGATGAATCACTTGATCCCCATAGTAAGAAGGTACACAGGGAAAAATAGCTGCTCCTGATCACACTCAAGATCCAACTGATACATTTAACAACACTCCCTAATAATCATTAACTTCACCTGCTCACGCAGCAAATAATTCATGCATAACACTACAAATTAATAAACACAGCAAAAGGGATCAAGGCTTTCAGAGCTACTACCCTCACCCCTATAGCTTTACTATGAATTCATGAATTGCACTTCGCCCATAAAGTCTATTGCACGCGGCCCGTCAAAGTATCTAATTTGAAACTACTTCTAAAAATAAACAATTAAGTAAATATTAAAGTGGGGAAAAACAGTGACAGTTTTTAGTTAATTCCAAGTCCTAGAGAAATAAACAAGACTTTAAATCAATCAATATCAAAAACATATTAATTACATTTCTTTAAAGTGTCAACCCAAAATAGCATACCTTTAATTCATCAACTTAGCACCCAGACCAGCAGTGTGCTTTTAATGTTGTGATGAGCTAATATACTAATATACTAAAACAAATATAAGAAAATAATTACATAGTGTCACATAATTTGATACATTAATTTTGCACAATAATAATCAGCAAGTTTACTCCCGTTGCTGCCGCTGATGATTAAGAGCGATAATAAAATACAAACTAATTATTAAAGCCCAACAGAGATGATTTCATTCACAGCACAACATGAGGACTCTCATACCATTAAAACAATGAGTCACTACAGAGTCCAGTCGTCCTCCTACTTGTTGTAATCCACGATCTACAAGAGTGAATAAATTTAACTTCAGCCCTGTTCTTGCATGTGCTTTCATACTGTGTGGATAGTTACATTTTAAGTTCAACAGATCACTTACCACTAGCAATTGTTTGTAATCAGTTCACCTCACGCTGCACTTCCTTGTTCTACACACAGGTAAGACAGGGCGAGCGCTTGATTACGTCACCCTTATATAGCCTCTACCGGGGACTGACAAGCAACCACATTACATAAAGAAGGAATTTCTAAAGTCATTAAACCTTTAGAGACACATTAATATTTACATCCATCTTTACTGGCTCACAATTAACCTCCCACTCCTCCCACACACGTGAACATCCATGGACATAGAGATTATTAATAAAAATAATAATGATAATATTTTGGACTATATAACACATACATAGTCCATATTATCCCCTGCATATCCGTTAAAACCAAAACATTGTCTAAAACCTTTAAAATTATGTCATCGAATGAAGGGCCAAGCATGACCTGAAACCATATAAAAAAATAAAATGCACATTTCCTTCCTCATGCACCAAAACTACCCAATAATGCATTTACACTGAAAGCTATTCTTCACCTTAACTATAAAAAAAAACTCTTCACAAAGCTTCCAGTGAACTCACATGATGTTACTATGCTGAAAAACACAGAGAGCTTCTTTAAACCTGCAGACAAACCTACAATGACCTTGTATGCTGATGATGCTCAGTTGGTTTCTAATGACCAAAAGATTCTCATATTCAAATTTGTTTTCAGCACATTTTGAATCAGCTAAAAATCAGCCATTTTCTCAGAACATTTCCATAGAGAGCCACTTTGCATCAGCAGCACCATGCTCCAGTGCTCTGGGAGAGTTTATAGTCCTGACAGTTGAACACTGGATGACTGACAGCTGTCCTTCATCACAACAGAAATCCTCGTCCTCATCATCAAAAACATGACTTTGATCTGCGTCCTCATCTGGACTGTCCTCCTCTGCTGCTGCTTCACAGGTAAAGTCCAGAGAATCAAACTCCTCTCCTCTATGAACATCCGTCCCTCTGAAATGAAGCCCACTAAACCCTGATGCTGCTTTCTGTTTTTGTCTCTGTATCCTCAGAGTCCAGAGGACAGGTCACAGTGACTCAGCCTGCAGCAGCGACCTCTGCTCTGGGAGCCTCCGTCTCCATCTCATGTAGAACCAGTCAGAATGTTTATTATAGCAGCTCCCACTATTTGCACTGGTACCAACAGAAAGATGGAGGAACTCCTAAACTCCTCATTTCCCATGCTAGCACTCGAGCATCAGGGATTCCAGATCGTTTTTCAGGCAGTGGATCAAACTCTGCCTTCACTCTGACCATCAGTGGAGTCCAGACTGAAGATGCAGCAGTTTACTACTGTCAGAGTTTTCACTATATCAACAGTCAGGATGTGTTCACACAGTGAAATAGCGTCGTACAAAAACCTCCCTCAGTCAGACTGAAGAAAAACTGAACTGACTGCTGCAGCTGGAAGTTTCTGCAGAGACTGACACACTTCACTGAGGACACACACACACGCACGCACGCACGCACACACACACACACACACACACACACACACAAACACACACTGTGAAGAGAATAAACACACCATCTTTTAAATTTCAAACATTTTCAGCCCACTTCTCCCCCTCTTTCCTCACCATGATGGTCAGACACAGCTCATTTACATATTTAAAGGTACAGACACAGAAACAGCCTGTTCTGAGCAGGGCTGAAATAGAGGGGTTTATAGACATGATCAAATACAGGATCAGAGTGGATTTAGAACAAGAAACTTCACACACAGGGGAAGATGAGCAGAATATGTAAACTTAAAAGAGGATGTTGTGTTTTGGGGGAGCATAAAGTAAGACTTGAAACAGGTACCAATATTGTTTGACTTTTTTTTGGCAGGTGGGCTTTATGTGCCTTTATTGTAGAGATAGGAAAGTGGATTAAGTTGGAAATCAGGGAAACAATATGATGGAAAGGAGCCACATGTTGGCTTCGAACCTGGGCCAACAGCCTCCGTACATGGGGCGAGCGCACTAACCACTACGCCAGCTGTACCCAATTTTGTTTGATTTTAACTGATAACTTATCCAAGTAAAAATTCTGGTTTCATGACAACCAAACTAGGACTTCAGGTTCAGGTGACTGTATCTGTGGGCAGATTTGTTTTGCAGCCAGCAAAGCGACGTCCATCATGACACACAATATGAAACAGATGTAACAAGAAACAACACAGTGAAGAGAAGGACAACAATTTAAATTGTATTTATTGAATTAGGACGTTGCACATGAATCAGCAAATCGCATCAAAGTCAATATGCCGGAATTAGCACAAAAGCTACATTTCATCGGTAGTCCCTAAAGGCAGGTACGAACAAAAAACATAAAATACAATTACAATTACAGGACAGCAAACAAAAGAACTCACAGACACTTTTACAAACAAAAATGGACACGATTGTCAGATAAGAAATAACAGACCAACATGATAAAAAAGCCTATAAAATATATTAATAAAGAAGATGAAAATAATAAAAATACTTAAGGTTTCACCAATCAGGGCTGAGAAGAGAAAGAAATATCAGTCAATAAGATCAATAAAAAAATCAGAATTAAACAACCATTTGAATTAATCAACACTCGTATGATGAAGATCAACTTCATGAACTTTTTAAGAGAGACATGATTCAGCTTGTAGCCTCCAGCAGGGTCATCAAAGGTCACAAGCTGAAACGCGTCATATTAAGTTAATAAGATAAGACAAGATGAGATAGATAAGATGAACTGTATTGTCCCAGTGGGAAATTTGCCTTGGACTTCATCAAATTGATCTTCGTACTACAAGTGCTGCTGGAGTCTTTTACCCTCTCCAAGCCTTTCAGCTGAACTGTAGGTATGATTCTCTGCCAATCACAGACACACACAGAGGCAGACTGACAGACAGACTATAATAAATATGTTTTTAAAGGGATCAGCAGAATGGGCGGGATGAGGACATTCTGACATAAAGCAGCTAAGTGAGAAGACAGCTGGTTTCCCATCAGTTTAAAATGTCGACATCATTAAATTGTACAAACCTGTGTGTGTGTGTGAAAATGTCTAAAGCTAAAACACTGAGATCTTTCGTCAACCAGAGACTGACTGCTGCTGCTGAAGAGATATTTGATCTGTTTGAAAGAACGATAGCAGAATATGAGGAGCAACTTCGTCGATCAAAAGAGGAAAACGAGCGACAACACAGACTGCTGGATGCTGTTTACAACCCTGAAGTCCGCTTACACAAATATGGTTTGTGTAGTTTATTGTTAGTGTTGATTTAAAACGATGAGAAGCAAGCTACATTCTCACATAACTGTTAGATATGTTGTGATGTGTTGATTTTCTTTGGACACAGATCAGGAGTTTCAGAGGTTAAATCCAACTAAATTCCCCAGAATTAAATTACAGCAGTCCCTTTGAATTCATATCACCATGGAAACCTTTCAATCTCACACACAGTTGTCCGAGATGATCATCATCAACAACAATATCTAAACCATCGTCATCAGGTCATAGGTACTTATAAAGTGCTGGGTCTTTTTCTTTTTCTTAAAGGTGCAGAGGGACTCTGCAGATCGAATGGAGTTTGGAAGGTCATTCCACCACCAGGGGGCGACAGAGGAGAAGAGTCTATTTAGCATCTTAGGACCCTGTTGTGAAGGTTGGATCAGACGCCTTTCATTGGCAGAGCGTAGTGGGGGGGAGGGAGTGTAGACCTGGATGAGAGAGTTAAAGTAAGGAGGAGCCGTTTTTGTGTCTGTTTTGTAAGTGAGCAGCAGAGTTTTAAATTTGATGCGAGCAGTAACTGGGAGCCAGTGTAAGGAGATGAACAGCAGAGTGACATGTGCTCTTTTAGGAAGGTTGAAGACCAGTCGTGCTGCTGCATTTTATTTCATCTGCAGGGGTTTGATAGTGCATGTAGGAAGACCTGCCAGTAGAGAGTTGCAATAGTCGATGTGTGATATCACAAGATCCTGTACCAGGAGCTGTGTAGCATGTTCTGACAGGTAAGGTCTGATCTTCCTGATGTTGTACAGGGCAAATCGACTCCATTTGTTAGTCTTAAGAGCTTTATGCTCATATTATGCAACATTTAGGGTTTTTCTAAGACTTCTGTCTGTCCCACTGTCTCCCTCCCTCTCATTGGGCCTCATTCACTAATATGTGTGTAGAAATGTTCTCACTCTGCGCATTAAATAAGTGCTTACGCAAAATCACTGTCAGATTCATGACACGTGCGTACCAGCATATTTTGTTCTCACCACCAGGCGTATGTGAGTGAATCAGAATCATTCTAAATCGGCAGCATACTACCACACCCCCATCTCTCCATATAAGGACATCCGATTGGTGTATCAGGACGAGAGCGGAGAGGTGGAGACATGTAGAAGTTTTTAGGAGATGGCCCCAAAAGGTAAAAAAGATTGGTGTGTCTGGGGGTTTAGATGATGTTAAAGTGAATTACAGAGTTGCAGCAGTACGTGCGTTGGCAGACAGAAGCTATGGCAAGTCCTTTTAACATTAAAACAGTCTGGCTGACAAGTAGCAATTTAGTTTTCACTAGTGGAAATTACATTTCAACATGTCAAAATGTAATTTTGACATGTTGAAATGTTAATTCAAGATATCTGTAAAACCATTTTACACGTTACAAATATATTTCTACTTGGCGAAATGTAGTTTCAATGTACTATAATCTAGAGGTATAAAAACAACTCCACCAATCTGTTAGATTGATAATCAAATGTACCTTTCTCCTTTATGTTTATCACAAGGTGGGGTTTGCTGGTCCATGGAGCCATTGATGGACACTCTCGACTGATCACATACTTGAATTGCAACACAAATAATCGTGCCTCCACTGTACTGACACAGTTTGTAAAAGCAACCTGCATGTATGGCCTTCCTTCCAGAGTTAGATCAGACTATGGAGGTGAGAATTCACAAGTTGCACTGTTCATGAACATTGTTCAAGGTGTGGAGAGGAGGAGTCACATCACAGGCGAGTCTGTCCATAACCAAAGAATAGAACGTCTTTGGAGAGATGTTTTTCTGCATGTTCTACAATCTTTCTATGATACATTTTACTCTCTTGAGAATTCTGAGCTTCTTGATCCTGAGGATGAACTCCACAAAATGGCACTGCAAATTGTCTTTCTGCCAGAAATTCAGAAAAGACTTCAGAACTTCAGAAATGCCTGGAATAACCACAGTCTGCGCACAGAAAACAACAGAACACCTGTCCAAATCTGGATTGCAGGAATGCTGGCCAATATGGAGATGGACAGCACAGCCATCAACAATGTCTTTGGTGAGGACCGTTACAGTGAACAAAGTTTGGAGGCCCTTTTGGCACACCATGGGATTGGCACTTTCCCCAGTCTTGATGACGATGACCATTTCCCAGCTGTTGTTGTGGAAGAACCCAGAATCCACCTCACTTCCGGTTGAGAGGCGACGACTCTACCAACTGAGCCACAGCCTCCCATAAGAAATGGATTTCATCATGAAACCATTGAAATTAGAGTCTGTTGTTTGAGATGATGAATAGATAAAAACTGTCAGCTGTAAGTGTCAATTCAAAGTATTCAAAGCTCCTGGCTGAGGTGGAGTGATACATGTTGTGAAAAGTCCCAGTGATGTTGTGTCCTATATCGTCACTCATGTAATGCCTCTGATCCAATCATATTGCTTGGTCAGAACTAACTGTTGTATAAATTACCATATACCATACCTTATGATGGAAGAAGTATTCTGCTCCTGTACAGAAGCAAAAGTGGTATTACCACACTGAAAATACTCCTGCATTTAGACATTGTATAGTAAATGTTCACTGACAATGTTTTACTATTATAATATTGTTTCAACAAATATTAAAGGCAGGTGAGGAATCCGCTCATTCTTTTATTTAAAGTACCCTCTATATGATCATAGTTAAGTAATGTAATATTTTGTCTAATGACCAATAATAAGACTACTTCTTGCAGTACACCACTTTACACACTGTCATTTTACCTCAGAAATCAAAGACACTGCATATTTTTTCTTGAAAAATACAATTAAAATTTTATTGTACAACTGCAAAATGTCCTGCCTCCATTGCATAACATTGGAACATGTCATTGATAAGCAAATTTGAGGGGGAAAAAAAGGTGTGAGTTGTACTTTAACATGGAAATATCAGTAAACGTCATATCAGTTCTGAAATATTTGACTCCCAAATATTAACCTCTCTTAATAGTATAACCATACTATAACTACTAATTATTCTTGTGTTCAGTTATAATTACTTAACACAAATGCACTGAAAAAGCTGTTTTAATTTGAAGAAAATTGCAGCAACGTTACAGAAGTCTGAGGAGGGCTTTGCCCTAGAATGTAATGAACTTGTACTTTAAAGCCTGAACTGACTTCAACCTTTGGTCCACAGAATGCTGCACTGAAAACAAATTGCAGAGACCTTGTTTGTCGCTGTCAGATTTATTTAGACACAAACTTCAATTAAACAATGGATTTTTTAAATATTTTTGTGTATAAATGATACACATTTTGTGTAAATAATTTCTGTGATATTTTATTGATATTTTTATTGTCTTGGTCTGGACTCGGTCTCGTTCCCTAAATGTCTTGGTCTTGACTCGGAGCTCTCTGGTCTCGGGCAGGTCTTTGTCACGGTTAGTGTGGTCTTGACTACAACACTAGTTTAAAGATTAAAAAAAAATCTTTATCATTTTAGGGCAAAGGTAATGCTCTACAGTTAAAGTCAAGTAAGCTTTTCATTGATTTTAATACATTTTTATTTCCTACAGAGGCTGAGAAATGTTTTTTTAGGAAATGTTGACATACTGCAGTTTTTCAGAAAATGCTCAGGTTTTGGGAGGTTGTTTTGAAACAATGCTGAGATTTTAGAGAGTGTTTATCTAGGACCCTGGTTACATTATGTAATGCCGAAACCTGGAGTCTGCAGAATTCCTTCTGTCATACAGCTTTTGAATTTCTCATATTGTTTGTGAATGGGCAGTCTGAGCACTATGGCGCATGTGTTTGCCTCTGGAAAGATTTTAGTGTCTTCATCGTGGAGAAATTCAATGACAGGATGCTGTGGGAAGCCCAGGGGAGGCACTGCTGAAGCTCCAGAGGCAAACTCCAGCACCATTTCCAGCGTCAAGGGGCTGCATTCTCCTTCTACAAAGACATGAGCAAAGGAAATTATAGCTCACATGGAAAGAAATATAAATGCCTGTCACACTAATAAGCTTCAAGTATTGTACAACTGCATCTACATGAAACTGATGAAACTATAATTGCACAATAAGACACAAATGACTGACAGATCAACCTAACCTGATTCCAATTCCTAGGGCTGGCTCAGTGGTCCAGCCAAAAACACACATGCCATTGAAATATCGTACCCTCAATATCGATTAACCAGTCTCTCCAGAAACAGATGGTCTGATTTTCCAGGGGTCGTCTGTTACTTCCAGGGACTGAGAAATCAACTTCAAACAAAGTAGACAAGTCTTTGGCCTCCAGTGGTTTCGGTGCACTGGTGAACAGGTCCTCAAAGATTCCATGGTGAGCCCTAAGCTCATCAAGGAAACCCAGAGTTTTGAAACCTTCCTCAAACCTGAAAAAAAAAAACACATAAATTAGAACATTACAAATCAATGTTATATGAACAAGTTTACCCTTTCACACCCCTCAGTTTTGCCCTGATGGATAAACTGCTCACTGTCTCAATGCCACGTGCATCCGCCCATCAACAAAATAATGTGCTGCAGACTGGATCAGGGAATCCCTCTGCTCCAAGGATGTGATGTATCTCAGAGTTCCCATCATGCTCAGACTGTCTTCTGCATCTGTGATTGCATCATTTGCCTCATGGACAGTCTGAGCTTCTTTTATCTAAAAAAACACAATAATGAGAGTAGTCCTATTTAGGGGAAAAAATCTACAGTGAAAATGTAATGACCAGGCTTCAAAAACTGTGCAATACACACCTTTAATAACTTTTCTCTGAAAGACTGGTCTCCCACTTCATCCAATGAAGCAGGAGGTGGAGATTTACCACAAAGCTGGAGAAAGAGACGCTTAGAAAAGAAGGATGGGCCAACTCCACCATGGATTATACACACGGTCACCATCTTTCCAATCAGGGTGTACAGTCCAGTCTCAAGATCTGAAAAACAAACATTTATGTAAAGATTCAAATAATTTGTTTTATACAGGTTACACTTCTTTTTAAATAATTACTTACAATGAGTATCAAGAGCCAACAGCCTATCATTCTCAGGCCCATCAAATATCTTTGAGTGCTGTACAGCCCTCATTAGCAACCGCAGGTATTCCCTGGTTGGCCCTCCGTCATCCACAGCCCCTTCTCCTTCCCCCTCACTGTCGACAAATATCACATCCAGCTTTGCTCCTGGGTCAAAGCGCCGTCGTTTAAACGCTTGAAGGCTACCCTGCAAGATGTTGTCTCTGCAAACGTTTATTTGATTGCTTGTGTGATTACAGGTGAGATCCACTTTGCTGAGGAGCTTCATCAAGACAGTTTGCAGATCAATTCTGTAACATAAAAACAAATATAAAACTTAGATGACTAAAGGCAACTTTGAAGTTCGAGAATAAATATTCAAATGAAAGTAAAATAACATACTGAGATGATGAGGATTCACTATTCTCCACTATTGTTCTAAGAGTTGGCTGAAGAGGCAGTGATCGTACAGGAGACTGGTGAGGAGGAGAAGGAAGAGGAGGAGGAGGAGGAGGAGAAGAAGGAGCAGGTGAAGGGCTCTGTTGGTCTATGGCAGGGCAAGCATTGCTCGGGTCACATGCACCTATTATCTGAATTGGAGGCAAAAATACACACACATACAGATACACAATATACATTAAAACTGTCATTTTTAAAAACTAGTACAAATGAAAATGTTTGAAATGACATTGCTAATCACCTGTCCAGCTGGTGTTACCATCCACTGAACATAGAGGGTCGAAAACCCTTTGATATTGTACTGCTCAATGGATCCTGACAGTGTGCTTTCCAGTACTTTGGTTGATGCTGCTTCTCGAAGACAAAAAACCTCACTGGCCATTTCCTCTTGCCCAACAAAATCAAACCATGTCTAAAGCAGAGAACAGAAACAGGACTTTACATCTCTAAATTATCATACTATGCACAACCCACAGCAAAACTTAACATCAGAGGTGAACTCCTTCTCAGAGGTTAACATTAAGACAGGTAAAGTGATAACCTGAATAGATTCAGACAAGACAAACTTCCTCGTCCTCTCCGATCCATTAGGAAACTTGAATTTGAGCAGCACACCATCAGTAGGCTCTTCAAAAGCTTCCATTCTGTCTTGTCTTGCCTCAATTGCCTATAACACATAATTACACTAGTATGAATTTTAAAATGCATTTTTAGAGCGACAGACTGTGAAAGAGTAATTGAAATCATATTTCATTACATAACTAATAGAATTTACCTTTAACCGTCTCTGTTCCTGTGACTCCAGTCCCTGACGTCTCATTTCCTGTTTGAGATAAAAGAAAATATGTTTTCATCTAATTAATACAATACAAATGTTTTTTTCCAATGACAATCCAGCATGAAAGTAGTAGTAGGGTTTTAGAATCAATAATGGGCTGTACTTTATTTGAAGTTTAGTTTCTAACCCACCTTAAACTGAAAGAGTGAAAATCTTTACATGTTTCTATTTTGTATTTCTTTAGTATTTTTTCAGTAGAGGATATTTCACAGTGATCTTAAACATTCATTTTTATCAGATTTGAAAAAACATTTCTACTGTTACAGCGTATCCTAACAAGCGTCAGCGACATGATCAGCCTGATTCTATAGTTTCCTATTGGAGGGTCCTAACTGCCCGTGTGTGATGCAGGGTGCCATTTTTACCCTGATACCCTGTTTCTATTATCCTCTCTGTCGCTCGCATAGACAGATGAAGAACAAGGAAGGACGAGGCTCTACAGGTGTAGAGAGTGGTGCATTAATAAAATCCACATCAAGATTGAAATGTTGTTTTTATTCCAGCTCACTGCGAGTCGTTTATTGAAGAACCTCTGAGTGTTGTGATTTGATTCAACAGCTCACCCACACCCGAACACGCGAACACATCACCCCTGTCCTGCAAAATCTCCACTGGCTCCCTGTCCCTTACCGTATCCAATTCAAAATCCTTCTCCTCACACATAAAGCCCTTAACCACCAGACCCCCTCCTACCTCATGGCTCTCTTTCACCCTCACACTCCTGCACGCAGCCTCCGTTCTTCAAAACCTCCTATCTCACCCTCTTAGAACCAAGTACCGAACCTGGGGGGACAGAGCCTTCTCCATAGCTGCCCCCTCCCTCTGGAACTCACTCCCTACACATATTCAACACTGTACCGACCCTCCTACTTTCAAATCACTGATCAAAACTCACCTCTTCAAACAAGCTTTTAATGTATGATTGTGATGTATTTCCTGTATTGTTGTTGTCTTTATGATTTGTGTGTAATGTTGCAATGTCTGTTAGTCTGTCCTTACTGTGCCGTTCTTTCTGTTTTTTCTCTTTTTCAGAGTGTGGGTGAACATGGGATGTGGCAGCTCAAGAGTACAGAGAGGTGGTCAGTGATGTCATGCCAGAATTGTTTTATTGGTGTACAGTCCTATGTGGTGTGCAGGTGAGATGTCCGTTACTTGAAGGAATAAGAGAAAACCCGTTGAAACACAATCCATTGTCCTCGTCTGTAAAAGGATAAATATCTGCAGTGTGATTAAATGTTTCAATCAGAATAAATGTCCTGCCTCAAAAGTTTCATTTCCAAAATAAAATGTTTACACATTTTTTTTCCATTTTTGAATTAACACAAATCCACACAGGATTATTTTGTTTAACTTAAATCTTTTACCGTTCTTCTACAGCCTATGAAGAATTTAAATGTTGAACTGGTCAAATCTGTCAGGGAGAAACATCTTGATCAGTTGAGTACAGCTACAGTTCAGTGACTCTGTGTGTTTGCATATAAGGGTTCAGCCTCTCTGCTCTCCAGTGTTGATCAGTGTCTGTCCACACCTTTCACGGACTCTGACACACCTGCAGCACAAGCATGATGTCACTGGTTATACTGACGGTCACCCTGGGGCTCCTTGTTCAGGGTCAGACTCTTATCTTAAAAGTTTTCCTCATGGTGTAACCAGGTTCATTGAATTGATGTGCTGCTGCAGAATTTACAGAATG
Source organism: Labrus mixtus (assembly GCF_963584025.1). Taxonomy (NCBI): domain Eukaryota; kingdom Metazoa; phylum Chordata; class Actinopteri; order Labriformes; family Labridae; genus Labrus; species Labrus mixtus. Next base: position 18,987,064 of record NC_083627.1, read on the forward strand.
AGACTCTTCTGTTTGGATGATGATCATCTCTCTCTGAGCTGGATTTGTCTCAATAATCCTTCTCCTCTTTTTTCATGTTTCTTCAGGTTCCTCAGGAGACATCCTCCTGACTCAGACTCCTGGATCTCTGTCTGTTGTTCTAGGACAAACTGTCTCTATCAGATGTAAAGCAAGTTCACATGTGGACAATGAGGTAGACTGTTATCTTCAGAAACATGGAGAAGCCCCTAAGCTCCTGATTAGGTGGACTTCCAACCATTAGTCTGGAGTTTCAGATCGTTTCAGTGGGAGTCAGTCTGGAACTGACTTTACTTTGACCATCAGTGGAGTCCAGACTGAAGATTCAGGAGATTATTATTGTCAGCAGGGTAGCAGCTACCCGTTCACACAGTGATACAACATCTTACAAAAACCTCCGTCAGCTGTAGAGGAACTGATCTGACTGAACAGCTGCAGAGTAACAGATGCACTTTACAACTTTGTCTGCTAACTAGGTCCATAAAACAGAGAACAGTTTATAGTATAACTCTGTTTATTGATACATTTGTTTGAAAAGAGCATTAAAAAAATAAGTCTGAACAAACTACATTTACTGAAGATAAGCTGCAAAGTGAACACGTTTATAAAAGGACCCAAACGTTAACAACACTTAGATTCATACTTTTTTACAGATTATTTTTGGAGGTTTTCAAACATCATGTTCCTGTTCTATACATTCAGAGCATAATGTGTAGTCTTTAGCTTAACTAAACACATGACATGATTGTGAGTGGCATATGTTCATTAAAGAAACATCAGTTGTTCCATATGTCGAGGTCATAATGCTGGTACTAAAACATTGAAGATTCTATATGCTGATGATATCATACTTTGCTTATCTTTTATTCTTTACTTTATCTGATAAGCTGCATCGTTCCAGTATTATTCCAGTATAGTTCATATATTTGAGCACATTTTAACTATAAAAAAAACACGTAATTAAAATGAGAAAATAAATGTAGCACTTTTACCGTCTATAGGACTAAAGTAGCTACCACTACACCAGATGTTTCACCAAAAATTAACCGGTTGGTGTCTCAATTAAGTAGACGAGAGGATGGTAGTTTTAACAACATAGTATTTATTTAAGAATGTAACACAACGTTAAACAAGTTAAAATGAATGACCAATACACGTGACACAGTAGCTTTATAAATATACGCAGTTCACTAGACAAGGCACACATACATTACTGTGGCACTGTGCAGGGATGACTGATGAATCACTTGATCCCCATAGTAAGAAGGTACACAGGGAAAAATAGCTGCTCCTAATCACACTCAAGATCCAACTGATACATTTAACAACACTCCCTAATAATCATTAACTTCACCTGCTCACGCAGCAAATAATTCATGCATAACACTACAAATTAATAAACACAGCAAAAGGGATCAAGGCTTTCAGAGCTACTACCCTTGCCCCTATAGCTTTACTATGAATTCATGAATTGCACTTCGCCCATAAAGTCTATTGCACGCGGCCCGTCAAAGTATCTAATTTTAAACTACTTCTAAAAATGAACAATTAAGTAAATATTAAAGTGGGGAAAAACAGTGACAGTTTTTAGTTAATTCCAAGTCCTAGAGAAATAAACAAGACTTTAAATCAATCAATATCAAAAACATATTAATTACATTTCTTTAAAGTGTCAACCCAAAATAGCATACCTTTAATTCATCAACTTAGCACCCAGACCAGCAGTGTGCTTTTAATGTTGTGATGAGCTAATATACTAATATACTAAAAAAATATATAAGAAAATAATTACATAGTGTCACATAATTTGATACATTAATTTTGCACAATAATAATCAACAAGTTTACTCCCGTTGCTACCGCTGATGATTAAGAGCGATAATAAAATACAAACTAATTATTAAAGCCCAACAGAGATGATTTCATTCACAGCACAACATGAGGACTCTCATACCGTTAAAACAATGAGTCACTACAGAGTCCAGTCGTCCTCCTACTTGTTGTAATCCACGATCTACAAGAGTGAATAAATTTAACTTTAGCCCTGTTCTTGCATGTGCTTTCATACTGTGTGGATAGTTACGTTTTAAGTTCAACAGATCACTTACCACTAGCAATTGGTTGTAATCAGTTCACCTCACGCTGCACTTCCTTGTTCTACACACAGGTAAGACAGGGCGAGCGCTTGATTACGTCACCCTTATATAGCCTCTACCGGGGACTGACAAGCAACCACATTACATAAAGAAGGAATTTCTAAAGTCATTAAACCTTTAGAGACACATATTTACATCCATCTTTACTGGCTCACAATTAATAATAATAAAAATAATAATGATAATATTTTGGACTATATAACACATACATAGTCCATATTATCCCCTGCATATCCGTTAAAACCAAAACATTGTCTAAAACCTTTAAAATTATGTCATCGAATGAAGGGCCAAGCATGGACCTGAAACCATATAAAAAAATAAAAAGCACATTTCCTTCCTCATGCACCAAAACTGCCCAATAATGCATTTACACTGAAAGCTATTCTTCACCTTAACTATAAAAAAAAACTCTTCACAAAGCTTCCAGTGAACTCACATGATGTTCACAGGGACACAGGGAGCTTCTTTAAACCTGCAGACAAACCTACAATGACCTTGTATGCTGATGATGCTCAGTTGGTTTCTAATGACCAAAAGATTCTCATATTCAAATTTGTTTTCAGCACATTTTGAATCAGCTAAAAATCAGCCATTTTCTCAGAACATTTCCATAGAGAGCCACTTTGCATCAGCAGCACCATGCTCCAGTGCTCTGGGAGAGTTTATAGTCCTGACAGTTGAACACTGGATGACTGACAGCTGTCCTTCATCACAACAGAAATCCTCGTCCTCATCATCAAAAACATGACTTTGATCTGCGTCCTCATCTGGACTCTCCTCCTCTGCTGCTGCTTCACAGGTAAAGTCCAGAGAATCAAACTCCTCTCCTCTATGAACATCCGTCCCTCTGAAATGAAGCCCACTAAACCCTGATGCTGCTTTCTGTTTTTGTCTCTGTATCCTCAGAGTCCAGAGGACAGGTCACAGTGACTCAGCCTGCAGCAGTGACCTCTGCTCTGGGAGCCTCCGTCTCCATCTCATGTAGGACCAGTGAGGATGTTTTTGTCTATGACAGTAACCACTACTTAGCCTGGTACCAACAGAAAGATGGAGGAACTCCTAAACTCCTCATTTACTTTGCGAGCACTCGAGCATCAGGGATTCCAGATCGTTTTTCAGGCAGTGGATCAAACTCTGCCTTCACTCTGACCATCAGTGGAGTCCAGACTGAAGATGCAGCAGTTTACTACTGTCAGAGTTTTGTCGTCAACAGTCAGTATGTGTTCACACAGTGAAAAAGCGTCGTACAAAAACCAGAAACTGAACTGACTGCTGCAGCTGGAAGTTTCTGCAGAGACTGACACACTTCACTGAGGACACACACACAGACACACACACACGCAGAATTTTTCTAATATTTAACAACTTTCCTAAACTCTTAATGCACCAACACACCTACAACACACAAATGGCAAAACAGTTAATTTCATGCTCAAAATCATTGTAAACTAAAGTCCAACACTAATTTTCAAAATAAAATAATACACTCACACACTACACCATGTCCACCAAAACACTACACTCAAAATAGAATCATTCTTCCAAAACACTAACACATGTCCTCTTCCAACATAAACATTTAATCACAGCACAATGTCATAAAAACATGAACATCAGATGGAATTACAGGAACTACATTATTTTACATGTGTCAGATCTGCCCTTATACAATAGACATATTTGATCATAGATTGTGCTTAGCACTGCAGTTTCTTTTAAAGCCTCTTCACATTTTGTTTTGTTGGGTTTAGTAAATGCATGCATTTTGTTTCTTTGGCTGCAGAAATGTAATACAAAAAAGGAATGACCCATCTCAGAGTAGCTTTATAGAATGTACTGTTTATGAAGAAAAGAAGACAGAGACAGAATTGCTACAGTAAAGGCTTTATCTGCAACAGGACATTACTGCAAAATAACAAAAATATACAATATAGCTGCCATATATTGTATTACTGTATGTGAAAATACAAAATATACAAACAGAAAAAGCCACAGAAGAATAAAGAAAGAAAAAAAATCTGCCCGGTCTTCTGCATTTGGCCACATGTTCTCATCCACATCACACCTGATATATTCTCTGGCAAGGCATCTTCGGAAGAATCTTCTGGCATGCCTTATCCACCCCTGGCAGTGTTCAGCTGTGATGTCTTGACAGGCAGCATCCATTGCATCCAGGAGGGACATTTGGTCCTGTGGGCGACGGTCAAAAACCTTCCATCTCCAGGCTGAGAAAAACTCCTCAATGGGGTTGAGGAAAGGAGAGTAAGTGGCAAGGAAAAGGGACATCGTCCTCGGATGGGTGTCAAACCCGGCTGTGAATCCACAGGAATGGTGGAATACCACATTGTCCCATGTGATCACATATATTGGCAAGTGGTCTCCCACCTGTCCCCTTTCTGCCTCTGCCACCAGTCTTTTGTGCAGGTCGTCTAAAAACAGGAGAAGGTGGTCAGGGGCCAATCTCACATTTATGCAGGAGTGCACCATTTTGGAGATTGCAGCGCACATGGTGATGTTGGCTCCTCTCTGGCCCAGGACGGTTACTGTGGCCCTTTTGCCAATTATGTTTCTTCCACGCCGACGCCTTTTCGCCAAGTTGAAGCCAGCCTCGTCAACGTAGATCATTTCATGTGGGACTTGATTGGCCTCCTTCTCCATGACTCTCTGAAAGTAATCAGACACAGTGTGTGTAAATGCTTTGCTGTAGACCTACTGTACTCCAGGTTTATAGAGTAGTTTACTGCAAACACACTATGTATAGTACAGTAATGACTGTATTGCATAACCTTACCTGGATGTAGTGGCGACAGAGTTCTTTGATGCGCTCGCTGTTTATTTCAAAATGAACTTTGTATAGTTGTTTCATTCAGACCAGTGTTTCCCCTACCGTTATATTAGGGGGGCGGCCCGCCCAACCAACCAACTGCTCTCTGTGTCGTGCACGGCAGAGTTTCACCCCGATGCACACACACACACACACACACACACACACACACACACACACACACACACACACTTGCGCGCACACAGGTGAGCACACTCTCACCAGCGGAGGCCTGGGTGTGTGTGTGGTTGTCTGACAGACACACACGCAATAATAAAAAGTCTGTAAGAAGCATCAGAGAATAAAGTAGTCTGCTTAGTTGACTTCGGACTTTTCTGGGCATGTCTCTCTCTCTGCCGTTACTCAGGGGATGAGCTGTTAGCATGCTGCTTTCAGGGGTACTCAGACAATGAGAGATGCATTCAGGTGCGCTCAGAAACGGGAGTTGCAGGAACAACTCGCAGGACCCCATCCCCCGCCCCCCCAGAGCTCTAAACCTAGGGGAAACACTGCAGACTCTAACCCTTTTCACACATACAGAAATCTCCTGAAAAACTCTCGAGATTTGGCTACCCGGAGGTTCTTTAGGCTATGTGTGAAAGCAAACAGCCGCATTTTTCACGTGGACTTTACCTGGAGTTTCTCCGGCCAGACTCCTAGTATTTTATCCGCAGAAAGTCCGAGTGAGCTGATGTCTGAACGCATAAGCATATACTCCAGAGATTTCAATTTGAGCCAATAGAAAGAGAATGACGTTTATATACAGTTACTGCCTAAAGTGTCTGCACGCCACCACTACGATCTCCGTGCACGTAATTAAACGGCTGCATTATGTTTTCTGTTCGTCAGTATGTTGTTCTCCTCTCTGTTGTGGATGTTGTCATTCCATTGGATTACACATAGCATTGATATAAAGGCAAATATTCTCATTATAACATCGTGTAGCGGACTCTGTTGCTACGGCCGCTACTTCCACGTTGTTTATTTACGTCACGTCTCACCTCGGGAAATCCCCCGCCCCCCCCTCCCCTCTGACAGGGATAGCCCCCCGCTGTGAGGAGCATATGTGAACGGCTAGGTCGGGAGAATCTCAGGAGTTATCCTAAGACAACTCTGGACTGAATGTCCTTCAGTTTTATTTTATTGTCAGAAATCACCATGTTGACAATGGCAAGTTCCTGCTCTTCATTTAGGAGCTTCCGTCTTACCCCTGAGGGAGGTAGATGTTGAAAGAGACAAAACACAGTTACATATGAGAGACCGGAGGCATACAGTTCCTGTAATACATGGTAAATTGGTAAATTTACACTTTGCAGTAGGAGAAGCCTTGTAAAATATCCAACCTGTTGGCTTGTCGAAAAATCCGGACAATGGATGCCACTGTGTCCCGGCCAAGGGGCAACCTCCGGTCTCGAAAAATGAAGCCAATGCGGAAGTACAAAAAACTGCAGTTCCTCGAGGTTCCGCTTGAGGCTGGCTGCAGAAGCGCCGGAAGTGCCATAAGCCCACAGCCAAAAAAGCCCGTTTTTACCACAGGAATTAACATGTTTACAGCCTGGTTCAAAAGACGAGATGTATCTGATAAGTTGACGGCCACCTCTCCTCCCACTGTGGGGGGGGGGGGAATTTTTTTTATAACTCGTCGGATTTGATTTTATTAAGGGAAACGGCTATGCCCATATAAGGGATGTGGCAGATTTGATTGACAGCTCTGCACGCTGCATCTGTCTGTCAGGTCAGCAGGTCAGGAGGCTAGGTAGCAGCTTGATCCGTCTGATTTCTCGTCTTTTTTACTTCATTTGGAGAGTTTGTTTAACACATATCTGACAACATACATGGCTTGCTGTGCGGTTAACAGACCATCCAAGAAGTTGATGCTTCAGTTTTTTTTGGTAAGTGATATAGTAGTGTTATATTTACTGCATACTCATGTGTCGGTATTTATATTTACGGACCTAGCTTGTTTAGCGTTAGCTTGTAAACCAGTCGGCTAACTGTACTCAGTGTAGCCCATTATTTACGGTCAATGGTTTAGAAATGTTTGTTGTTGAAAATAATGAGTTTGTGTGATGTTAGAAGCTAAAGGTTCACCTCGGTGGTTAACCGCAGACTGTAAATATGGTTATCTGACGTTATGATGAATGTTATACTCCACGTAAATGTCGACATTAAAAAACAAACTTTGTGTAGTAATTATCCGTCAGTACTTAACATAAACTTAACTCAACTGAACCTAATATGCTGTGTAGGTTATAGAGGATGACATCAATGTTACATGGTTGACGTAGTGTCTTAAGATTTGTGCAAACTATTACCAAATTTAAAAAAATGAGTTCAGGGAATTTTAATATGGTTATTAATATAGTTCTTAATCGTTACAGATGCTCTTACAAAGAATATAGCAGTAGAAATATAAAATATAAATAACATATGGAATGAAAATAAGATATAAAGCAATAAGTACAATAAATAGTTTGAAGAATACAGCCATGTACCGAGCTCATGTTAATAACAGATGAGCTACTGTATGTTCTGTACTAAAGCACAGAGAGTTGGGACCTGTTAATGATTTAAATAATTCAGGTTATATTTGTTTCATGTAAACATGAAGTAATAGCCACAATAAATTGCTTAATCTTTCCTCACACAAAGTCTGAGACAATTTGATGTGGAATATCATTGTGCAAGTGAGTGAGAGAGCTGAAAATAGCATGATTACAATAAGGTTTATCTTCTTAACTTTGACTAGATGTTGATTACCTGAATACTGTACCTTTGTTGTCTGGGTAGTACACTGTTGAATTTATAAATGTGCTCTTACACACAGATGAATACAGAAAAATAGATGAGAACAAAACAATGATTTAATGAATAACTGATATTTTCTCTTTCTTTGCCATCCTGAAGACCCTGCACTAAAAGTCCATGTTCTCCTGGATCCATGTCACATGCTCGAGCTTCTTCAGAATGACTTTTCAACAGTCGAAGTTCTGGTGAGAGAAGATGGCCAGCAGATAAGACAGCAGTACATCATCCACAGGCTTCAGAAGAAGGAGGAGGGTTTGCACCTTGCATCATGCTTCAGCTGTTCAAATAAAAATAGATCTCCTCCAAACAACTTGCAATCAAACCATTTTCTTCCCATTTAAAAACCCTTTGTCCAGTTTAGATGGGAGAAGTTGATATTATGTGATATTGATCTGGTAAGACTACATTTCTAAATCATTTTTAACTGAGTTTTTATTCACAAGTTATTGATCTTATTTACTCTCCATGTATCTTGATTTAAGAATGGGGCTGTGTTTAAGGGCAAATTTTGAAATACATTAGTATTTGGTCAAAAAAAATGTCAAAAGAATAAAAAGTTGTGTAAAAGTAGACTTACTAAGCTATTGAGTTTAGTATTAATGCACATTTTAGTCTTGTCAATTCAAATCTGAAATGTATACTCATGAGTAGACATAAAGGAGTGCATTTATATTGAAATATTTATTTAATCTGAAAAACCACATTCAAAAAGCCTGTTTTTACAGCAGAGATTAACATGTTTACAGCTTGGTACAAAACAAACAAATAGGTCTGATTAGCCCATGTCTCGATCGACACACACTGTACGGGGGTCGTTTGATTTGATGAAGGATAAGAGTTATTCACAATAAGGCGTGTAGCTGACCAGCTTGACAGGCGGGTGCGGTGTAACGATTTGTCAGGAGGCATAAAACACGCCTCAGCTCCAGCTTTCAGCCTGTGGGTGTCATCACTCAGGCCATCCGGGGGAGACCTCCCTCGCAGCGAGCTGTTGAAGAGAAGCAACCGAAGTCCACCCCAGAAGAACCAACAAATGCAGATGTTGTTGAGGCCCAGGTTTCTTCCTCTGTCTCTGCAGCTCTCTAGGCACCTCGACGGACAAGTCACCAGTAATCCACACTGTGTCTATAGGAGAAATACAAAGGTGTTCAATTAATGCCTCAGACAAGACAAAATGTACAGTTAACTACATGTGACAGCTCAGAGTGTTTTTTTGTTATTAGCCTTATCTGCAGGAATAATATTGAACAAGATAGCTGCAACTCATAATAATAGATGCCAGTCTTAAACACTATTTTTTCTAATACTTACAGTTTTTGGTGTGAAGCTGACACTGTCCACAGACTCCATGACTTCACAGGGTTCTATAGAAAACAAATGTCTTATGATAAATACTAAATAATTATTTTTAAATTGTCATGTTCGCATCGCTGTTGACATCAGTAAATATAAGACACAGACATTCCTCTTTTTGTCAGAACAGTAACATGGACTGTATGCTTTGTAATATTGATTTCTTCTGGATGTCTAACATATTTATTTACAGTCTATGGATAAAACTTTGCTAATGTATTTCTCTGCTAACACTGACAAAGTCTAACTTCTCTGACAAATAACTAATAACCATAATTGTATATTTAAAAAAGTGTAGTTTTAAGACTTTAATTAAATATTTGGGTTGAATATAATTCGTTTTAACTGTGTTGTAGAAAAGTTAAATGTTAACTTACTGTTTATAGAGTTTTCTCAGGACGAGCAGGAATAGGGGACGATAGCAGCCTAGCCGTTAGCTATGTTGTCAAGTGGACTGCTAACATCGCGCTGAATGGGCAGAGTTAAGTCCCGCCGGTCCCGCCTTACTGCTGTTGCTAGGTTGATCCAAAGTTAGGTTGAGACTGCAAATCCAATATGGATGCGGCCCTCGATTGGACTCATTTGCTGCCTATGTAACAGACGGGTCAGGGTTCGTCCAGAAATATTTACAGTCTATGGTCCCGGCTGAGATGTGTTCACCAGCCTCTCTGTATGATAGTCTGTGGTTTATGACATGCTCTATGATAGCAGCTCTTATTTCATCAGTTACCCTAGCTCTGGTCCTTCTTTGAACGCCACCACACATTCTAACTCCTCTTCCTCTACCTTGCCCTTGTCCCACTTCTCTCCCTTGTCCCACTCCTCTCCTTTGTCCTGGTACTCCTCTTCCTCTCCCTTGTCCTGGTTGTCTTCCTCTCCCTCGTGCAGGCATTTTTCTTACTTTCTTTGTGTTTCTATATACTTTTCCCTTCAGCCCAACGAGGTATTTGCATAACTTCAATCAGCTGTCACTTTTATTTTCTTTGTATATAAATAACATGGTGCTCTCTTCCCCACATTGTGATGTACATTTTTATGCAGACGACACAATCCTGTATGCCACCAGCGCCTCTTGTCAATTAGCTATTTAAACTTTGCAGTCAGCTTTTGATGCCTTTCATATAGCTCTCATTAATCACAAGCATATCTTAAATTCTGATAAAACAAAATGTGTTTTATTTTCAAGGTCCTATGTGAACAATATTCCTATTGGTATTCACACACTTCAGGGTTCCCAAATTGAGAGGGTAGAATCCTATAAATACCTAGGGATTTGGCTGGACAATAGGCTCTCTTTCTGAAAATATTAGAATAAAAATAGGATTCTTATACAGAAACAAATCCTGCTTCTCCACTGCCAGTAGGAAAACCATTGTGCAATCTACAATTATGCCTGTTTTTGATTACGGTGACATTGTATACATGCATGCCTCTCCCACCGCCTTGAAACCCCTTGATGCTGTGTATCATTGCGCATTGAGGTCCGTGACTGGCTGCAAAGCTCTGACACATCACTGTACCTGGTTGGCCCTCTCTGGCTATGTCGAGGCACACCCATTGGCTCACATTTATTCATAAGTCCATTCTTGGTCTATTCCCCTCCTATCTATGCGCTCTAATTTCACACAACATCAGTAGCTATAGCCTACGCTCGTCTGACCTGTTATTGCTATGTGTACCTAAGGTCCACACAGAAATAGATAAGATGGCCTTTGGGTACTCCACCTCCTCTTCTTGGAACACACTACAGCAGGGCTATTCAATTGGCAGCCCTGGGGCCGGGTCCGGCCCGCAACGTCATTTTTAGTGGCCCTTTAAGAAGTCTTTACTCTTAAAAATGTATCACTGTATGTTTTATTCATTTTTAAATTGCCGACGTGTATGATATCCGTATTACCATGAGACAGAGGCACGGATTTTTTTCCCAATTTGTGTGTCTCACCCTGGTCTCACCTCATGGTGTCGCAATTATTCTTGTTTATCCATCTCCTGTTTTCGTTCCTTCTTGACGCATGCGCTGCTCTCATCACCACGGTCTCAATGCACTCATCAGCAGCACCAGAGATCCGGTTTTTGCTAGCGCCGTTCATAATGTCTCTTTCTACTTTAAAAAAATGAAAAGTGGACTCAGAAAACAGACAATTTAACACCGAATGGACAAAGAAGTATCTGTTTATTTCTGTTTCTATGAGGCCCATGTGTTTACTATGCAACAAGTGCGTATCGGTGTGCAAGGAATACAACTTGAGAAGACATTTTAAAATGGCCCATGCAAACTTTGACACGGTTTTCCCGCTGGGGTCTGATGCTCGCCACCAGAAGATATTGGGGCTGACTGCATGTTATGACCAAAGACGTCGCACACTTTTTCGGGCTCGTACCGAACAAAAGAAACCATGGACTCTGTCAGGGCAGTAATTAATTTATTTCGTTGTACCTCCAGCTTACAGCACCGCCTTTTCAGACAGTTGTTGATGGACATGTCATCACAATATAATGACTTGCTTACCCATAAACCCCATGGCTCAGCAAAGGAAACGCATTGAAACGTTTTTTTGAACTCAGAGAGGAGATACTGGTGTCTCTCCGTAATTCAAAGCAGAAAAAGACCAATACTTTTTTGTGTCTTATGGAGAACGAGGACTTTTGTGCTACTGTTTGCTTTTTTTGCGACATTTTCCATCACATGAACCAACTTAACACGGAGCTGCAAGGCAGGGATAAAACAGCGATTCAGCTTGTGGAGAGACTTAATGCTTTTCAGAGAAAGCTCTCTCTTTTTTCTGCTGATCTATGTCCAGGCAAAATGCTTAATTTCCCCACACTGTGTAAATCAGGCCTACCTATCACAGAGGCAATGACGAGATTTATAGATGCCTTGAAAATAAACTTTGCCTCAAGATTTGAACATTTCAGTATCCCCACAGAAGTAATGACATTTGTGAAGGACCCTTTCTGCGTGGATGTCGAGGGAGAGTTTGCATTTAATGCAAAGGAACTGGTCACCTCACTGGATGAGGCATCTTTGCAACTTGAACTGATTGACATTCAGTCATCTGATGACCTGCGCCAGTCATTCCAGCTGACAAGTTTTCAAAAGTTCTGGACTCATGCAGTGAGCAAGGAAAAATTCCCTCATTCAAGGAGTCTGGCGCTTTTCATCCTCACTATGTTTGGCTCAACTTACACATGTGAATCCTCATTCTCACACATGAATGCCATTAAGACTACTAACCGTGCATCACTCACTGCCCAGCATCTGCACCACTGTCTGCGCATTGCTCTGACAACCTACACTCCTGACTTCAGTGCTCTTGCTAAATCAAAAAAATGTCATTTCTCTCATTAAATGTTGGCTACATGATAAACAACAGTAGTAAGTTACACGTTTTGATATTTGCAGGTTGTTTGCACCAGTTTGAATATTACTGCTGAATCTTTTATATCAATAATGCAATATTATGCACTTAATGTGGCCACTGGTGTGGACAGATTTTTGATAAATGGTGCATTTTCAATACTGAAGGATTTTCCTTGTAAAAAAAACTCTGCTCTGTCATTGTTGGATTTCTATCCATAGTTAGCAACTGCTGGCTGAGCAGACTGTTCTAGGCAGCAGTATTGTTACTATTTAGGATTAAGTTTTGCAGGTTGTTTGTTACAATTTAAATGTTACTCAGGTGTCTTAATATTCACTTAATGTTATATTATGCACGTAATCTAGCCATAGATGTGGTATGGCTCACACGGACTGTTTATTAAGGTGTCTGATGATGCAATATTTGCCTTGATAGTTTGCACCTTTATTGTTATAATTGAGTGCACTTAAGCCCATCTTGTCTGTTAATGAAATGGCTAAATTTCTAAATGTCTGGTATTGCTCACTCGAACTATTGCTCACGTTATATGGCCATTTGAATGTAGACATGACTTTTTTTATGTTGTGTCATGATGCAATGCAATGTTGCTGTTGTGCATTTAAAAATACAGTATGCACTTTCTAATATGTTGTTGTTCCCAATGGTATTCAAAAAGCTTTAAATATGATTACCCATATTTCAAGCCTCAGGCCCCTCATTTGGTATCCATTTTTGGTATCTGGCCCTCAGTAAAAACTAATTCAATAGCCCTGCACTACAGGCTGACTTGCGGCGAAGTGATCTGGTCACTCTAGTGCAGGGGTGTCAAAGTTCTATTGGGTCGGGGGCCGGATTTGTTCAAATGAGACCTCAAGTGGGCCGGACTAATTTTGCAGACATCACTATAACTTGACACATGGATTTATAGGCTAATGTATGATTAGAAAAAAAGACAAAAAAAGGTACTTGTATAGAAAACTGCATGTTAACGCAGAAAAGGTAAAAGTACATTAAGCAGGGGTTAACTCTGTCATTGCAAACTGCATGTTGGCACATGGAAATATTTAAATGTACCACATTACAGAAGAAAACATCAATAATTATGTTTTGTTTGAGATTATTATTTTATGTTTTAATATTGCTGTTCAAGGTTATAGAAACTTTGACACAGGTTATTCTACCTGCCCTGGGATCAGTGCATTAGAGAGAGAGAGAGAGAGACTTTACATATGTGTGTGTCAGGCCACAGCACAGTTTACACTCGTTAAGGTTCATTACAGATTAAACCTGCTCACATGAATAAGTTATCACAAACACACAGAGTGTCTTTGATGCAAAGACCGAAGTCATCTTCATGTATTTTAGTGTTAGGCATTATAAAATGATAACATGTTTCCAAACGAACAGACTTGAATTTATCCTTCAGCGTTGCGCACTGCAGTCTGATCAGCTCCGTGTGGAGTGCACGTTTTTCAACTAAGTAAACTCAGTTAAACGACTTTTGATATGAGTCTGGCAGTCCGTTCTTCTACGTGTCCGCACTATCGTAATCTAACTCTGTCACTGACTTCATGCGCCATGAATCTGTGCCATCTCTGTGCGCAATTCGAGGAAGCATTTTAGCGCTGCTCCACGGTTAAACCCGCGGACCTCTGTATGCTCGGGCAGCTTGTGCGTGATATCGTATTTGGATAAGAATGAAATGTTCAGTAATAGTTATATTTTTACGGTCTGATGAAAGTTGGTGATAAAGTCGCAACAGCAGGCTACTGCATTTAGAAGTGATGTCGCGCTGAAACTTTTAGGTGACCAACAAAACATGTTCACCTATGGGTGACCTAAAAATGAACCATCTGTAATTAAAAATCAGTTAATATTCATTTTTACTGTTTTTACAATAACCAGAGGTAAAACTAGTCAGGAGATGCATCAGGCTCAACGCCGGTGACCGCAACCTACACTTCTGTCTGGATGTGTGGAGACGGTCTGGGCCATTACGCATGGCGGAGATGATTGTTTTTCATTTGCACGAGCTGCTCTTTGTGGCTAACTCCATAGGAAGCTTTGTTATTATCAGCCAAAACTTTTGTTTTTCATCATCGAAGACAGGAGAAACTGGAAAGAAGTGTGCATAGAACCGAAGACTGTCAGGATGCGCGCGCAGTGCAAAGGTGTGCCTGTCGTTAAGTCCCGTAGCTTTGATACAATTCTGGCAACTTGTGACCAAATAAAACTAAAGAAATATTGCTCCTTCGATCGCTCTTGAAAACCTGCATTCTGTGCATAACCAGGTTAAAATTATTATTATTATTATTTTATATTTGAAACTTCACCAAATCCTGATAAACATTGAAGAAATATTCGTTTTAACATGTTTAATGTGTGTTTTGTGGCTCACTGAAGTTCAACTGTTAATACCTGTACTGTCACTTTAAGAGGTCGCAGTGTGCGTGACGTCATGTGTTGTGCTTCTCTCAGTCCGCGCTAAGCTCACTGAGAGAAGATAAGGATAGTTTGCTCTGCTCATGGTTTAGCACTATTTCTTGTTATAGACAATGTAAAGTGCAGCAGTTTGCAATTGGAGGTTACTCTTTAAGTTGGTGAACATGCAGAAGAGTTGTGTTTTAAATGTAGACTTGTGAATGAACTTTATGAAGTTTATTAGCAGACACATGTTTCCAAGTGCTACAGGGTTTCCCTTATGTTTATCTGCTAACAGGGGACTGGAGACCCGCGTGTGTGAGAGAGACTGCATGTTACTGAGACTTTTGTATTTCTTTTTGACTTGTGCAGGTATGTGCATTTTATGTGTGTTTTATATGTTCACTGTTTCTATAAATAATTATGCTGGTTGTAATTCATGTGCTGCAAATGCATTTAGCATTGAAATAATTTAATTTCATTTAGTGTTACATTTTATTTAAAGACATTAATGCTGTTTAAAACAGAATTTGACCTTTGTTAAAAATGCATTATTTGCATGTATGAATTAAAAAGCAGTCCGCGCTAAGCTGGAGACCCGCGTGTGTGAGAGAGACTGCATGTTACTGAGACTTTTGTATTTCTTTTTGACTTGTGCAGATGCAGCAGCCAGCACGGTTCACAATAAATGAGAAACCAGTAGCAGATCGTGGTCCGAGTACTTCTTTCAACGCAACACCAGAACACAACGCAGATATCACGACCAGTAACAGATGTGCATCCAGTGAAGTTTAGAACTTCAGCAGGACAGGCACACCCGTTACATGTGTCACCTCTCTCAGGTGTTCAGCCTGTTTGCTGATTAGCGTAATGCAGGAGCAGCTCGTGCGCTCGACTCGTCTTTTTTATGATACTCCCTGCTGAGAAGATAGTTCAAAGTGCCCCATTTAATTAATTTTCGTATCATGATATCAACTATTAAGTTGCTCATTATACATATTATTATATACGTATTTCGGGGGAAATACGTATTACAAATATTTAATTTATAAAAAATCTCAAAATATTTTTCAATACATTTCCTCCTCCTTCCCAAAATGTCTCGCGGGCCAGATGAAACCTGCTGTCGGGCCGGATCCGGCCAACGGGCCGGGCCGTATGTCTGACATCCCTGCTCTAGTGGCATTTAAAGGGATGCTGAAAGAGCACAAATTTAAATCAATTGGGAGTTGTCTATGTTAATAGCCCTGCTTTGGACACCTGACTTGACTTTAAATGTGTTTGTATGATGTTTTTGTGCGTATTGGCCATGCATCTACTTTGTGTTTTTGATGTCTGTTACTTCTTTCTTTTTTATTATTTTATTTGCCACTGATGTACCCAGGTCTCTCTTGAAAAAGAGATTACAAAATCTCAATGAGACTACCTGGTAAAATTAAAAAATAAAATTAAACAATCTACATGGTGCTAGTGATGACTTGGTGATATTATGGGTTTTCCACCAGGCTGCCAGAGGTGAGGAGATGGTGATGGTTGTGTGCTAGTCCTGTTCCTTAATTGATTGTGGTAGAAAGGAAAAGCCCCTTTTTGAAACAACGATTAACTTCAATTAATTTGTAGTTTGACTTTTATCCCCCAGTTACGGCTGCAACCTTCCTGGTGTTACAGTCTGAGTGAGTGACACGCCAGCTGCACACAAGTTGATGATTTTTCAGTGAAATTCATTGTCCTGGTCTTGTCTCATTCTTGTCCTGCCTTGGTCTTGATCTTATCTCGGTCTCTGAGCACTCTGGTCTCGGCTGGTCATGCTGGCTATCATGGGTTTTGTTCATTATTACCGACTATTGTAGAGACTAGAGCACAAAACAAGTTTACTGTCATTTGGGAATTTATATAAATTATGAAAAATGATATCGTTTGAAGTTCTGTGATCACTGATGGCACTCATCAAACATATTGAGGAGCTCAGTCTGAGTTTAAAAACAGTGTTTATGTCTCATCATGATGTGTTTTTACTCGTCCTTTGTAAAGTTATCATGGAGAAACTGCATTTCTTAATGTAGTCACTGGCTCCATGATGATGAAGTATCTTAAAACAATTTGTGATAAAAGAAAAGTTATTTTAACAACTTTGAAAAAATTAAAAAAAGACAAAAAGTGTATTTCTCATTGATTTAATGAACAGATTATCAGAAAACGATACACACACATCTGAAGCAACAAGCTAATATTTATTCTTTAGAAACATGAAATAAAGAGAGAGAGAAAGGTGCAGAGTGAGAGCAGTATCACAGTAAAACCAGCAGCAGAGTCCCAGTGAGGCATTACTGGGAACACTGGTCTCTACTCAGACTTTCTGTGACTGGAGCCTGGGCGCCCTGGGTGGCCTCACAGGTCACAGAGCCCACCTTCCTCCACTGGTCTGCAGAGAGCCTCAGGGTGCTGCTCCAGCTGTAGAGAGCGTCCTTCTCCAGCACCGCAGGGCTCCTGCTCTCCTCCCAGCTGCTGCTGCTGCTGCTGCTGCTGCCGTCCACCTTCCAGGCCAGACTCCAGCCTGAGGGGAAGCCCTTGTTGGCCAGGCACATGAGCGTGGCCTTCCCCTGCTCCAGCTCCTCATTGGAGGGGGGCAGCACCGTCAGGGTGGGACGCACATCACCTATAGGAGACACCAATCAGATTAGAGGACAGGGAGCACACAGCTGTCAATCAAACACCAAACCCTATAGGACACCTTTAATGTCTGAGAGTTGATTTTCTTTTTTTAGGAGTTTCTGTCAGATGTTTCTTTCTGCTCGACCGGTCACTCACTCACACATTGTTTCACTTCCCTTTAAGAAGCCTCTCATGCACATCAGCACACAGAGAGAGAATCACACAGAACGACCTGAAATATATTTAAACTACATCTGAATCAAATCTAAAACATTACAAACATTCCCCGTCAAAATAATCCAAAAACTTTGCAACACATTTTTAAAACAGTTTGTAGGTGAAAAAAAAACTAAAACTAAAACAGAGAATCAACTGAACACATTAAAATGTTCTTCATGTGAATTCAAATCAGAAAAATGTCTAAATTAGACGCATAAAGAGATCAGAGATTACGTGCAATTTAAAACATCGTTCTTTGTGTTTGTTTTGTTCGGTTCATTCAAACAACTGAATCAAATAAATACCTTAAAGAGTTGTCAGAAAATGAATCTCAGGAAAACATTTAAAACACTTCTCTTTGTTAAATATCAACCTGTTTATGTTTCAGTGTGACAGAAATCAAACTGTCCTGAGTGAACCTTCACGGTAAAGCAGGACCGATAAAAACACGATTTCATTAGAGTTAGAGTTTCACGATGATAAATATTACAAATAAACAGAGAGACAGCTGCTTTAACATTTTCAATAAATGTTAATGACAAATAAATTTCATTCAGTTGTTTCAGTCATTAAGGCGTCCATATCGATTGTTAGAAAAACCTCATGAATAGAACATTATTTAGCAGCTGTCTCTGAGGTTGTCAAATTGTGATTTATGTGGACCAAATATAAAAATCTGTATTTTAACATTAGGTTTAATATTCATACAGAAACTTACTTCCAACATCCAGTCTGGTTCCTCCACCAAAAGTCCACCACAGTGGTACAAAGTCATTGAGCGGCCGTACAAAAACCTCTCACTGTAGAGACACACGGCTCTCTGACTTTAACACACTGAACTCAAACTACCACAACTCCACATGTCACCTTACCATGAGAGTGAAAATCATCTATTTCCCAACAAATAAAAACTCTGGCTTCAAACATTTTACCTTCATTTAAATTCAGTCTGTTTCTGTTTTAAACTGAAATCCTTTAAAGTCAAATGTTGTCTTTATTCTTTCTAAAACAAGAGATTTACAAAGTAAAGGTCAGTATTTTCTTTTCCTCCAGGCTTGAATATGAAGACAAAAGACACCAGAATAACTTACTGATTGAATAAAAAGATGAATATGTGACTTACTTCCAATATCCAGTCTGGTTCCTCCACCGAACGTGTGCCACAGTGATACAAACTGATGGAGTCGTCGTACAAAAACCTCTCGTTGTAGAGACACACGGCTCTCTGACTCTGACACAAACACAGACACCTGAATGAGTCTCTGCCTGCAAGACCTCTGAGACCAAAAGAAAACAGAATTTAAAAAGATTCTAACAAATTAAAGAATGTCTTTTTTTGAGATATTAAAATTATTTTTAAATCATTTTCTCAAGAATATTATTAATTATCGTGATTTATATCAGAATAAATGTTTCTAGAAGCATGAACATGAAATCATATTGAATTTGTTTTGAAAGTTTTCTAATTAATTGTATAATTAATTGATTGATTGATAAACAGAGTAATGAGAGTGATCCCTGTTGGAGTCAGTCAGAACATTTCCATAGAGAGCCACTTTGCATCAGCAGCACCATGCTCCAGTGCTCTGGGAGAGTTTATAGTCCTGACAGTTGAACACTGGATGACTGACAGCTGTCCTTCATCGCAACAGAAATCCTCGTCCTCATCATCAAAAACATGACTTTGATCTGCGTCCTCATCTGGACTGTCCTCCTCTGCTGCTGCTTCACAGGTAAAGTCCAGAGAATCAAACTCCTCTCCTCTATGAACATCCGTCCCTCTGAAATGAAGCCCACTAAACCCTGATGCTGCTTTCTGTTTTTGTCTCTGTATCCTCAGAGTCCAGAGGACAGGTCACAGTGACTCAGCCTGCAGCAGTGAGCTCTGCTCTGGGAGCGTCCGTCTCCATCTCATGTAGGACCAGTCAGAATGTTAATAATAATAACTACTTAGCCTGGTACCAACAGAAAGATGGAGGAACTCCTAAACTCCTCATTTACCTTGCTAGCACTCGAGCATCAGGGATTCCAGATCGTTTTTCAGGCAGTGGATCAAACTCTGCCTTCACTCTGACCATCAGTGGAGTCCAGACTGAAGATGCAGCAGTTTACTACTGTCAGAGTTATCACTATATCAACAGTCAGGTTGTGTTCACACAGTGAAAAAGTGTCGTACAAAAACCTCCCTCAGTCAGACTGAACAGAAACTGAACTGACTGCTGCAGCTGGAAGTTTCTGCAGAGACTGACACACTTCACTGAGGACACACACACACACACACACACACACACACGCACGCACACACACACACACACACACACACACACACACACACACACACACACACACACACTGTGAAGAGAATAAACACACCATCTTTTAAATATCAAACATTTTCAGCCCACTTCTCCCCCCTCTTTCCTCACCATGATGGTCAGACACAGCTCATTTACATATTTAAAGGTACAGACACAGAAACAGCCTGTTCTCAGCAGGGCTGAAATAGAGGGGTTTATAGACATAATCAAATACAAGATCAGAGTGGATTTAGAACAAGAAACTTCACACACAGGGGAAGAGGATTTTTACTGATAACTTATCCAAGTAATAAATTCTGGTTTCATGACAACCAAACTAGGACTTCAGGTTCAGGTTCAGGTGACTGTATCTGTGGGCAGATTTGTTTTGCAGCCAGCAAAGCGACGTCCATCATGACACACAATATGAAACAGATGTAACAAGAAACAACACAGTGAAGAGAAGGACAACAATTTAAATTATATTTATTGAATTAGGACATTGCACATGAATCAGCAAATCACATCAAAGTCAATATGCCGGAATTAGCACAAAAGCTACATTTCATCTGTAGTCCCTAAAGGCAGGTACGAACAAAAAACATAAAATACATTTACAATTACAGGACAGCAAACAAAAAAACTCACAGACACTTTTACAAACAAAAATGGACACGATTGTCAGATAAGAAATAACAGACCAACATGATAAAAAAGCCTATAAAATATATTAATAAAGAAGATAAAAATAATAAAAAATACTTAAGGTTTCACCAATCAGGGCTGAGAAGAGAAAGAAATATCAGTCAATAAGATCAATAAAAAAATCAGAATTAAACAACCATTTGAATTAATCAACACTTGTATGATGAAGATCAACTTCATGAACTTTTTAAGACCAACATGATTCAACTTGTAGCCTCCAGCAGGGCCATCAAAGGTCACAAGCTGAAACGTGTCATATTAAGTTAATAAGATAAGACAAGATAAGATAGATAAGATGAACTGTATTGTCCCAGTGGGAAATTTGCCTTGGACTTCATCAAATTGATCTTTGTACTACAAGTGCTGCTGGAGTCTTTTACCCTCTCCAAGCCTTTCAGCTGAACTGTAGGTATGATTCTCTGCCAATCACAGACACTCACAGAGGCAGACTGACAGACAGACTATAAGAAATATGTTTTTAAAGGGATCAGCAGAATGGGCGGGGATGAGGACATTCTGACATAAAGCAGCTAAGTGAGAAGACAGCTGGTTTCCCATCAGTTTAAAATGTCGACATCATTAAATTGTACAAACCTGTGTGTGTGTGTGAAAATGTCTAAAGCTAAAACACTGAGATCTTTCATCAACCAGAGACTGACTGCTGCTGCTGAAGAGATATTTGATCAGTTTGAAAGAACAATAGCAGAATATGAGGAGCAACTTCGTCGATCAAAAGAGGAAAACGAGCGACAACACAGACTGCTGGATGCTGTTTACAACCCTGAAGTCCGCTTACACAAATATGGTTTGTGTAGTTTATTATTAGTGTTGATTTAAAACGATGAGAAGCAAGCTACATTCTCACATAACTGTTAGATATGTTGTGATGTGCTGATTTTCTTTGAACACAGATCGAGAGTTTCAGAGGTTAAATCCAACTAAATTCCCCAGAATTAAATTACAGCAGTCCCTTTGAATTCATATCACCATGGAAACCTTTCAATCTCACACACAGTTGTCCGAGATGATCATCATCAACAACAATATCTAAACCATCGTCATCAGGTCGTAGGTACTTATAAAGTGCTGGGTCTTTTGCTTTTTCTGAAAGGTGCAGAGGGACTCTGCAGATCGAATAGAGTTTGGAAGTTCATTCCACCACCAGGGGGCGACAGAGGAGAAGAGACTATTTAGCATCTTAGGACCCTGTTGTGAAGGTTGGATCAGACGCCTTTCATTGGCAGAGCGTAGTGGGGGGGAGGGAGTGTAGACCTGGATGAGAGAGTTAAAGTAAGGAGGAGCCGTTTTTGTGTCTGTTTTGTAAGCGAGCAGCAGAGTTTTAAATTTGATGCGAGCAGTAATTGTGAGCCAGTGTAAGGAGATGAACAGCAGAGTGACATGCTCTTTTAGGAAGGTTGAAGACCAGTCATGCTGCTGCATTTTGTTTCATCTGCAGGGGTTTGATAGTGCATGTAGGAAGACCTGCCAGTAGAGAGTTGCAATAGTTGATGTGTGATATCACAAGATCCTGTACCAGGAGCTGTGTAGCATGTTCTGACAGGTAAGGTCTGATCTTCCTGATGTTGTACAGGGCAAATCGACTCCATTTGTTAGTCTTAAGAGCTTTATGCTCATATTATGCAACATTTAGGGTTTTTCTAAGACTTCTGTCTGTCCCATTGTCTCCCTCCATCTCATTGGTCCTCATTCACTAATATGTGTGTAGAAATGTTCTCACTCTGCGCATTAAATAAGTGCATACGCAAAATGACCGTCAGATTCATGACACGTGTGTACCAGCATATTTTGTTCTCACCACCAGGCGTATGTGAGTGAATCAGAATCATTCTAAATCTGCAGCATACTACCACACCCCCATCTCTCCATATAAGGACATCCGATTGGTGTATCAGGACGAGAGCGGAGAGGTGGAGACACGTAGAAGTTTTTAGGAGATGGCCCCAAAAGGTAAAAAAGATTGGTGTGTCTGGGGGTTTAGATGATGTTACAGTGAATTACAGAGTTGCAGCAGTACGTGCGTTGGCAGACAGAAGCTATGGCAAGCCCTTTTAACATTAAAACAGTCTGGCTGACAAGTAGCAATTTAGTTTTCACTAGTGGAAATTACATTTCAACATGTCAAAATTACATTTTGACATATCTGTAAAACCATTTTACACGTTACAAATATATTTCTACTTGGCGAAATGTAATTTCAATGTACTATAATCTAGAGGTATAAAAACAACTCCACCTATCTGTTAGATTGATAATCAAATGTACCTTTCTCCTTTATGTTTATCACAAGGTGGGGTTTGGTGGTCCATGGAGCCATTGATGGACACTCTCGACTGATCACATGTTTGAATTGCAACACAAATAATCGTGCCTCCACTGTACTGACACAGTTTGTAAAAGCAACCTGCATGTATGGCCTTCCTTCCAGAGTTAGATCAGACTATGGAGGTGAGAATTCACAAGTTGCACTGTTCATGAACATTGTTCAAGGTGTGGAGAGGAGGAGTCACATCACAGGCGAGTCTGTCCATAACCAAAGAATAGAACGTCTTTGGAGAGATGTTTTTCTGCATGTTCTACAATCTTTCTATGATACATTTTACTCTCTTGAGAATTCTGAGCTTCTTGATCCTGAGGATGAACTCCACAAAATGGCACTGCAAATTGTCTTTCTGCCAGAAATTCAGAAAAGACTTCAGAACTTCAGAAATGCCTGGAATAACCACAGTCTGCGCACAGAAAACAACAGAACACCTGTCCAAATCTGGATTGCAGGAATGCTGGCCAATATGGAGATGGACAGCACAGCCATCAACAATGTCTTTGGTGAGGACCGTTACAGTGAACAAAGTTTGGAGGCCCTTTTGGCACACCATGGGATTGGTACTTTCCCCAGTCTTGATGACGATGACCATTTCCCAGCTGTTGTTGTGGAAGAACCCAGAATCCACCTCACTTCCGGTTGAGAGGCGACGACTCTACCAACTGAGCCACAGCCTCCCATAAGAAATGGATTTCATCATGAAACCATTGAAATTAGAGTCTGTTGTTTGAGATGATGAATAGATAAAAACTGTCAGCTGTCAGTGTCAATTCAAAGTATTCAAAGCTCCTGGCTGAGGTGGAGTGATACATGTTGTGAAAAGTCCCAGTGATGTTGTGTCCTATATCGTCACTCATGTAATGCCTCTGATCCAATCATATAGCTTGGTCAGAACTAACTGTTGTATAAATTACCATATACCATACCTTATGATGGAAGAAGTATTCTGCTCCTGTACAGAAGCAAAAGTGGTATTACCACACTGAAAATACTCCTGCATTTAGACATTGTATAGTAAATGTTCACTGACAATGTTTTACTATTATAATATTGTTTCAACAAATATTAAAGGCAGGTGAGGAATCCGCTCATTCTTTTATTTAAAGTACCCTCTATATGATCATAGTTAAGTAATGTAATATTTTATCTAATGACCAATAATAAGAATACTTCTTGCAGTACACCACTTTACACAATGTCATTTTACCTCAGAAATCAAAGACACAGCATATTTTTTCTTGATAAATACAATTAAAATGTTATTGTACAACTGCAAAATGTCCTGCCTCCATTGCATAACATTGGAACATGTCATTGATAACCAAATTTGAGAGGAAAAAAAAGGTGCGAGTTGTACTTTAACATGGAAATATCAGTAAACGTCATATCAGTTCTGAAATATTTGACTCCCAAATATTAACCTCTCTTCATAGTATAACCATACTATAACTACTAATTATTCTTGTGTTCAGTTATAATTACTTTAAACAAATGCACTGAAAAAGCTGTTTTAATTTGAAGAAAATTGCAGCAACGTTACAGAAGTCTGAGGAGGGCTTTGCCCTAGAATGTAATGAACTTGTACGTTAAAGCCTGAACTGACTTCAACCTTTGGTCCACAGAATGCTGCACTGAAAACAAATTGCAGAGACCTTGTTTGTCGCTGTCAGATTTATTTAGATACAAACTTCAATTCAACAATGGATTTTTTAAATATTTTTTTCAACCTCTGTGATATTTTATTGATATTTTTATTGTCTTGGTCTGGACTCGGTCTCGTTCCCTAAATGTCTTGGTCTTGCCTCGGAGCTCTCTGGTCTCGGGGAGGTCGTTGTCACGGTTAGTGTGGTCTTGACTACAACACTAGTTTAAAGATTTAATAAAAAATCTTTATTCATTTTAGGGCAAAGGTAATGCTCTACAGTTAAAGTCATGTAAGCTTTTCATTGATTTTAATACATTTTTATTTCCTACAGAGGCTGAGAAACAATTATTTAGGAAATGTTGACATACTGCAGTTTTTCAGGAAATGCTCAGGTTTTGGGAGGTTGTTTTGAAACAATGCTGAGATTTTAGAGAGTGTTTATCTAGGACCCTGGTTACATTATGCAATGCCGAAACCTGGAGCCTGCAGAATTCCTTCTGTCATACAGCTTTTGAATTTCTCATATTGTTTGTGAATGGGCAGTCTGAGCACTATGGCGCATGTGTTTGCCTCTGGAAAGATTTTAGTGTCTTCATTGTGGAGAAATTCAATGACAGGATGCTGTGGGAAGCCCAGGGGAGGCACTGCTGAAGCTCCAGAGGCAAACTCCAGCACCATTTCCAGCGTCAAGGGGCTGCATTCTCCTTCTACAAAGACATGAGCAAAGGAAATTATAGCTCACATATTATATTTCTGACAAAGAAATATAAATGCCTGTCACACTAATAAGCTTGAAGTATTGTACAACTGCATCTACATGAAACTGATGAAACTATAATTGCACAATAAGACACAAATGACTGACAGATCAACCTAACCAGATTCCAATTCCTAGGGCTGGCTCAGTGGTTCAGCCAAAAACACACATGCCATTGAAATATCGTACCCTCAATATCGATTAACCAGTCTCTCCAGAAACAGATGGTCTGATTTTCCAG
Organism: Labrus mixtus; assembly: GCF_963584025.1. Lineage (NCBI taxonomy): Eukaryota > Metazoa > Chordata > Actinopteri > Labriformes > Labridae > Labrus > Labrus mixtus. The sequence continues at coordinate 19,012,863 of NC_083627.1, forward strand.
GGGTCGTCTGTTACTTCCAGGGACTGAGAAATCAACTTCAAACAAAGTAGACAAGTCTTTGGCTTCCAGTGGTTTCGGTGCACTGGTGAACAGGTCCTCAAAGAGTCCAGGGTGAGCCCTAAGCTCATCAAGGAAACCCAGAGTTTTGAAACCCACATAAATTAGAACATTACAAATCAATGTTATATGAACAAGTTTACCCTTTCACACCCCTCAGTTTTGCCCTGATGGATAAACTGCTCACTGTCTCAATGCCACGTGCATCCGCCCATCAACAAAATAATGTGCTGCAGACTGGACCAGGGAATCCCTCTGCTCCAAGGATGTGTTGTATCTCAGAGTTCCCATCATGGTCAGACTGTCTTCTGCATCTGTGATTGCATCATTTGCCTCATGGACAGTCTGAGCTTCTTTTATCTAAAAAAACACAATAATGAGAGTAGTCCTATTTAGGGGAAAAAATCTACAGTGAAAATGTAATGACCAGGCTTCAAAAACTGTGCAATACACACCTTTAATAACTTTTCTCTGAAAGACTGGTCTCCCTCTTCATCCAATGGAGCAAGAGGTGGAGATTTACCGCAAAGCTGGAGAAAGAGACGCTTGGAAAAGAAGGATGGGCCAACTCCACCATGGATTATACACACGGTCACCATCTTTCCAATCAGGGTGTACAGTCCAGTCTCAAGATCTGAAAAACAAACATTTATGTAAAGATTCAAATAATTTGTTTTATACAGGTTACACTACTTTTTAAATATGCAAAAAAAAGAGCATTAAGAAAATAAGTCTAAACAAACTACATTTACTGAAGATAAGCTGCAAAGTGAACACGTTTATAAAAGGACCCAAACGTTAACAAAACTTAGATTCATACTTTTTTACAGATTCTTTTTGGAGCTTTTCAAACATCATGTTCCTGTTCTATACATTCAGAGCATAATGTGTAGTCTTTAGCTTAACTAAACACATGACATGATTGTGAGTGGCATATGTTCATTAAAGAAACATCAGTTGTTCCATATGTTGAGGTCATAATGCTGGTACTAAAACATTGAAGATTCTATATGCTGATGATATCATACTTTGCTTATCTTTTATTCTTTACTTTATCTGATAAGCTGCATCGTTCCAGTATTATTCCAGTATAGTTCATATATTTGAGCACATTTGAACTATAAAAAAACACGTAATTAAAATGAGAAAATAAATGTAGCACTTTTACCGTCTATAGGACTAAAGTAGCTACCACTACACCAGTTTCACCAAAAATTAACCGGTTGGTGTCTCAATTAAGTAGATGAGAGGATGGTAGTTTTAACAACATAGTATTTATTTAAGAATGTAACACAACGTTAAACAAGTTAAAATGAATGACCAATACAGGTGACACAGTAGCTTTATAAATATACGCAGTTCACTAGACAAGGCACACATACATTACTGTGGCACTGTGCAGGAATGACTGATGAATCACTTGATCCCCATAGTAAGAAGGTACACAGGGAAAAATAGCTGCTCCTAATCACACTCAAGATCCAACTGATACATTTAACAACACTCCCTAATAATCACTAACTTCACCTGCTCACGCAGCAAATAAATCATGCATAACACTACAAATTAATAAACACAGCAAAAGGGATCAAGACTTTCAGAGCTACTACCCTCGCCCCTATAGCTTTACTATGAATTCATGAATTGCACTTCGCCCATAAAGTCTATTGCACGCGGCCCGTCAAAGTATCTAATTTGAAACTACTTCTAAAAATAAACAATTAAGTAAATATTAAAGTGGGGAAAAACAGTGACAGTTTTTAGTTAATTCCAAGTCCTAGAGAAATAAACAAGACTTTAAATCAATATCAAAAACATATTAATTACATTTCTTTAAAGTGTCAACCCAAAATAGCATACCTTTAATTCATCAACTTAGCACCCAGACCAGCAGTGTGCTTTTAATGTTGTGATGAGCTAATATACTAATATACTAAAAAAATATATAAGAAAATAATTACATAGTGTCACATAATTTGATACATTAATTTTGCACAATAATAATCAACAAGTTTACTCCCGTTGCTGCCGCTGATGATTAAGAGCGATAATAAAATACAAACTAATTATTAAAGCCCAACAGAGATGATTTCATTCACAGCACAACATGAGGACTCTCATACCGTTAAAACAATGAGTCACTACAGAGTCCAGTCGTCCTCCTACTTGTTGTAATCCACGATCTACAAGAGTGAATAAATGTAACTTTAGCCCTGTTCTTGCATGTGCTTTCATACTGTGTGGATAGTTACGTTTTAAGTTCAACAGATCACTTACCACTAGCAATTGTTTGTAATCAGTTCACCTCACGCTGCACTTCCTTGTTCTACACACAGGTAAGACAGGGCGAGCGCTTGATTACGTCACCCTTACATAGCCTCTACCGGGGACTGACAAGCAACCACATTACATAAAGAAGGAATTTCTAAAGTCATTAAACCTTTAGAGACACATTAATATTTACATCCATCTTTACTGGCTCACAATTAACCTCCCACTCCTCCCACACACGTGAACATCCATGGACATAGAGATTATTAATAAAAATAATAATGATAATATTTTGGACTATATAACACATACATAGTCCATATTATCCCCTGCATATCCGTTAAAACCAAAACATTGTCTAAAACCTTTAAAATTATGTCATCGAATGAAGGGCCAAGCATGACCTGAAACCATGTAAAAAAAGTAAAAAGCACATTTCCTTCCTCATGCACCAAAACTACCCAATAATGCATTTACACTGAAAGCTATTCTTCACCTTAACTATAAAAAAAAACTCTTCACAAAGCTTCCAGTGAACTCACATGATGTTACTATGCTGAAAAACACAGAGAGCTTCTTTAAACCTGCAGACAAACCTACATGACCTTGTATGCTGATGATGCTCAGTTGGTTTCGAATGACCAAAAGATTCTCATATTCAAATTTGTTTTCAGCACATTTTGAATCAGCTAAAAATCAGCCATTTTCTCAGAACATTTCCATAGAGAGCCACTTTGCATCAGCAGCACCATGCTCCAGTGCTCTGGGAGAGTTTATAGTCCTGACAGTTGAACACTGGATGACTGACAGCTGTCCTTCATCACAACAGAAATCCTCGTCCTCATCATCAAAAACATGACTTTGATCTGCGTCCTCATCTGGACTCTCCTCCTCTGCTGCTGCTTCACAGGTAAAGTCCAGAGAATCAAACTCCTCTCCTCTATGAACATCCGTCCCTCTGAAATGAAGCCCACTAAACCCTGATGCTGCTTTCTGTTTTTGTCTCTGTATCCTCAGAGTCCAGAGGACAGGTCACAGTGACTCAGCCTGCAGCAGTGACCTCTGCTCTGGGAGCCTCCGTCTCCATCTCATGTACGACCAGTCAGGATGTTTATTATAGCAGCTACCACTATTTAGCCTGGTACCAACAGAAAGATGGAGGAACTCCTAAACTGCTTATATACCGTGCTAGCACTCGAGCATCAGGGATTCCAGGTCGTTTTTCAGGCAGTGGATCAAACTCTGCCTTCACTCTGACCATCAGTGGAGTCCAGACTGAAGATGCAGCAGTTTACTACTGTCAGAGTTTTCACTATATCAACAGTCAGTATGTGTTCACACAGTGAAAAAGCGTCGTACAAAAACCTCCCTCAGTCACACTGAACAGAAACTGAACTGACTGCTGCAGCTGGAAGTTTCTGCAGAGACTGACACACTTCACTGAGGACACACACACACACGCACACGCACACGCACACACACACACACACAGACATTAACACACACACATGCACACACACACACACACACACACACACACACACACACACACACACACACACACACACACACACTTTATCTAAAACTCTTAAAACATAGCCTCCAATGGAATGACTAACACACCCATGGACTGGTTTAGATCCTAACTCTCTGGTCGCGCTCAGTTTATTCAACTCAAAACCTTCAAATCCTGGGGCGCTGGTGGTGCAGTGGTTGGTGCGCGCGCCCCATGTGTGGGGGCTGTGGTCTTCTAGGCGGGCAGCCCAGGTTCGTGTCTGGCCTGTGGATCCTTTCCCGCATGTTATTCCCCATTCTCTCTCCCTTATTTCCGACTCTATCCACTGTTCTATCTCTCAATTAAAGGCACAAAAAAGCCCAAAAATAAATCTTTAAAAGAAAAAACTTCAAATCCCAGCCATTTCCAGTCACTACAGGTGATCCTCTGAGTTCTGTCCTGGGACCTCTTCTGTTAATCATCTATCTCCTTCCTCTTGCCCATATCTTCTCTAAATATAACATCCAGTTCCATTGCTATTCGGATGACACCCAGCTCTATTTGTCCACCAAACCGACCTCCTCCCTCCTGCTTACTTCCCTGTCTGATTGCCTACAAGAAATCAAATCCTGGTTATTCTGCAACCTCAAATGAAACAGTGACAAAACAGAAGTTCTCCTCATTTGCACCAAATCCACAATTTCAAAACCTGACAGTTTTCTCTCACGATTGACCACTCCTCAGTTTCTCCCTCCCCTCAGGTTAAGAGTCTGGGTATCATCCTCGACAGCACACTATGATTCCAAGCTCACATCAATAATGTCTCGGTCTGGTTATTTCCATCTTCGTAACATTAATCGCCTCCGCCCGTCCCTCACACCCAACAGTACTGCCATCCATGTCATCACCCTGGTTACATCCTACATTGACTTCTGCAACTCCCTTCTCTTTGGTTTCCCTCTCAGGTCCATCCACAAACTTCAACTGGTCCAGAACTCTGCCGCTCGCATCATTACCAGAACGCCCTCTGTTAATCACATCACTCCTGTCCTTCAGCAGCTTCATTGGCTTTCAGTTAAATATCGCATTGACTTCAAAATTCTGCCCCTCACCTTCATGGCCATCCATAACCTCGCTCCTCTGTTCCTCTCTGAACTCCTGCACATCAACGCACCCACCCGCACTCTCAGGTCTTCTTCTTCAATTCAACCCACCACAACAACCGCCTGCCTGTCCACATTGGAGTCCAGAGAATTCAGCCGTTCTGGTCCCAGCCTCTGGAACTCCCTCCCACCACACATCCGTAATATTCACTTTCTGTCCATTTTTAAATCTAATCTCAAAACACATCTTTTTAAACTGGCATATTCAGTCTGATCATTCTCCATCCAGTCTCATGAATCCTCCTCACAATGATTTTATACATCCTGTAAAATGTTATTTTTAATGTTCATTTTATCGATGTAGTGTTACTTTGTTGTTTTTATCTCTGTTTTCTAAGGTGACCTTGAGTGCCTTGAAAGGGGCCTTTAGATAAAATGTATTATTATGGAAGGAAGTGCCTAGCATGACCTGAAATAATAGAAAGACAAAATAAATCATTAAACTATGTTCCTCTAACTTTAAAGCCTTCAATAACTGTTGTGAGGCTTCCAGTGAACTCATATGATGTTACTCTGATGAGAAACACAGAAAGCTTCCTTTAAAAGGACCTTAAACCTGCAAAAACACAACTCTCTTTAGAAGTGACATTAACAAACATTTAGCACATTCTTGCAAAAAAATATTTTAGCAGGATGTCTAAACAGCAGGTGGAGGAATGATCTAAAATCAATGATGAACACAATGAATGAGAAGTGGAGTAGAATATAAATAAAAGTCGGTAATTTGTCTACTTCTTAAATAAATGAGTGTAACATTGATAAAACTTTGTATGAAAACACACAATGACTTTGTATGCTGACAAATCTCTGCAGTATGTTTCGAATGACCTAAAAACTTCTCATTTTCAAATTTGTTTTCAGCACATTTTGAATGAGCTAAAAATCAGCCATTTTCTCAGAACATTTCCATAGAGAGCCACTTTGCATCAGCAGCACCATGCTCCAGTGCTCTGGGAGAGTTTATAGTCCTGACAGTTGAACACTGGATGACTGACTGCTGTCCTTCATCACAACAGAAATCCTCGTCCTCATCATCAAAAACATGACTTTGATCTGCGTCCTCATCTGGACTCTCCTCCTCTGCTGCTGCTTCACAGGTAAAGTCCAGAGAATCAAACTCCTCTCCTCTATGAACATCCATCCCTCTGAAATGAAGCCCACTAAACCCTGATGCTGCTTTCTGTTTTTGTCTCTGTATCCTCAGAGTCCAGAGGACAGGTCACAGTGACTCAGCCTGCAGCAGTGACCTCTGCTCTGGGAGCCTCCGTCTCCATCTCATGTAGGACCAGTCAGAATGTTTATTATGGCAGCTACCACTATTTAGCCTGGTACCAACAGAAAGATGGAGGAACTCCTAAACTCCTCATTTACTATGCTAGCACTCGAGCATCAGGGATTCCAGATCGTTTTTCAGGCAGTGGATCAAACTCTGCCTTCACTCTGACCATCAGTGGAGTCCAGACTGAAGATGCAGCAGTTTACTACTGTCAGAGTTTTCACTATATCAACAGTCAGGGTGTGTTCACACAGTGAAAAAGCGTCGTACAAAAACCTCCCTCAGTCAGACTGAACAGAAACTGAACTGACTGTTGCAGCTGGAAGTTTCTGCAGAGACTGACACACTTCACTGAGGACACACACACACACACACACACACACACACACACACACACACACACACACACACACACACACACACACACACACACACACACACACACACACTGTGAAGAGAATAAACACACCATCTTTTAAATATCAAACATTTTCAGCCCACTTCTCCCCCCTCTTTCCTCACCATGATGGTCAGACACAGCTCATTTACATATTTAAAGGTACAGACACAGAAACAGCCTGTTCTGAGCAGGGCTGAAATAGAGGGGTTTATAGACATGATCAAATACAGGATCAGAGTGGATTTAGAACAAGAAACTTCACACACAGGGGAAGAGGAGCAGAATATGTGAACTTAAAAGAGGATGTTGTGTTTTGGGGGAGCATAAAGTAAGACTTGAAACAGGTACCAATATTGTTTGACTTTTTTTTGGCAGGTGGGCTTTATGTGCCTTTATTGTAGAGATAGGAAAGTGGATTAAGTTGGAAATCAGGGAAACAATATGATGGAAAGGAGCCACATGTTGGCTTCGAACCTGGGCCAACAGCCTCCGTACATGGGGCGAGCGCACTAACCACTACGCCAGCTGTACCCAATTTTGTTTGATTTTAACTGATAACTTATCCAAGTAAAAATTCTGGTTTCATGACAACCAAACTAGGACTTCAGGTTCAGGTGACTGTATCTGTGGGCAGATTTGTTTTGCAGCCAGCAAAGCGACGTCCATCATGACACACAATATGAAACAGATGTAACAAGAAACAACACAGTGAAGAGAAGGACAACAATTTAAATTGTATTTATTGAATTAGGACGTTGCACATGAATCAGCAAATCGCATCAAAGTCAATATGCCGGAATTAGCACAAAAGCTACATTTCATCGGTAGTCCCTAAAGGCAGGTACGAACAAAAAACATAAAATACAATTACAATTACAGGACAGCAAACAAAAGAACTCACAGACACTTTTACAAACAAAAATGGACACGATTGTCAGATAAGAAATAACAGACCAACATGATAAAAAAGCCTATAAAATATATTAATAAAGAAGATGAAAATAATAAAAATACTTAAGGTTTCACCAATCAGGGCTGAGAAGAGAAAGAAATATCAGTCAATAAGATCAATAAAAAAATCAGAATTAAACAACCATTTGAATTAATCAACACTCGTATGATGAAGATCAACTTCATGAACTTTTTAAGAGAGACATGATTCAGCTTGTAGCCTCCAGCAGGGTCATCAAAGGTCACAAGCTGAAACGCGTCATATTAAGTTAATAAGATAAGACAAGATGAGATAGATAAGATGAACTGTATTGTCCCAGTGGGAAATTTGCCTTGGACTTCATCAAATTGATCTTCGTACTACAAGTGCTGCTGGAGTCTTTTACCCTCTCCAAGCCTTTCAGCTGAACTGTAGGTATGATTCTCTGCCAATCACAGACACTCACAGAGGCAGACTGACAGACAGACTATAATAAATATGTTTTTAAAGGGATCAGCAGAATGGGCGGGATGAGGACATTCTGACATAAAGCAGCTAAGTGAGAAGACAGCTGGTTTCCCATCAGTTTAAAATGTCGACATCATTAAATTGTACAAACCTGTGTGTGTGTGAAAATGTCTAAAGCTAAAACACTGAGATCTTTCGTCAACCAGAGACTGACTGCTGCTGCTGAAGAGATATTTGATCTGTTTGAAAGAACGATAGCAGAATATGAGGAGCAACTTCGTCGATCAAAAGAGGAAAACGAGCGACAACACAGACTGCTGGATGCTGTTTACAACCCTGAAGTCCGCTTACACAAATATGGTTTGTGTAGTTTATTGTTAGTGTTGATTTAAAACGATGAGAAGCAAGCTACATTCTCACATAACTGTTAGATATGTTGTGATGTGTTGATTTTCTTTGGACACAGATCAGGAGTTTCAGAGGTTAAATCCAACTAAATTCCCCAGAATTAAATTACAGCAGTCCCTTTGAATTCATATCACCATGGAAACCTTTCAATCTCACACACAGTTGTCCGAGATGATCATCATCAACAACAATATCTAAACCATCGTCATCAGGTCATAGGTACTTATAAAGTGCTGGGTCTTTTTCTTTTTCTTAAAGGTGCAGAGGGACTCTGCAGATCGAATGGAGTTTGGAAGGTCATTCCACCACCAGGGGGCGACAGAGGAGAAGAGTCTATTTAGCATCTTAGGACCCTGTTGTGAAGGTTGGATCAGACGCCTTTCATTGGCAGAGCGTAGTGGGGGGAGGGAGTGTAGACCTGGATGAGAGAGTTAAAGTAAGGAGGAGCCGTTTTTGTGTCTGTTTTGTAAGTGAGCAGCAGAGTTTTAAATTTGATGCGAGCAGTAACTGGGAGCCAGTGTAAGGAGATGAACAGCAGAGTGACATGTGCTCTTTTAGGAAGGTTGAAGACCAGTCGTGCTGCTGCATTTTATTTCATCTGCAGGGGTTTGATAGTGCATGTAGGAAGACCTGCCAGTAGAGAGTTGCAATAGTCGATATCACAAGATCCTGTACCAGGAGCTGTGTAGCATGTTCTGACAGGTAAGGTCTGATCTTCCTGATGTTGTACAGGGCAAATCGACTCCATTTGTTAGTCTTAAGAGCTTTATGCTCATATTATGCAACATTTAGGGTTTTTCTAAGACTTCTGTCTGTCCCACTGTCTCCCTCCCTCTCATTGGGCCTCATTCACTAATATGTGTGTAGAAATGTTCTCACTCTGCGCATTAAATAAGTGCTTACGCAAAATCACTGTCAGATTCATGACACGTGCGTACCAGCATATTTTGTTCTCACCACCAGGCGTATGTGAGTGAATCAGAATCATTCTAAATCGGCAGCATACTACCACACCCCCATCTCTCCATATAAGGACATCCGATTGGTGTATCAGGACGAGAGCGGAGAGGTGGAGACATGTAGAAGTTTTTAGGAGATGGCCCCAAAAGGTAAAAAAGATTGGTGTGTCTGGGGGTTTAGATGATGTTACAGTGAATTACAGAGTTGCAGCAGTACGTGCGTTGGCAGACAGAAGCTATGGCAAGTCCTTTTAACATTAAAACAGTCTGGCTGACAAGTAGCAATTTAGTTTTCACTAGTGGAAATTACATTTCAACATGTCAAAATGTAATTTTGACATGTTGAAATGTTAATTCAAGATATCTGTAAAACCATTTTACACGTTACAAATATATTTCTACTTGGCGAAATGTAGTTTCAATGTACTATAATCTAGAGGTATAAAAACAACTCCACCAATCTGTTAGATTGATAATCAAATGTACCTTTCTCCTTTATGTTTATCACAAGGTGGGGTTTGCTGGTCCATGGAGCCATTGATGGACACTCTCGACTGATCACATACTTGAATTGCAACACAAATAATCGTGCCTCCACTGTACTGACACAGTTTGTAAAAGCAACCTGCATGTATGGCCTTCCTTCCAGAGTTAGATCAGACTATGGAGGTGAGAATTCACAAGTTGCACTGTTCATGAACATTGTTCAAGGTGTGGAGAGGAGGAGTCACATCACAGGCGAGTCTGTCCATAACCAAAGAATAGAACGTCTTTGGAGAGATGTTTTTCTGCATGTTCTACAATCTTTCTATGATACATTTTACTCTCTTGAGAATTCTGAGCTTCTTGATCCTGAGGATGAACTCCACAAAATGGCAGTGCAAATTGTCTTTCTGCCAGAAATTCAGAAAAGACTTCAGAACTTCAGAAATGCCTGGAATAACCACAGTCTGCGCACAGAAAACAACAGAACACCTGTCCAAATCTGGATTGCAGGAATGCTGGCCAATATGGAGATGGACAGCACAACCATCAACAATGTCTTTGGTGAGGACCGTTACAGTGAACAAAGTTTGGAGGCCCTTTTGGCACACCATGGGATTGGCACTTTCCCCAGTCTTGATGACGATGACCATTTCCCAGCTGTTGTTGTGGAAGAACCCAGAATCCACCTCACTTCCGGTTGAGAGGCGACGACTCTACCAACTGAGCCACAGCCTCCCATAAGAAATGGATTTCATCATGAAACCATTGAAATTAGAGTCTGTTGTTTGAGATGATGAATAGATAAAAACTGTCAGCTGTAAGTGTCAATTCAAAGTATTCAAAGCTCCTGGCTGAGGTGGAGTGATACATGTTGTGAAAAGTCCCAGTGATGTTGTGTCCTATATCGTCACTCATGTAATGCCTCTGATCCAATCATATTCCTTTGTCAGAACTAACTGTTGTATAAATTACCATATACCAAACCTTATGATGGAAGAAGTATTCTGCTCCTGTACAGAAGCAAAAGTGGTATTACCACACTGAAAATACTCCTGCATTTAGACATTGTATAGTAAATGTTCACTGACAATGTTTTACTATTATAATATTGTTTCAACAAATATTAAAGGCAGGTGAGGAATCCGCTCATTCTTTTATTTAAAGTACCCTCTATATGATCATAGTTAAGTAATGTAATATTTTGTCTAATGACCAATAATAAGACTACTTCTTGCAGTACACCACTTTACACACTGTCATTTTACCTCAGAAATCAAAGACACTGCATATTTTTTCTTGAAAAATACAATTAAAATTTTATTGTACAACTGCAAAATGTCCTGCCTCCATTGCATAACATTGGAACATGTCACTGATAACCAAATTTGAGAGGAAAAAAAAGGTGTGAGTTGTACTTTAACATGGAAATATCAGTAAACGTCATATCAGTTCTGAAATATTTGACTCCCAAATATTAACCTCTCTTAATAGTATAACCATACTATAACTACTAATTATTCTTGTGTTCAGTTATAATTACTTTACACAAATGCACTGAAAAAGCTGTTTTAATTTGAAGAAAATTGCAGCAACGTTACAGAAGTCTGAGGAGGGCTTTGCCCTAGAATGTAATGAACTTGTACTTTAAAGCCTGAACTGACTTCAACCTTTGGTCCACAGAATGCTGCACTGAAAACAAATTGCAGAGACCTTGTTTGTCGCTGTCAGATTTATTTAGACACAAACTTCAATTAAACAATGGATTTTTAAAATATTTTTGTGTATAAATGATACACATTTTGTGTAAATAATTTCTGTGATATTTTATTGATATTTTTATTGTCTTGGTCTGGACTCGGTCTCGTTCCCTAAATGTCTTGGTCTTGACTCGGAGCTCTCTGGTCTCGGGCAGGTCTTTGTCACGGTTAGTGTGGTCTTGACTACAACACTAGTTTAAAGATTAAAAAAAAATCTTTATCATTTTAGGGCAGAGGTAATGCTCTACAGTTAAAGTCAAGTAAGCTTTTCATTGATTTTAATACATTTTTATTTCCTACAGAGGCTGAGAAATGTTTTTTTAGGAAATGTTGACATACTGCAGTTTTTCAGAAAATGCTCAGGTTTTGGGAGGTTGTTTTGAAACAATGCTGAGATTTTAGAGAGTGTTTATCTAGGACCCTGGTTACATTATGTAATGCCGAAACCTGGAGTCTGCAGAATTCCTTCTGTCATACAGCTTTTGAATTTCTCATATTGTTTGTGAATGGGCAGTCTGAGCACTATGGCGCATGTGTTTGCCTCTGGAAAGATTTCAGTGTCTTCATCGTGGAGAAATTCAATGACAGGATGCTGTGGGAAGCCCAGGGGAGGCACTGCTGAAGCTCCAGAGGCAAACTCCAGCACCATTTCCAGCGTCAAGGGGCTGCATTCTCCTTCTACAAAGACATGAGCAAAGGAAATTATAGCTCACATGGAAAGAAATATAAATGCCTGTCACACTAATAAGCTTCAAGTATTGTACAACTGCATCTACATGAAACTGATGAAACTATAATTGCACAATAAGACACAAATGACTGACAGATCAACCTAACCTGATTCCAATTCCTAGGGCTGGCTCAGTGGTCCAGCCAAAAACACACATGCCATTGAAATATCGTACCCTCAATATCGATTAACCAGTCTCTCCAGAAACAGATGGTCTGATTTTCCAGGGGTCGTCTGTTACTTCCAGGGACTGAGAAATCAACTTCAAACAAAGTAGACAAGTCTTTGGCCTCCAGTGGTTTCGGTGCACTGGTGAACAGGTCCTCAAAGATTCCATGGTGAGCCCTAAGCTCATCAAGGAAACCCAGAGTTTTGAAACCTTCCTCAAACCTGAAAAAAAAAACCACATAAATTAGAACATTACAAATCAATGTTATATGAACAAGTTTACCCTTTCACACCCCTCAGTTTTGCCCTGATGGATAAACTGCTCACTGTCTCAATGCCACGTGCATCCGCCCATCAACAAAATAATGTGCTGCAGACTGGATCAGGGAATCCCTCTGCTCCAAGGATGTGATGTATCTCAGAGTTCCCATCATGCTCAGACTGTCTTCTGCATCTGTGATTGCATCATTTGCCTCATGGACAGTCTGAGCTTCTTTTATCTCAAAAAACACAATAATGAGAGTAGTCCTATTTAGGGGAAAAAATCTACAGTGAAAATGTAATGACCAGGCTTCAAAAACTGTGCAATACACACCTTTAATAACTTTTCTCTGAAAGACTGATCTCCCACTTTATCCAATGAAGCAGGAGGTGGAGATTTACCACAAAGCTGGAGAAAGAGACGCTTAGAAAAGAAGGATGGGCCAACTCCACCATGGATCACATGTGGTCACATGCACCTATTATCTGAATTGGAGGCAAAAATACACACACATACAGATACACAATATACATTAAAACTGTCATTTTTAAAAACTAGTACAAATGAAAATGTTTGAAATGACATTGCTAATCACCTGTCCAGCTGGTGTTACCATCCACTGAACATAGAGGGTCGAAAACCCTTTGATATTGTACTGCTCAATGGATCCTGACAGTGTGCTTTCCAGTACTTTGGTTGATGCTGCTTCTCGAAGACAAAAAACCTCACTGGCCATTTCCTCTTGCCCAACAAAATCAAACCATGTCTAAAGCAGAGAACAGAAACAGGACTTTACATCTATAAATTATCATACTATGCACAACCCACAGCAAAACTTAACATCAGAGGTGAACTCCTTCTCAGAGGTTAACATTAAGACAGGTAAAGTGATAACCTGAATAGATTCAGACAAGACAAACTTCCTCGTCCTCTCCGATCCATTAGGAAACTTGAATTTGAGTGGCACACCATCAGTAGGCTCTTCAAAAGCTTCCATTCTGTCTTGTCTTGCCTCAATTGCCTATAACACATAATTACACTAGTATGAATTTTAAAATGCATTTTTAGAGCGACAGACTGTGAAAGAGTAATTGAAATCATATTTCATTACATAACTAATAGAATTTACCTTTAACCGTCTCTGTTCCTGTGACTCCAGTCCCTGACGTCTCATTTCCTGTATGAGATAAAAGAAAATATGTTTTCATCTAATTAATACAATACAAATGTTTTTTTCCAATGACAATCCAGCATGAAAGTAGTAGTAGGGTTTTAGAATCAATAATGGGCTGTACTTTATTTGAAGTTTAGTTTCTAACCCACCTTAAACTGAAAGAGTGAAAATCTTTACATGTTTCTATTTTGTATTTCTTTAGTATTTTTTCAGTAGAGGATATTTCACAGTGATCTTAAACATTCATTTTTATCAGATTTGAAAAAACATTTCTACTGTTACAGCGTATCCTAACAAGCGTCAGCGACATGATCAGCCTGATTCTATAGTTTCCTATTGGAGGGTCCTAACTGCCCGTGTGTGATGCAGGGCGCCATTTTTACCTTGATACCCTGTTTCTATTATCCTCTCTGTCGCTCGCATAGACAGATGAAGAACAAGGAAGGACGAGGCTCTACAGGTGTAGAGAGTGGTGCATTAATAAAATCCACATCAAGATTGAAATGTTGTTTTTATTCCAGCTCACTGCGAGTCGTTTATTGAAGAACCTCTGAGTGTTGTGATTTGATTCAACAGCTCACCCACACCCGAACACGCGAACACATCACCCCTGTCCTGCAAAATCTCCACTGGCTCCCTGTCCCTTACCGTATCCAATTCAAAATCCTTCTCCTCACACATAAAGCCCTTAACCACCAGGCCCCCTCCTACCTCACGGCTCTCTTTCACCCTCACACTCCTGCACGCAGCCTCCGTTCTTCAAAACCTCCTATCTCACCCTCTTAGAACCAAGTACCGAACCTGGGGGGACAGAGCCTTCTCCATAGCTGCCCCCTCCCTCTGGAACTCACTCCCTACACATATTCAACACTGCACCGACCCTCCTACTTTCAAATCACTGATCAAAACTCACCTCTTCAAACAAGCTTTTAATGTATGATTGTGATGTATTTCCTGTTTTCTGTAGTTTTACCTTTATTGTTGTTGTCTTTATGATTTGTGTGTAATGTTGCAATGTCTGTTAGTCTGTCCTTACTGTGCTGTTCTTTCTATTTTTTCTCTTTTTCAGAGTGTGGGTGAACATGGGATGTGGCAGCTCAAGAGTACAGAGAGGTGGTCAGTGATGTCATGCCAGAATTGTTTTATTGGTGTACAGTCCTATGTGGTGTGCAGGTGAGATGTCCGTTACTTGAAGGAATAAGAGAAAACCCGTTGAAACACAATCCATTGTCCTCGTCTGTAAAAGGATAAATATCTGCAGTGTGATTAAATGTTTCAATCAGAATAAATGTCCTGCCTCAAAAGTTTCATTTCCAAAATAAAATGTTTCCAAATTTTTTTTCCATTTTTGAATTAACACAAATCCACACAGGATTATTTTGTTTAACTTAAATCTTTTACCGTTCTTCTACAGCCTATGAAGAATTTAAATGTTGAACTGGTCAAATCTGTCAGGGAGAAACATCCTGATCAGTTGAGTACAGCTACAGTTCAGTGACTCTGTGTGTTTCCATATAAGGGTTCAGCCTCTCTGCTCTCAGACGTTAAGAGACCAGTGTTGATCAGTGTCTGTCCACACCTTTCAGGGACTCTGACACACCTGCAGCACAAGCATGATGTCACTGGTTCTACTGATGGTCACCCTGGGGCTCCTTGTTCAGGGTCAGACTCTTATCTGAAAAGTTTTCCTCATGGTGTAACCAGGTTCATTGAATTGATGTGCTGCTGCAGAATTTACAGAATCAGACTCTTCTGTTTGGATGATGATCATCTCTCTCTGAGCTGGATTTGTCTCAATAATCTTTCTCCTCTTTTTTCATGTTTCTTCAGGTTCCTCAGGAGACATCCTCCTGACTCAGACTCCTGGATCTCTGTCTGTTGTTCTAGGACAAACTGTCTCTATCAGATGTAAAGCAAGTTCACATGTGGACAATGAGGTAGACTGTTATCTTCAGAAACATGGAGAAGCCCCTAAGCTCCTGATTTGGTGGACTTCCAACCGTCAGTCTGGAGTTTCAGATCGTTTCAGTGGGAGTCAGTCTGGAACTGACTTTACTTTGACCATCAGTGGAGTCCAGACTGAAGATTCAGGAGATTATTATTGTCAGCAGGGTAGCAGCTACCCGTTCACACAGTGATACAACATCTTACAAAAACCTCCGTCAGCTGTAGAGGAACTGATCTGACTGAACAGCTGCAGAGTAACAGATGCACTTTACAACTTTGTCTGCTAACTAGGTCCATAAAACAGAGAACAGTTTATAGTATAACTCTGTTTATTGATAAATTTGTTTGAAAAGAGCATTAAGAAAATAAGTCTGAACAAACTACATTGACTGAAGATAAGCTGCAAAGTGAACACGTTTATAAAAGGACCCAAACGTTAACAACACTTAGATTCATACTTTTTTACAGATTATTTTTGGAGGTTTTCAAACATCATGTTCCTCTTTTATACATTCAGAGCATAATGTGTAGTCTTTAGGTTAACTAAACGCATGACATGATTGTGAGTGGCATATGTTCATTAAAGAAACATCAGTTGTTCCATATGTTGAGGTCATAATGCTGGTACTAAAACATTGAAGATTCTATATGCTGATGATATCATACTTTGCTTATCTTTTATTCTTTACTTTATCTGATAAGCTGCATCGGTCCAGTATTATTCCAGTATAGTTCATATATTTGAGCACATTTGAACTATAAAAAAAACACGTAATTAAAATGAGAAAATAAATGTAGCACTTTTACCGTCTATAGGACTAAAGTAGCTACCACTACACCAGATGTTTCACCAAAAATTAACCAGTTGGTGTCTCAATTAAGTAGACGAGAGGATGGTAGTTTTAACAACATAGTATTTATTTAAGAATGTAACACAACGTTAAACAAGTTAAAATGAATGACCAATACAGGTGACACAGTAGCTTTATAAATATACGCAGTTCACTAGACAAGGCACACATACATTACTGTGGCACTGTGCAGGAATGACTGATGAATCACTTGATCCCCATAGTAAGAAGGTACACAGGGAAAAATAGCTGCTCCTAATCACACTCAAGATCCAACTGATACATTTAACAACACTCCCTAATAATCACTAACTTCACCTGCTCACGCAGCAAATAATTCATGCATAACACTACAAATTAATAAACACAGCAAAAGGGATCAAGGCTTTCAGAGCTACTACCCTCGCCCCTATAGCTTTACTATGAATTCATGAATTGCACTTCGCCCATAAAGTCTATTGCACGTGGCCCGTCAAAGTATCTAATTTGAAACTACTTCTAAAAATAAACAATTAAGTAAATATTAAAGTGGGGAAAAACAGTGACAGTTTTTAGTTAATTCCAAGTCCTAGAGAAATAAACAAGACTTTAAATCAATCAATATCAAAAACATATTAATTACATTTCTTTAAAGTGTCAACCCAAAATAGCATACCTTTAATTCATCAACTTAGCACCCAGACCAGCAGTGTGCTTTTAATGTTGTGATGAGCTAATATACTAATATACTAAAAAAATATATAAGAAAATAATTACATAGTGTCACATAATTTGATACATTAATTTTGCACAATAATAATCAGCAAGTTTACTCCTGTTGCTGCCGCTGATGATTAAGAGCGATAATAAAATACAAACTAATTATTAAAGCCCAACAGAGATGATTTCATTCACAGCACAACATGAGGACTCTCATACCGTTAAAACAATGAGTCACTACAGAGTCCAGTCGTCCTCCTACTTGTTGTAATCCACGATCTACAAGAGTGAATAAATTTAACTTTAGCCCTGTTCTTGCATGTGCTTTCATACTGTGTGGATAGTTACGTTTTAAGTTCAACAGATCACTTACCACTAGCAATTGTTTGTAATCAGTTCACCTCACGCTGCACTTCCTTGTTCTACACACAGGTAAGACAGGGCGAGCGCTTGATTACATCACCCTTATATAGCCTCTACCGGGGACTGACAAGCAACCACATTACATAAAGAAGGAATTTCTAAAGTCATTAAACCTTTAGAGACACATTAATATTTACATCCATCTTTACTGGCTCACAATTAACCTCCCACTCCTCCCACACACGTGAACATCCATGGACATAGAGATTATTAATAAAAATAATAATGATAATATTTTGGACTATATAACACATACATAGTCCATATTATCCCCTGCATATCCGTTAAAACCAAAACATTGTCTAAAACCTTTAAAATTATGTCATCGAATGAAGGGCCAAGCATGACCTGAAACCATATAAAAAAATAAAAAGCACATTTCCTTCCTCATGCACCAAAACTACCCAATAATGCATTTACACTGAAAGCTATTCTTCACCTTAACTATAAAAAAAAACTCTTCACAAAGCTTCCAGTGAACTCACATGATGTTACTATGCTGAAAAACACAGAGAGCTTCTTTAAACCTGCAGACAAACCTACAATGACCTTGTATGCTGATGATGCTCAGTTGGTTTCTAATGACCAAAAGATTCTCATATTCAAATTTGTTTTCAGCACATTTTGAATCAGCTAAAAATCTGCCATTTTCTCAGAACATTTCCATAGAGAGCCACTTTGCATCAGCAGCACCATGCTCCAGTGCTCTGGGAGAGTTTATAGTCCTGACAGTTGAACACTGGATGACTGACAGCTGTCCTTCATCACAACAGAAATCCTCGTCCTCATCATCAAAAACATGACTTTGATCTGCGTCCTCATCTGGACTCTCCTCCTCTGCTGCTGCTTCACAGGTAAAGTCCAGAGAATCAAACTCCTCTCCTCTATGAACATCCGTCCCTCTGAAATGAAGCCCACTAAACCCTGATGCTGCTTTTTGTTTTTGTCTCTGTATCCTCAGAGTCCAGAGGACAGGTCACAGTGACTCAGCCTGCAGCAGTGACCTCTGCTCTGGGAGCCTCCGTCTCCATCTCATGTAGGACCAGTCAGAATGTTTACAGTAGTAGCAATTTGCACTGGTACCAACAGAAAGATGGAGGAACTCCTAAACTCCTCATTTACTATGCTAGCACTCGAGCATCAGGGATTCCAGATCGTTTTTCAGGCAGTGGATCAAACTCTGCCTTCACTCTGACCATCAGTGGAGTCCAGACTGAAGATGCAGCAGTTTACTACTGTCAGAGTTATCACAGCGGAAATGTGTTCACACAGTGAAATAGTGTCGTACAAAAACCTCCCTCAGTCAGACTGAACAGAAACTGAACTGACTGCTGCAGCAGCTGGAAGTTTCTGCAGAGACTGACACACTTCACTGAAGCAGCTCAGACATGATAAAGACCTTAAAAATCAATCAGCCCTCATATTTGGTTTGGATTATAAACCTCATTGTGAACGCACTTAAACACTACACACTCTTTACAAGCAGAGGATTATGGGTAATAAGATTTTTTTTTAAATCTAACATGTTTTTTTATTGTTGATATCGTGGACAAAAAAACAAACCTACAAATATTTGCACATAGAAATAACAGCAAAAGCAAAAACCAATAACCAAACGAACCAGAAAACAGAAACAAGTCAAAACAGCGAAACATTAGAAAAGACACAACACATCAATCATACAGGCGATAGATTGAAATGAAATCTGGTGACTTCTGAACTTTTTTATGTTGATGGAGGGTAATAAATGAGATTTTTAGATCTGGTGTGAGTTGCAGTTCATTCATCAAGGTCAGGAGTCAGGTGGGAAGTAAAGAGAAAACAATCTAAGAATAAATCAAAAATATATATATGTATGAAGAAAAATGATAAAACAATCAAATTAAAGGTATAGTGTTAATGTGACCATCATAGAAACAAAGAGGAAAATATATAAATCCATACATACACATAGGTATACACACATACATATACATTCATACACACTCATTAAATATTTGAGAAGAACTGAAAAGAGGGGTCTCACAGGAACATCGGGGGGTCAGGCAAGAGACCCCCTCCACCTGACCCACGGCCCCCATCAGCAGCTGACAGCCACATCAGGATACAGACTGGACGGGTTAGATTAGATTTCTTTCACTTGATTTAGAAGGTTGTGGATTGTTGTTGATTATATTAATTTTGGATTTAACAATTTTTTTAAATTGTTGATATCGGAGGAACTGGTCCCTCTCAACCCGTATTTCTGGATGAATGTATTGAATGATATAAATTGATCGTTTTAAGGAGATGGAGGTGAGTGATTTCCTTTTGTTGCCATGATGGAAAGTGGATGGGGGTGTTGTGTAGCTGGAGGTCTGGATTGTGCCATACTGGGGTGTATCTACATGGTGCTAGTGATGACTTGGTGATATTATGGGTTTTCCACCAGGATGCCAGAGGTGAGGAGATGGTGATGGTTGTGTGCTAGTCCTGTTCCTTAATTGATTGTGGTTGAAAGGAAAAGCCCCTTTTTGAAACAACAATTAACTTCAATTCATTTGTAGTTTGACTTTTATCCCCCAGTTACGGCTTCAACCTTCCTGGTGTTACAGTCTGAGTGAGTGACACGCCAGCTGCACACAAGTTGATGATTTTTCAGTGAAATTCATTGTCCTGGTCTTGTCTCATTCTTGTCCTGCCTTGGTCTTGATCTTATCTCGGTCTCTGAGCACTCTGGTCTCGGCTGGTCATGCTGGCTATCATGGGTTTTGTTCATTATTACCGACTATTGTGGAGACTAAAGCACAAAACAAGTTTACTGTAATTTGGGAATTTATATAAATTATGAAAAATTATATCGTTTGAAGTTCTGTGATCACTGATGGCACTCATCAAACATATTGAGGAGCTCAGTCTGAGTTTAAAAACAATGTTTATGTCTCATCATGATGTGTTTTTACTCGTCCTTTGTAAAGTTATCATGGAGAAACTACATTTCTTAATGTAGTCACTGGCTCCATTATGATGAAGTATCTTAAGACAGTTTGTCATAAAAGAAAAGTTATTTTAACAACTTTGAAAAAATTAAAAAAAGACAAAAAGTGTATTTCTCATTGATTTAATGAACATATTTTTATTATCAGGAAACGATACACACACATCTGAAGCAACAAGCTAATATTTATTCTTTAGAAACATGAAATAAAGAGAGAGAGAGAGGTGCAGAGTGAGAGCAGTATCACAGTAAAACCAGCAGCAGAGTCCCAGTGAGTCTTTACTGGGAACACTGGTCTCTACTCAGACTTTCTGTGACTCGAGCCTGGGCGCCCTGGGTGGCCTCACAGGTCACAGAGCCCACCTTCCTCCACTGGTCTGCAGAGAGCCTCAGGGTGCTGCTCCAGCTGTAGAGAGCGTCCTTCTCCAGCACCGCAGGGCTCCTGCTCTCCTCCCAGCTGCTGCTGCTGCTGCTGCCGTCCACCTTCCAGGCCAGACTCCAGCCTGAGGGGAAGCCCTTGTTGGCCAGGCACATGAGGGTGGCCTTCCCCTGCTCCAGCTCCTCATTGGAGGGGGGCAGCACCGTCAGGGTGGGACGCACATCACCTATAGGAGACACCAATCAGATTAGAGGACAGGGAGCACACAACTGTCAATCAACCACCAAACCCTATAGGACACCTTTAATGTCTGAGAGTTGATTTTCTTTTTTTAGGAGTTTCTGTCAGATGTTTCTTTCTGCTCCACCGGTCACTCACTCACACATTGTTTCACTTCCCTTTAAGAAGCCTCTCATGCACATCAGCACACAGAGAGAGAATCACACAGAACGACCTGAAATATATTTAAACTACATCTGAATCAAATTAAAAACATTACAAACATTCCCCATCAAAATAATCCAAAAACTTTGCAACACATTTTTAAAACAGTTTGTAGGTGAAGAAAAAAACCAAACTAAAACAGAGAATCAACTGAACACATTAAAATGTTCTTCATGTGAATTCAAATCAGAAAAATGTCTAAATTAGACGCATAAAGAGATCAGAGATTACGTGCATATTAAAACACCGTTCTTTATGTTTGTTTTGTTCGGTTCATTCAAACAACTGAATCAGATAAATACCTTAAAGAGTTGTCAGAAAATGAATCTCAGG
Organism: Labrus mixtus; assembly: GCF_963584025.1. Taxonomy (NCBI): domain Eukaryota; kingdom Metazoa; phylum Chordata; class Actinopteri; order Labriformes; family Labridae; genus Labrus; species Labrus mixtus. The sequence continues at coordinate 19,034,921 of NC_083627.1, forward strand.
AAAACATTTAAAACACTTCTCTTTGTTAAATATCAACCTGTTTATGTTTCAGTGTGACAGAAATCAAACTGTCCTGAGTGAACCTTCACGGTAAAGCAGGACCGATAAAAACACGATTTCATTAGAGTTAGAGTTTCACGATGACAAATATTACAAATAAACAGAGAGACAGCTGCTTTAACATTTTCAATAAATGTTAATGACAAATAAATTTCATTCAGTTGTTTCAGTCATTAAGGCGTCCATATCGATTGTTAGAAAAACCTCATGAATAGAACATTATTTAGCAGCTGTCTCTGAGGTTGTCAAATTGTGATTTATTTGGATCAAATATAAAAATCTGTATTTTAACATTAGGTTTAATATTCATACAGAAACTTACTTCCAACATCCAGTCTGGTTCCTCCACCAAAAGTCCACCACAGTGGTACAAAGTCATTGAGCGGCCGTACAAAAACCTCTCACTGTAGAGACACACGGCTCTCTGACTTTAACACACTGAACTCAAACTACCACAACTCCACATGTCACCTTACCATGAGAGTGAAAATCATCTATTTCCCAACAAATAAAAACTCTGGCTTCAAACATTTTACCTTCATTTAAATTCAGTCTGTGTTTCTGTTTTAAACTGAAATCCTTTAAAGTTAAATGTTGTCTTTATTCTTTCTAAAACAAGAGATTTAAAAGTTAAAGGTCAGTATTTTCTTTTCCTCCAGGCTTGAATATGAAGACAAAAGACACCAGAATAACTTACTGATTGAATAAAAAGATGAATATGTGACTTACTTCCAATATCCAGTCTGGTTCCTCCACCGAACGTGTACCACAGTGATACAAACTGATGGAGTCGTCGTACAAAAACCTCTCGCTGTAGAGACACACGGCTCTCTGACTCTGACACAAACACAGACACCTGAATGAGTCTCTGCCTGCAAGACCTCTGAGACCAAAATAAAACTGAATTAAAAAATATTATAACAAATTAAAGAAAGTCTTTTTTTGAGATATTTAAATTATTTTTAAATCATTTTGTCAAGAATATTATTAATTATCGTGATTTATATCAGAATAAATGTTTCTAGAAGCATGAACATGAAATCATATTAAATTTGTTTTGAAAGTTTTCTAATTAATTGTATAATTAATTGATTGATTGATAAACAGAGTAATGAGAGTGATCCCTGTTGGAGTCAGTCAGAACATTTCCATAGAGAGCCACTTTGCATCAGCAGCACCATGCTCCAGTGCTCTGGGAGAGTTTATAGTCCTGACAGTTGAACACTGGATGACTGACAGCTGTCCTTCATCACAACAGAAATCCTCGTCCTCATCATCAAAAACATGACTTTGATCTGCGTCCTCATCTGGACTCTCCTCCTCTGCTGCTGCTTCACAGGTAAAGTCCAGAGAATCAAACTCCTCTCCTCTATGAACATCCGTCCCTCTGAAATGAAGCCCACTAAACCCTGATGCTGCTTTCTGTTTTTGTCTCTGTATCCTCAGAGTCCAGAGGACAGGTCACAGTGACTCAGCCTGCAGCAGTGACCTCTGCTCTGGGAGCCTCCGTCTCCATCTCATGTAGGACCAGTCAGAATGTTTATGTCTATAACAGTAACCACCTTTTAGCCTGGTACCAACAGAAAGATGGAGGAACTCCTAAACTGCTTATATACCGTGCTAGCACTCGAGAATCAGGGATTCCAGATCGTTTTTCAGGCAGTGGATCAAACTCTGCCTTCACTATGACCATCAGTGGAGTCCAGACTGAAGATGCAGCAGTTTATTTCTGTAAAGGAGAATTCGATGCAAGCAAGTATGATGTGTTCACACAGTGAAAAAGCGTCGTACAAAAACCTCCCTCACTCACACTGAACAGAAACTGAACTGACTGCTGCAGCTGGAAGTTTCTGCAGAGACTGACACACTTCACTGAGGACACACACACACACACACACACACACACAGACATTAACACACACACACGCACACACACACACACACACACACTGTGATTGTAACATCAAATGTACCCCTACATACCCCTTAACAAATCTAATCTTTATCTAAATCTCTTAAAACATAGCCTCCAATGGAATGACTAACACACCCATGCACTGGTTTAGATCCTAACTCTCTGGTCACGCTCAGTTTATTCAACTCAAAACCTTCAAATCCTGGGGCGCTGGTGGGGCAGTGGTTAGTGCGCGCGCCCCATGTGTGGGGGCTGTGGTCTTCCAGGTGGGCGACCCAGGTTCGTGTCTGGCCTGTGGCTCCTTTCCCGCATGTTATTCCCCATTCTCTCTCCCTTATTTCCGACTCTATCCACTGTCCTATCTCTCAATTAAAGGCACAAAAAAGCCCAAAAATAAATCTTAAAAAAAAAAAACTTCAAATCCCAGCCATTTCCAGTCACTACAGGTGATCCTCAGAGTTCTGTCCTGGGACCTCTTCTGTTAATCATCTATCTCCTTCCTCTTGCCCATATCTTCTGTAAATGTAACATCCAGTTCTATTGCTATTCGGATGACACCCAGCTTTATTTGTCCACCAAACCGACCTCCTCCCTCCCGCTTACTTCCCTGTCTGATTGCCTACAAGAAATTAAATCCTGGTTATTCTGAAACCTCAAATGAAACAGTGACAACACAGAGGTTCTCCTCATTTACACCAAATCCACAATTTCAAAACCTGACAGTTTTCTCTCACGATTGACCACTCCTCAGTTTCTCCCTCCCCTCAGTTTAAGAGTCTGGGTGTCATCCTCAACAGCACACTATGATTCCAAGCTCACATCAATAATGTCTAGGTCTGGTTATTTCCATCTTCGTAACATTAATCGCCTCCGCCCCGTCCCTCACACCCAACAGTACTGCCATCCATGTCATCACCCTGGTTACATCCTGCATTGACTTCTGCAACTCCCTTCTCTTTGGTTTCCCTCTCAGGTCCATCCACAAACGTCAACTGGTCCAGAACTCTGCTGCTCGCATCATCACCAGAACCCCCTCTATTAATCACATCACTCCTGTCCTTCAGCAGCTTCATTGGCTTTCAGTTAAATATCGCATTGACTTAAAAATTCTGCCCCTCACCTTTATGGCCATCCATAACCTCGCTCCTCTGTTCCTCTCTGAACTCCTGCACATCAACGCACCCACCCGCACTCTCAGGTCTTCTTCTTCAATTCAATCCACCACAACAACCGCCTGCCTGTCCACCTTGGAGTCCACAGAATTCAGCCGTTCTGGTCCCAGCCTCTGGAACTCCCTCCCACCACACATCCTTAATATTCACTTTCTGTCCATTTTTAAATCTAATCTCAAAACACATCTTTTTAAACTGGCATATTCAGTCTGATCATTCTCCATCCAGTCTCATGAATCCTCCTCACAATGATTTTATACATCCTGTAAAATGTTATTTTTAATGTTCATTTTATCGATGTAGTGTTACTTTGTTGTTTTTATCTCTATTTTCTAAGGTGACCTTAAGTGCCTTGAAAGGGGCCTTTAGATAAAATGTATTATTATGGAAGGAAGTGCCTAGCATGACCTGAAATAATAGAAAGACAAAATAAATCATTAAACTATGTTCCTCTAACTTTAAAGCCTTCAATAACTGTTGTGAGGCTTCCAGTGAACTCATATGATGTTACTCTGATGAGAAACACAGAAAGCTTCCTTTAAAAGGAACTTAAACCTGCAAAAACACAACTCTCTTTAGAAGTAACATTAACAAACCTTTAGCACATTCTTGCAAGAAAATATTTTAGCAGGATGTCTAAACAGCAGGTGTAGGAATGATCTAAAATCAATGATGAACACAATGAATGAGAAGTGGAGTAGAATATAAATAAAAGTCAGTAATTTGTCTACTTCTTCTTAAATAAATGAGTGTAACAATGATAAAACTTTGTATGAAAACACACAATGACTTTGTATGCTGACAAATCTCTGCAGTATGTTTCGAATGACCTAAAAACTTCTCATTTTCAAATTTGTTTTCAGCACATTTTGAATGAGCTAAAAATCAGCCATTTTCTCAGAACATTTCCATAGAGAGCCACTTTGCATCAGCAGCACCATGCTCCAGTGCTCTGGGAGAGTTTATAGTCCTGACAGTTGAACACTGGATGACTGACAGCTGTCCTTCATCACAACAGAAATCCTCGTCCTCATCATCAAAAACATGACTTTGATCTGCGTCCTCATCTGGACTCTCCTCCTCTGCTGCTGCTTCACAGGTAAAGTCCAGAGAATCAAACTCCTCTCCTCTATGAACATCCGTCCCTCTGAAATGAAGCCCACTAAACCCTGATGCTGCTTTCTGTTTTTGTCTCTGTATCCTCAGAGTCCAGAGGACAGGTCACAGTGACTCAGCCTGCAGCAGTGAGCTCTGCTCTGGGAGCCTCCGTCTCCATCTCATGTAGAACCAGTCAGAATGTTTATGTCTCGAGCAGCTACCACTTCTTAGCCTGGTACCAACAGAAAGATGGAGGAACTCCTAAACTCCTCATTTACCTTGCTAGCACTCGAGCATCAGGGATTCCAGATCGTTTTTCAGGCAGTGGATCAAACTCTGCCTTCACTCTGACCATCAGTGGAGTCCAGACTGAAGATGCAGCAGTTTACTACTGTCAGAGTTATCATGAAATCAACAGTCAGGGTGTGTTCACACAGTGAAAAAGCGTCGTACAAAAACCTCCCTCAGTCAGACTGAACAGAAACTGAACTGACTGCTGCAGCTGGAAGTTTCTGCAGAGACTGACACACTTCACTGAGGACACACACACACACACACACACACACACACACACACACACACACACACACATCATTTTTATAATACTTTAACAACTTTCCTAAACTCTTAATACACCAACACACCTACAACACACAAATTGCAAAACAGTTCATTTCATGCTCAAAATCACACATTGTAAACTAAAGTCCAACACTAATTTTCAAAATAAAATAATACACTCACACACTACACCATGTCCACCAAAACACTACACTCAAAATAGAATCATTCTTCCAAAACACTAACACATGTCCTCTTCCAACATAAACATTTAATCACAGCACAATGTCATAAAAACATGAACATCAGATGGAATTACAGGAACTACATTATTTTACATGTGTCAGATCTGCCCTTATACAATAGACATATTTTGATTGGCCTCCTTCTCCATGACTCTCTGAAAGTAATCAGACACAGTGTGTGTAAATGCTTTGCTGTAGACCTACTGTACTCCAGGTTTATAGAGTAGGTTACTGCAAACACACTATGTATAGTACAGTAATGACTGTATTGCATAACCTTACCTGGATGTATTGGCGACAGAGTTCTTTGATGCGCTCGCTGTTTATTTCAAAATGAACTTTGTATAGTTGTTTCATTCAGACCAGTGTTTCCCCTACCGTTATATTAGGGGGGCGGCCCGCCCAACCAACGGCACCCCCCGCCCCCCTTGATGGTCAAGTTAATTTTATTTTCTATATAGCGAGAGATCACAACAGAAGTCATGAGGATACCTTTCATATAGAACAGGTCTATACCTCGTCCTTTTATTAAACAAACTTAATAGCCTTATGTTCTTTATCTTATTTACACGACATCATGTAATTTCTGTCTCTACATGGTCACGCGTTTACAATTCTCCTCTGCTCTCGGTGTCGTGCACGGCAGAGTTTCACCCCGATGCACACACACACACACACACACACACACACACACACACACACACACACACACACATACACACACACACACACATACACACACACACACACACACACAGAGACACTTGCGCGCACACAGGTGAGCACACTCTCACCAGCGGAGGCCTGGTTGTGTGTGTGGTTGTCTGACAGACACACACGCAATAATAAAAAGTCTGTAAGAAGCAAAAATAAAAATAAAGTAGTCTGCTTAGTTGACTTCTGACTTTTCTGGGCATGTCTCTCTCTCTGTCGTTACTCAGGGGATGAGCTGTTAGCATGCTGCTTTCAGGGGTACTCAGACAATGAGAGATGCATTCTGTGCGCTCAGAAACGGGAGTTGCAGGAACAACTCGCAGGACCCCATCCCCCGCCCCCCCCAGAGCTCTAAACCTAGGGGAAACACTGCAGACTCTAACCCTTTTCACACATACAGAAATCTCCTGAAAAACTCTGGAGATTTGGCTACCCGGAGGTTCTTTAGGCTATGTGTGAAAGCAAACAGCCGCATTTTTCGCGTGGACTTTACCTGGAGTTTCTCCGGCCAGACCCCTAGTATTTTATCCGCAGAAAGTCAGAGTGAGCTGATGTCTGAACGCATCAGCATATACTCCAGAGATTTCAATTTGAGCCAATAGAAAGAGAATGACGTTTATATACAGTTACTGCCTAAAGTGTCTGCACGCCACCACTACGATCTCCGTGCACGTAATTAAACGGCTGCATTATGTTTTCTGTTCGTCAGTATGTTGTTCTCCTCTCTGTTGTGGATGTTGTCATTCCATTGGATTACACATAGCATTGATATAAAGGCAAATATTCTCATTATAACATCGTGTAGCAGACTCTGTTGCTACGGCCGCTACTTCCGCGTTGTTTATTTACGTCACGTCTGACCTCGGGAAATCCCCTGCCCCCCTCCCCTCTGACAGGGATAGCCCCCCGCTGTGAGGAGCACATGTGAACGGCTAGGTCGGGAGAATCTCAGGAGTGTTCCTCCTGTAATTATCTAGATATTATCCGGAGTGCATATGTGAAAATGGCTTCTGTGATTAGCTAGAGTCTGAGAAATGGATTTATGCTGATTGATACAATGTTCCTAAGACAAGGTTGTCCTCTACAACTCTGGACTGAATGTCCTTCAGTTTTATTTTATTGTCAGAAATCACCACATTGACAATGGCAAGTTCCTGCTCTTCATTTAGGAGCTTCCTTCTTACCCCTGAGGGAGGTAGATGTTGAATCCTTAGAGAGACAAAACACAGTTACATATGAGAGACCGGAGGCATACAGTTCCTGTAATACATGGTAAATTGATTTACACTTTGCAGTAGGAGAAGCCTTGTAAAATATCCAGCCTGTTGGCTTGTCGAAAAATCCGGACAATGGATGCCACTGTGTCCCGGCCAAGGGGCAACCTCCGGTCTCGAAAAATGAAGCCAATGCGGAAGTACAAAAAACTGCAGTTCCTCGAGGTTCCGCTTGAGGCTGGCTGCAGAAGCGGCGGAAGTGCCATAAGCCCACAGCCAAAAAAGCCCGTTTTTACCACAGGAATTAACATGTTTACAGCCTGGTTCAAGAAACGAGATATATCTAATTAGTTGACGGCCCCTTCTCCTCCCACTGTGGGTGGTGGGGGGGGGGGGAATTTTTTTATAACTCGTCGGATTTTATTTTATTAATGAAAACGGCTATGCCCATATAAGGGATGTGGCAGATTTGATTGACAGCTCTGCACGCTGCATCTGTCTGTCAGGTCAGCAGGTCAGGAGGCTAGGTAGCAGCTTGATCCGTCTGATTTCTCGTCTTTTTTACTTCGTTTGGAGAGTTTGTTTAACACATATCTGACAACATATATGGCTTGCTGTGCGGTTAACAGACCATCCAAGAAGTTGATGCTTCAGTTTTTTTCGGTAAGTGATATAGTAGTGTTATATTTACTGCATACTCGTGTCGGTATTTATATTTACGGACCTAGCTTGTTTAGCGTTAGCTTGTAAACCAGTCGGCTAACTGTACTCAGTGTAGCCCATTATTTACGGTCAATGGTTTAGAAATGTTTGTTGTTGAAAATAATGAGTTTGTGTGATGTTAGAAGCTAAAGGTTCACCTCGGTGGTTAACCGCAGACTGTAAATATGGTTATCTGACGTTATGATGAATGTTATACTCCACGTAAATGTCGACATTAAAAAACAAACTTTGTGTAGTAATTATCCGTCAGTACTTAACATAAACTTAACTCAACTGAACCTAATATGCTGTGTAGGTTATAGAGGATGACATCAATGTTACATGGTTGACGTAGTGTCTTAAGATTTGTGCAAACTGTTACCAAATTAAAAAAAATGAGTTCAGGGAATTTTAATCTGGTTATTAATATAGTTCTTAATCGTTACAGATGCTCTTACAAAGAATATAGCAGTAGAAATATAAAATATAAATAACATTTGGAATGAAAATAAGATATAAAGCAATAAGTACAAGAAATAGTTTGAAGAATACAGCCATGTACCGAGCTCATGTTAATAACAGATGAGCTACTGTATGTTCTGTACTAAAGCACAGAGAGTTGGGACCTGTTAATGATTTAAATAATTCAGGTTGTATTTGTTTCATATTAAGATGAAGTAATAGCCACAATAAATTGCTTAATCTTTCCTCACACAAAATCTGAGACAATTTGATGTGGAATATCATTGTGCAAGTGAGTGAGAGAGCTGAAAATAACATGATTACAATAAGGTTTATCTTCTTAACTTTGAATAGATGTTGATTACCTGAATACTGTACCTTTGTTGTCTGGGTAGTACACTGTTGAATTTATAAATGTGCTCTTACACACAGATGAATACAGAAAAATAGATGAGAACAAAACAATGAATAACTGATATTTTCTCTTTCTTTGCCATCCTGAAGACCCCGCACTAAAAGTCCATGTTCTCCTGGATCCGTGTCACATGCTCGAGCTTCTTCAGAATGACTTTTCAACAGTCAAAGTTCTGGTGAGAGAAGATGGACAGCAGATAAGACAGCAGTACATCATCCACAGGCTTCAGAAGAAGGAGGAGGGTTTGCACCTTGCATCATGCTTCAGCTGTTCAAATAAAAATAGATCTCCTCCAAACAACTTGCAATCAAACCATTTTCTTCCCATTTTAAAACCCTTTGTCCAGTTTAGATGGGAGAAGTTGATATTATGTGATATTGATCTGGTAAGACTACATTTCTAAATCATTTTTAACTGTGTTTTTATTCACAAGTTATTGATCTTATTTACTATCCATGTATCTTGATTTAAGAATGGGGCTGTGTTTAAGGGCAAATTTTGAACTACATTAGTATTTGGTAAAAAAAATTGTCAAAAGAATAAAAAGTTGTGTAAAAGTAGACTTACTAAGCTATTGAGTTGAGCATTAATGCACATTTTAGTCTTGTCAATTCAAATCTGAAATGTATACTCATGAGTAGACATAAAGGAGTGCATTTATATTGAAATATTTATTTAATCTGAAAAACCACATTCAAAAAGCCTGTTTTTACAGCAGAGATTAACATGTTTATAGCTTGGTACAAAACAAACAAATAGGTCTGATTAGCTCATGTCTTGATCGACACACACTGTACGGGGGTCGTTTGATTTGATGAAGGATAAGAGTTATTCACAATATGGCGTGTAGCTGACCAGCTTGACAGGCGGGTGCGGTGTAACGATTTGTCAGGAGGCTTAAAACACGCCTCAGCTCCAGCTTTCAGCCTGTGGGTGTCATCACTCAGGCCATCCGGGGGAGACCTCCCTCGCAGCGAGCTGTTGAAGAGAAGCAACCGAAGTCCACCCCAGAAGAACCAACAAATGCAGATGTTGTTGAGGCCCAGGTTTCTTCCTCTGTCTCTGCAGCTCTCTGGGCACCTCGACGGACAAGTCACCAATAATCTACACTGTGTCTATAGGAGAAATACAAAGGTGTTCAATTAATGCCTCAGACAAGACAAAATGTACAGTTAACTACATGTGACAGCTCAGGGTGTTTTTTTGTTATTAGCCTTATCTGCAGGAATAATATTGAACAAGATAGCTGCAACTCATAATAATAGATGCCACTCCTAAAAACAATTTTTTCTAATACTTAAAGTTTTTGGTGTGAAGCTGACACTGTCCACAGACTCCATGACTTCACAGGGTTCAATAGAAAACAAATGTCTTATGATAAATACTAAATATTTATTTTTCAATTGTCATGTTCACCCACATCGCTGTTGACATCAGTAAATATAAGACACAGACATTCCTCTTTTTGTCAGAACAGTAACATGAACTATATGCTTTGTAATATTGATTTCTTCTGGATGTTTCATATTTATTTACAGTCTATGGATAAAACTTTGCTAATGTATTTCTCTGCTAACACTGACAAAGTCTAACTTCTCTGACAAATAACTAATAACCATAATTGTATATTTAAAAAAGTATAGTTTTAAGACTTTAATTAAATATTTGGGTTGAATATAATTCGTTTTAACTGTGTTGTAGAAAAGTTAAATGTTAACTTACTGTTTATAGAGTTTTCTCAGGACGAGCAGGAATAGGGGATGATGGCAGCCTAGCCGTTAGCTATGTTGTCAAGTGGACTGCTAACGTCGCGCTGAATGGGCGGAGTTAAGTCCTGCCGGTCCCGCCTTACTGCTGTTGCTAGGTTGATCCAAAGTTAGGTTGAGACTGCAAATCCAATATGGATGCAGCCCTCGATTGGACTCATTTGCTGCCTATGTAACAGACGGGTCAGGGTTTGTCCAGTAATATTTACAGTCTATGGTCCCGGCTGAGATGTGTTCACCAGCCTCTCTGTATGATAGTCTGTGGTTTATGACATGCTCTATGATAGCAGCTCTTATTTCATCAGTTACCCTAGCTCTGGTCCTTCTTTGAACGCCACCACACATTCTAACTCCTCTTCCTCTACCTTGCCCTTGTCCCATTTCTCTCCCTTGTCCCACTCCTCTCCGTTGTCCTGGTACTCCTCTTCCTCTCCCTTGTCCTGGTCGTCTTCCTCTCCCTTGTCCTGGTTGTCTTCCTCTCCCTCATTTTTCTTACTTTCTTTGCGTTTCTATATACTTTTCCCTTCAGCCCAACGAGGTATTTGCATAATTTCAATCAGCTGTTCCTCATTAGAAATGGAAAAAAATAGTATCATATATTTGTGTTTCAATCTATAATATGAACAGCTGTTCATGTTGGCTTTAGCCTATAAGTTAGGTTTAGAATATGATGTTATCTGTTCTGACATACAGTGAGAAAGCATTTGTAAATTTGGCAGTAAAAATCCATTGTTTTGGTCTTGGATGAGCTTAATGAGAAATTAAGCTGCTTAGCCAAAATCCTTGAATATTTAGTTAATTCTCAGTTAAGGGCCTTCTTGGGGGCCAACAACATATTGCAAACTCAGCAGTAAGTTTTCAGAACAGGGCATAACACAATCACAGCAGCAACACTTGTGATAAACCATATTGTTAATCATCTCGATAACTGTCAACATTGTGCTGCTCTCTTTATTGATTTATCCAAAGCCTTTGATACTGTTGACCACAGCATTTTAATAAATAAGCTATCTTCAATAGGATTTGATGAGCTCTCTGTTAACTTGTTTATGATTATCTCTCAGGGAGAACTCAAGCTGTTGTTGCTGAAGGTATTAGATCGAGCTCTCTTGAAATTAGCTAAGGTGTCCCACAAGGGTCTATTTTAGGTCCACTTTTATTTTCTTTGTATATAAATAACATGGTGATCTCTTCCCCACATTGTGATGTACATTTTTATGCAGACGACACAATCCTGTATGCCACCAGCGCCTCTTGTCAATTAGCTATTTAAACTTTGCAGTCAGCTTTTGATGCCTTTCATATAGCTCTCATTAATCACAAGCATATCTTAAATTCTGATAAAACAAAATGTGTTTTATTTTCAAGGTCCTATGTGAACAATATTCCTATTGGTATTCACACACTTCAGGGTTCCCAAATTGAGAGGGTAGAATCCTATAAATACCTAGGGATTTGGCTGGACAATAGGCTCTCTTTCCGAAAATATTAGAATAAAAATAGGATTCTTATACAGAAACAAATCCTGCTTCTCCACTGCCAGTAGGAAAACCATTGTGCAATCTACAATTATGCCTGTTTTTGATTACGGTGACATTTTATACATGCATGCCTCTCCCACCGCCTTGAAACCCCTTGATGCTGTGTATCATTGCGCATTGAGGTCCGTGACTGGCTGCAAAGCTCTGACACATTACTGTACCTGGTTGGCCCTCTCTGGCTATGTGGAGGCACACCCATTGGCTCAAATTTATTCATAAGTCCATTCTTGGTCTACTCCCCTCCTATCTATGCGCTCTAATTTCACGCAACATCGGTAGCTATAGCCTACGCTCGTCTGACCTGTTATTGCTATGTGTACCTAAGGTCCACACAGAATTAGACAAGATGGCCTTTAGGTACTCCACCTCCTCTTCTAGGAACACATTACAGCAGGGCTATTCAATTGGCAGCCCTGGGGCTGGGTCCGGCCCGCAACGTAATTTTTAGTGGCCCTTTAAGAAGTCTTTACTCTTAAAAATGTATCACTGTATGTTTTATTTATTGTTTAATTGCAGACGTGTATGATATCCGTATTACCATGAGACAGAGGCACAGATTTTTTTCCCAATTTGTGTGTCTCACCCTGGTCTAACCTCATGGTGACGCAATTATTCTTGTTTATCCATCTCCTGCTCTCGTTCCTGCTTGACGCATGCGCTGCTCTCATCGCCGCGGTCTCAATGCACTCATCAGCAGCACCAGAGATCCGGTTTTTTGCTAGCGCTGTTCATAATGTCTCTTTCTACTTTAACAAAAACGAAAAGTGGACTCAGAAAACAGACAATTTAACACCGAATGGACATAAAGTATCTGTTTATTTCTGTTTCTATGAGGCCCGTGTGTTTACTATGCAACGAGTGCGTATCGGTGTGCAAGGAATACAACTTGAGAAGACATTTTAAAATGGCCCATGCAAACTTTGACACGGTTTTCCCGCTGGGGTCTGATGCTCGCCACCAGAGGATATCGGGGCTGACTGCATGTTATGACCAAAGACGTTGCACACTTTTTCGGGCTTGTACCGAACAAGAGAGAGCTTCATCAGCATCGCTACGAGTAGCATGGCAAATTAGGCAAAAAGAAAATGCCATTTACACACGCAGAGACTGTCCAGGAGTCTATGCTTGCATCGATTGAGGAGATGGTTACAGATGAGAAAACTCAAAACAGTTTGATTGATTCAATCAAAAAAAATCCATTATCAGACACTTCAGCCATAAGGAGAGTGGAGGTCCTCGCATCGGACGTCTTCATGTTTTTTTTTGGACAAACTGAGGAAAGCGGAGGTGATGTCGCTAGCTGTGGATGAATCAACGGACAACAGTGATATAGCACAACTGTGTATTTGTGTCATTAATTCCTTTGGAAGGTCAGACGACTGGTGAGATATTATTTTAAAAAATGATCTCATTCTTTGAAGAGAACAATTTAGACTTGGGACGTATTAACATGCTAGTAACGGACGGGGCACCCGCGATGGCGGGCAGGACTCAGGGACTGTCAGCAAGGTTGGCGGTTGTTTCTCCACAGCTGAGATCACTACATTGTTTGATCCACCAAAGTCTCCTGTGTGCTAAACTAAGCGGTGAGTTAAAAGAAACCATGGACTCTGTCATGGTAGTAATTAACTTTATTCGTTGTACCTCCAGCTTACAGCACCGCCTTTTCAGACAGTTGTTGATGGACATGTCATCACAATATAATGACTTGCTTACCCATAAACCCCATGGCTCAGCAAAGGAAACGCATTGAAACGTTTTTGTGAACTCAGAGAGGAGATACTGGTGTTTCTCCTTAATTCAAAGCAGAAAAAGACCAATACTTTTCTGTGTCTTATGGAGAACGAGGACTTTTGTGCTACTGTTTGCTTTTTGTGCGACATTTTCCATCACATGAACCACCTAGCTGCAAGGCAAGGATAAAACAGCGATTCAGCTTGTGGAGAGACTTAATGCTTTTCAGAGAAAGCTCTCTCTTTTTTCTGCTGATCTATGTCCAGGCAAAATGCTTCATTTCCCCACACTGTGTAAATCAGGCCTACCTATCACAGAGGCAATGACGAGATTTATAGATGCTTTGAAAATAAACTTTGCCTCAAGATTCGAACATTTCAGTATCCCCACAGAAGTAATGACATTTGTGAAGGACCCTTTCTGTGTGGATGTCGAGGGAGAGTTTGCATTTAATGCAAAGGAACTGGTCACCTCACTGGATGAGGCATCTTTGCAACTTGAACTGATTGACATTCAGTCATGTGATGACCTGCGCCAGTCATTCCAGCTGACAGGTTTTCAAAAGTTCTGGACTCATGCAGTGAGCAAGGAAAAATTCCCTCATTCAAGGAGTCTGGCGCTTTTCATCCTCACTATGTTTGGCTCAACTTACACATGTGAATCCTCATTCTCACACATGAATGCCATTAAGACTACTAACCGTGCATCACTCACTGCCCAGCATCTGCACCACTGTCTGCGCATTGCTCTGACAACCTACACTCCTGACTTCAGTGCTCTTGCTAAATCAAAAAAATGTCATTTCTCTCATTAAATGTTGGCTACATGATAAACAACAGTTGTAAGTTATACCTTTTGATATTTGAAGGTTGTTTGCACCAGTTTGAATATTACTGCTGAATCTTTTATATCAATAATGCAATATTATGCACTTAATGTGGCCACTGGTGTGGACAGATTTTTGATAAATGGTGCATTTTCAATACTGAAGGATTTTCCTTGGAAAAAAAAACTCTGCACTGTCATTGTTGGATTTCTATCCATAGTTAGCAACTGCTGGCTGAGCAGACTGTTCTAGGCAGCAGTATTGTTACTATTTAGGATTAAGTTTTGCAGGTTGTTTGTTACAATTTAAATGTTACTCAGGTGTCTTAATATTCACTTAATGTTATATTATGCATGTAATCTAGCCATAGATGTGGTATGGTTCACATGGACTGTTTATTAAGGTGTCTGATGATGCAATATTTGCCTCGATAGTTTGCACCTTTATTGTTATAATGGATTGTGACTCAAAAAACTTTTTGTTGCTAAGATTGAGTGCACTTAAGCCCGTCTTGTCTGTTAATGAAATGGCTAAATTTCTCAATGTCTGGTATTGCTCACTTGGACTATTGCTCACGTTATATGGCCATTTGAATGTAGACATGACTTTTTTTTATGTTGTGTCATGATGCAGTGCAGTGTTGCTGTTGTGCATTTCAAAATACAGTATGCACTTTCCAATATGTTGTTGTTCCCAATGGTATTCAAAAAGCTTCAAATATGATTACCCATATTTCGAGCCTCAGGCCCCTCATTTGGTATCCATTTTTGGTATCTGGCTCTCAGTAAAAACTAATTCAATAGCCGTGCACTACAGGCTGACTTGCGGCGAAGTGATCTGGTCACTCTAGTGCAGGGGTGTCAAAGTTCTATTGGGTCGGGGGCCGGATTTGTTCAAATGAGACCTCAAGTGGGCCGGACTAATTTTGCAGACATCACTATAACTTGACACATGGATTTATAGGCTAATGTATGATTAGAAAAAAAGACAAAAAAAGGTACTTGTATAGAAAACTGCATGTTAACGCAGAAAATGTAAAAGTACATTGAGCAGGGGTTAACTCTGTCATTGCAAACTGCATGTTGACACATGGAAATATTTAAATGTACCACATTACAGAAGAAAACATCAATTATTATGTTTTGTTTGAAATTATTATTTTATGTTTTAATATTGCTGTTCAAGGTTATAGAAACTTTGACACAGGTTATTCTACCTGCCCTGTGATCAGTGCATTAGAGAGAGAAAGAGAGAGACTTTAGATATGTGTGTGTCAGGCCACAGCACAGTTTGCACTCGTTAAGGTTCATTACAGATTAAACCTGCTCACATGAATAAGTTATCACAAACACACAGAGTGTCTTTGATGCAAAGACCGAAGTCATCTTCACATATTTTAGTGTTAGGCATTATAAAATGATAACATGTTTCCAAACGAACAGACTTGAATTTATCCTTCAGCGTTACGCACTGCAGTCTGATCAGCTCCGTGTGGAGTGCACGTTTTTCAACTAAGTAAACTCAGTTAAACGACTTTTGATATGAGTCTGGCAGTCCGTTCTTCTACGTGTCCGCACTATCGTAATCTAACTCTGTCACTGACTCTATGCGCCATGAATCTGTGCCATCTCTGTGCGCAATTCGAGGAAGCATTTTAGCGCTGCTCCACGGTTAAACCCGCGGACCTCTGTATGCTCGGGCAGCTTGTGCGTGATATCGTATTTGGATAAGAATGAAATGTTCAGTAATAGTTATATTTTTACGGTCTGATGAAAGCTGGTGATAAAGTCGCAACAGCAGGCTACTGCATTTAGAAGTGATGTCGCGCTGAAACTTTTAGGTGACCAACAAAACATGTTCACCTATGGGTGACCTAAAAATGAACCATCTGTAATTAAAAATCAGTTAATATTCATTTTAATTTACTGTTTTTACAATAACCAGAGGTAAAACTAGTCGGGAGATGCATCAGGCTCAACGCCGGTGACCGCAACCTACACTTCTGTCTGGATGTGTGGAGACGGTCTGGGCCGTTACGCATGGCAGAGATGATTGTTTTTTTATTTGCACGAGCTGCTCTTGGTGGCTAACTCCATAGGAAGCTTTGTTATTATCAGCCAAAACTTTTGTTTTTCATCATCGAAGACAGGAGAAACTGGAAAGAAGTGTGCATAGAACCGAAGACTGTCAGGATGCGCGCGCAGTGCAGAGGTGTGCCTGTCGTTAAGTCCCGTAGCTTTGATACAATTCTGGCAACTTGTGACCAAATAAAACTAAAGAAATATCGCTCCTTCGATCTCTCTTGAAAACCTGCATTCTGTGTATAACCAGGTTAAAATTATTATTATTATTATTTTATATTTGAAACTTCACCAAACCCTGATAAACATTGAAGAAATATTCGTTTTAACATGTTTAATGTGTGTTTTGTGGCTCACTGAAGTTCAACTGTTAATACCTGTACTGTCACTTTAAGAGGTCGCAGTGTGCGTGACGTCATGTGTTGTGCTTCTCTCAGTCCGCGCTAAGCTCACTGAGAGAAGGTAAGGATAGTTTGCTCTGCTCATGGTTTAGCACTATTTCTTGTTATAGACAATGTAAAGTGCAGCAGTTTGCAATTGGAGGTTACTCTTTAAGTTGGTGAACATGCAGAAGAGTTGTGTTTTAAATGTAGACTTGTGAATGAACTTTATGAAGTTTATTAGCAGACACATGTTTCCAAGTGCTACAGGGTTTCCCTTATGTTTATCTGCTAACAGGGGACTGGAGACCCGCGTGTGTGAGAGAGACTGCATGTTACTGAGACTTTTGTATTTCTTTTTGACTTGTGCAGATGCAGCAGCCAGCACGGTTCACAATAAATGAGAAACCAGTATCAGATCGTGGTCCGAGTACTTCTTTCAACGCAACACCAGAACACAACGCAGATATCATGACCAGTAACAGATGTGCATCCAGTGAAGTTTAGAACTTCAGCAGGACAGGCACACCCATTACATGTGTCACCTCTCTCAGGTGTTCAGCCTGTTTGCTGATTAGCGTAATGCAGGAGCAGCTTGTGCGCTCGACTCGTCTTTTTTATGATACTCCCTGCTGAGAAGATAGTTCAAAGTGCCCCATTTAATTAATTTTCATATCATGATATCAACCTTTAAGTTGCTCATTATACATAGGTTTTAATACAATTCGGGAGAAATACGTATTACAAATATTTAATTTATAAAAAATCTCAAAATATTTTTCAATACATTTCCTCCTCCTTCCCAAAACGTCTCGCGGGCCAGATGAAACCTGCTGTCGGGCCGGATCCGGCCAACGGGTCGGGCCGTATGTCTGACATCCCTGCTCTAGTGGCATTTAAAGGGATGCTGAAAGAGCACAAATTTAAATCAATTGGGAGTTGTCTATGTTAATAGCCCTGCTTTGGACACCTGACTTGACTTTAAATGTGTTTGTATGATGTTTTTGTGCGTATTGGCCATGCATCTACTTTGTGTTTTTGATGTCTGTTACTTCTTTCTTTTTTATTATTTTATTTGCCACTGATGTACCCAGGTCTCTCTTGAAAAAGAGATTGCAAAATCTCAATGAGACTACCTGGTAAAATTAAAAAATAAAATTAAAAAATCTACATGGTGCTAGTGATGACTTGGTGATATTATGGGTTTTCCACCAGGCTGCCAGAGGTCAGGAGATGGTGATGGTTTTGTGGTAGTCCTGTTCCTTAATTGATTGTGGTAGAAAGGAAAAGCCCCTTTTTGAAACAACGATTAACTTCAGTTCATTTGTAGTTTGACTTTTATCCCCCAGTTACGGCTGCAACCTTCCTGGTGTTACAGTCTGAGTGAGAGACACGCCAGCTGCACACAAGTTGATGATTTTTCAGTGAAATTCATTGTCCTGGTCTTGTCTCATTCTTGTCCTGCCTTGGTCTTGATCTTATCTCGGTCTCTGAGCACTCTGGTCTTGGCTAGTCATGCTGGCTATCATAGGTTTTGTTCATTATTACCGACTATTGTAGAGACTAGAGCACAAAACAAGTTTACTGTCATTTGGGAATTTATATAAATTATGAAAAATGATATCGTTTGAAGTTCTGTGATCACTGATGGCACTCATCAAACATATTGAGGAGCTCAGTCTGAGTTTAAAAACAGTGTTTATGTCTCATCATGATGTGTTTTTACTCGTCCTTTGTAAAGTTATCATGGAGAAACTGCATTTCTTAATGTAGTCACTGGCTCCATGATGATGAAGTATCTTAAGACAGTTTGTGATTAAAGAAAAGAAAAGTCATTTTAACAACTTTGAAAAAATTTAAAAAAGACAAAAAGTGTATTTCTCATTGATTTAATGAACAGATTATCAGAAAACGATACACACACATCTGAAGCAACAAGCTAATATTTATTCTTTAGAAACATGAAGTAAAGAGAGAGAGAGAGGTGCAGAGTGAGAGCAGTATCACAGTAAAACCAGCAGCAGAGTCCCAGTGAGTCATTACTGGGAACACTGGTCTCTACTCAGACTTTCTGTGACTCGAGCCTGGGCGCCCTGGGTGGCCTCACAGGTCACAGAGCCCACCTTCCTCCACTGGTCTGCAGAGAGCCTCAGGGTGCTGCTCCAGCTGTAGAGAGCGTCCTTCTCCAGCACCGCAGGGCTCCTGCTCTCCTCCCAGCTGCTGCTGCTGCTGCTGCCGTCCACCTTCCAGGCCAGACTCCAGCCTGAGGGGAAGCCCTTGTTGGCCAGACACATGAGCGTGGCCTTCCCCTGCTCCAGCTCCTCATTGGAGGGGGGCAGCACCGTCAGGGTGGGACGCACATCACCTATAGGAGACACCAATCAGATTAGAGGACAGGGAGCACACAACTGTCAATCAAACACCAAACCCTATAGGACACCTTTAATGTCTGAGAGTTGATTTTCTTTTTTTAGGAGTTTCTGTCAGATGTTTCTTTCTGCTCCACCGGTCACTCACTCACACATTGTTTCACTTCCCTTTAAGAAGCCTCTCATGCACATCAGCACACAGAGAGAGAATCACACAGAACGACCTGAAATATATTTAAACTACATCTGAATCAAATTAAAAACATTACAAACATTCCCCATCAAAATAATCCAAAAACTTTGCAACACATTTTTAAAACAGTTTGTAGGTAAACCCCAAACTAAAACAGAGAATCAACTGAACACATTAAAATGTTCTTCATGTGAATTCAAGTCAGAAAAATTTCTAAATTAGACGCATAAAGAGATCAGAGATTACATGCATTTTAAAACACCGTTCTTTATGTTTGTTTTGTTCGGTTCATTCAAACAACTGAATCAGATAAATACCTTAAAGAGTTGTCAGAAAATGAATCTCAGGAAAACATTTAAAACACTTCTCTTTGTTAAATATCAACCTGTTTATGTTTCAGTGTGACAGAATTCAAACTGTCCTGAGTGAACCTTCACGGTAAAGCAGGACCGATAAAAACACGATTTCATTAGAGTTAGAGTTTCACGATGACAAATATTACAAATAAACAGAGAGACAGCTGCTTTAACATTTTCAATAAATGTTAATGAATCAAATAAATTTCATTCAGTTGTTTCAGTCATTAAGGCGTCCATATCGATTGTTAGAAAAACCTCATGAATAGAACATTATTTAGCAGCTGTCTTTGAGGTTGTCAAAGTGTGATTTATTTGGATCAAATATAAAAATCTGTATTTTAACATTAGATTTAATAGTCATACAGAAACTTACTTCCAACATCCAGTCTGGTTCCTCCACCAAAAGTCCACCACAGTGGTACAAAGTCATTGAGCGGCCGTACAAAAACCTCTCACTGTAGAGACACACGGCTCTCTGACTTTAACACGCTGAACTCAAACTACCACAACTCCACATGTCACCTTACCATGAGAGTGAAAATCATCTATTTCCCAACAAATAAAAACTCTGGCTTCAAACATTTTACCTTCATTTAAATTCAATTTCTGTTTTAAACTGAAATCCTTTAAAGTCAAATGTTGTCTTTATTCTTTCTAAAACAATCGATTTAAAAGTTAAAGGTCAGTATTTTCTTTTCCTCCAGGCTTGAATATGAAGACAAAAGACACCAGAATAACTTACTGATTGAATAAAAACATGAATATGTGACTTACTTCCAATATCCAGTCTGGTTCCTCCACCGAACGTGAGCCACAGTGATACAAACTGATGGAGTCGTCGTACAAAAACCTCTCGCTGTAGAGACACACGGCTCTCTGACTCTGACACAAACACAGACACCTGAATGAGTCTCTGCCTGCAAGACCTCTGAGACCAAAAGAAAACAGAATTTAAAAAGATTATACCAAATTAAAGAATGTCTTTCTTTGAGATATTAAAATTATTTTTAAATCATTTTCTCAAGAATATTATTAATTACGACTCGTGATTTATATCAGAATAAATGTTTCTAGAAGCATGAACATGAAATCATATTAAATTTGTTTTGAAAGTTTTCTAATTAATTGTATAATTAATTGATTGATTGATAAACAGAGTAATGACAGTGATCCCTGTTGGAGTCAATCAGAACATTTCCATAGAGAGACACTTTGCATCAGCAGCACCATGCTCCAGTGCTCTGGGAGAGTTTATAGTCCTGACAGTTGAACACTGGATGACTGACAGCTGTCCTTCATCACAACAGAAATCCTCGTCCTCATCATCAAAAACATGACTTTGATCTGCGTCCTCATCTGGACTCTCCTCCTCTGCTGCTGCTTCACAGGTAAAGTCCAGAGAATCAAACTCCTCTCCTCTATGAACATCCGTCCCTCTGAAATGAAGCCCACTAAACCCTGATGCTGCTTTCTGTTTTTGTCTCTGTATCCTCAGAGTCCAGAGGACAGGTCACAGTGACTCAGCCTGCAGCAGTGACCTCTGCTCTGGGAGCCTCCGTCTCCATCTCATGTAGGACCAGTCAGGATGTTTATGTCTATAACAGCTACCACTATTTAGCCTGGTACCAACAGAAAGATGGAGGAACTCCTAAACTGCTTATATACCGTGCTAGCACTCGAGCATCAGGGATTCCAGATCGTTTTTCAGGCAGTGGATCAAACTCTGCCTTCACTCTGACCATCAGTGGAGTCCAGACTGAAGATGCAGCAGTTTACTACTGTCAGAGTTATCACTATATCAACAGTCAGGTTGTGTTCACACAGTGAAAAAGTGTCGTACAAAAACCTCCCTCAGTCAGACTGAACAGAAACTGAACTGACTGCTGCAGCTGCAAGTTTCTGCAGAGACTGACACACTTCACTGAGGACACACACACACACACACACACACACACACACATGCACACACACACACACACACACACACACACACACACACACACACACACACACACACACTGTGAAGAGAATAAACACACCATCTTTTAAATATCAAACATTTTCAGCCCACTTCTCCCCCCTCTTTCCTCACCATGATGGTCAGACACAGCTCATTTACATATTTAAAGGTACAGACACAGAAACAGCCTGTTCTGAGCAGGGCTGAAATAGAGTGGTTTATAGACATGATCAAATACAGGATCAGAGTGGATTTAGAACAAGAAACTTCACACACAGGGGAAGAGGAGCAGAATATGTGAACTTAAAAGAGGATGTTGTGTTTTGGGGGAGCATAAAGTAAGACTTGAAACAGGTACCAATATTGTTTGACTTTTTTTTGGCAGGTGCCTTTATTGTAGAGTTAGGAAAGTGGATAAAGTTGGAAATCATGGAAACAATATGATGGAAAGGAGCCACATTTTGGCTGTGAACCTGGGCCAACAGCCTCCGTACATGGGGCGAGCGCACTAACCACTACGCCAGCTGCGCCCAATTTTGTTTGATTTTTACTGGTAACTTATCCAAGTAATAAATTCTGGTTTCATGACAACCAAACTAGGACTTCAGGTTCAGGTTCAGGTGACTGTATCTGTGGGCAGATTTGTTTTGCAGCCAGCAAAGCGACGTCCATCATGAAACACAATATGAAACAGATGTAACAAGAAACAACACAATGAAGAGAAGGTCAACAATTTAAATTGTATTTATTGAATTAGGACATTGCACATGAATCAGCAAATCCCATCAAAGTCAATATGCCGGAATTAGCACAAAAGCTACATTTCATCTGTAGTCCCTAAAGGCAGGTACGAACAAAAAACATAAAATACATTTACAATTACAGGACAGCAAACAAAAGAACTCACAGACAATTTTACAAACAAAAATGGACACGATTGTCAGATAAGAAATAACAGACCAACATGATAAAAAAGCCTATAAAATATAATAATAAAGAAGATAAAAATAATAAAAAATACTTAAGGTTTCACCAATCAGGGCTGAGAAGAGAAAGAAATATCAGTCAATAAGATCAATAAAAAAATCAGAATTAAACAACCATTTGAATTAATCAACACTCGTATGATGAAGATCAACTTCATGAACTTTTTAAGAGCAACATGATTCAGCTTGTAGCCTCCAGCAGGGCCATCAAAGTTCACAAGCTGAAACGCGTCATATTAAGTTAATAAGATAAGACAAGATAAGATAGATAAGATGAACTGTATTGTCCCAGTGGGAAATTTGCCTTGGACTTCATCAAATTGATCTTCGTACTACAAGTGCTGCTGGAGTCTTTTACCCTCTCCAAGCCTTTCAGCTGAACTGTAGGTATGATTCTCTGCCAATCACAGACACACACAGAGGCAGACTGACAGACAGACTATAAGAAATATGTTTTTAAAGGGATCAGCAGAATGGGCGGGATGAGGACATTCTGACATAAAGCAGCTAAGTGAGAAGACAGCTGGTTTCCCATCAGTTTAAAATGTCGACATCATTAAATTGTACAAACCTGTGTGTGTGTGAAAATGTCTAAAGCTAAAACACTGAGATCTTTCGTCAACCAGAGACTGACTGCTGCTGCTGAAGAGATATTTGATCTGTTTGAAAGAACGATAGCAGAATATGAGGAGCAACTTCGTCGATCAAAAGAGGAAAACGAGCGACAACACAGACTGCTGGATGCTGTTTACAACCCTGAAGTCCGCTTACACAAATATGGTTTGTGTAGTTTATTATTAGTGTTGATTTAAAACGATGAGAAGCAAGCTACATTCTCACATAACTGTTAGATATGTTGTGATGTGCTGATTTTCTTTGGACACAGATCGAGAGTTTCAGAGGTTAAATCCAACTAAATTCCCCAGAATTAAATTACAGCAGTCCCTTTGAATTCATATCACCATGGAAACCTTTCAATCTCACACACAGTTGTCCGAGATGATCATCATCAACAACAATATCTAAACCATCGTCATCAGGTCGTAGGTACTTATAAAGTGCTGGGTCTTTTGCTTTTTCTTAAAGGTGCAGAGGGACTCTGCAGATCGAATAGAGTTTGGAAGTTCATTCCACCACCAGGGGGCGACAGAGGAGAAGAGACTATTTAGCATCTTAGGACCCTGTTGTGAAGGTTGGATCAGACGCCTTTCATTGGCAGAGCGTAGTGGGGGGGAGGGAGTGTAGACCTGGATGAGAGAGTTAAAGTAAGGAGGAGCCGTTTTTGTGTCTGTTTTGTAAGTGAGCAGCAGAGTTTTAAATTTGATGCGAGCAGTAACTGGGAGCCAGTGTAAGGAGATGAACAGCAGAGTGACTTGTGCTCTTTTAGGAAGGTTGAAGACCAGTCGTGCTGCTGCATTTTATTTCATCTGCAGGGGTTTGATAGTGCATGTAGGAAGACCTGCCAGTAGAGAGTTGCAATAGTTGATGTGTGATATCACAAGATCCTGTACCAGGAGCTGTGTAGCATGTTCTGACAGGTAAGGTCTGATCTTCCTGATGTTGTACAGGGCAAATCGACTCCATTTGTTAGTCTTAAGAGCTTTATGCTCATATTATGCAACATTTAGGGTTTTTCTAAGACTTCTGTCTGTCCCACTGTCTCCCTCCCTCTCATTGGTCCTCATTCACTAATATGTGTGTAGAAATGTTCTCACTCTGCGCATTAAATAAGTGCATACGCAAAATCACCGTCAGATTCATGACACGTGCGTACCAGCATATTTTGTTCTCACTACCAGGCGTATGTGAGTGAATCAGAATCATTCTAAATCGGCAGCATACTACCACACCCCCATCTCTCCATATAAGGACATCCGATTGGTGTATCAGGACGAGAGCGGAGAGGTGGAGACATGTAGAAGTTTTTAGGAGATGGCCCCAAAAGGTAAAAAAGATTGGTGTGTCTGGGGGTTTAGATGATGTTACAGTGAATTACAGAGTTGCAGCAGTACGTGCGTTGGCAGACAGAAGCTATGGCAAGCCCTTTTAACATTAAAACAGTCTGGCTGACAAGTAGCAATTTAGTTTTCACTAGTGGAAATTACATTTCAACATGTCAAAATTACATTTTGACATATCTGTAAAACCATTTTACACGTTACAAATATATTTCTACTTGGCGAAATGTAATTTCAATGTACTATAATCTAGAGGTATAAAAACAACTCCACCAATCTGTTAGATTGATAATCAAATGTACCTTTCTCCTTTATGTTTATCACAAGGTGGGGTTTGGTGGTCCATGGAGCCATTGATGGACACTCTCGACTGATCACATACTTGAATTGCAACACAAATAATCGTGCCTCCACTGTACTGACACAGTTTGTAAAAGCCACCTGCATGTATGGCCTTCCTTCCAGAGTTAGATCAGACTATGGAGGTGAGAATTCACAAGTTGCACTGTTCATGAACCTTGTTCAAGGTGTGGAGACGAGGAGTCACATCACAGGCGAGTCTGTCCATAACCAAATAATAGAACGTCTTTGGAGAGATGTTTTTCTGCATGTTCTACAATCTTTCTATGATACATTTTACTCTCTTGAGAATTCTGAGCTTCTTGATCCTGAGGATGAACTCCACAAAATGGCAGTGCAAATTGTCTTTCTGCCAGAAATTCAGAAAAGACTTCAGAACTTCAGAAATGCCTGGAATAACCACAGTCTGCGCACAGAAAACAACAGAACACCTGTCCAAATCTGGATTGCAGGAATGCTGGCCAATATGGAGATGGACAGCACAGCCATCAACAATGTCTTTGGTGAGGACCGTTACAGTGAACAAAGTTTGGAGGCCATTTTGGCACACCATGGGATTGGCACTTTCCCCAGTCTTGATGACGATGACCATTTCCCAGCTGTTGTTGTGGAAGAACCCAGAATCCACCTCACTTCACAGCAATTCGTCATCCAGGCAGTTGAAGATATTCCAGATATGACACAGAAATACCAGACTTGCTGCACAGTACTTGCAAATATGCTTGTGTTGCCCCAAAGTGAAAATAATAGTGTATAATAGTTAAGACCAAACTGATACATTGGACGACAATTTAAAGTAATATCACACAGTAGGGAGTGATGTTGTACTTAATATCGTCACTGCGGCGTGTGTCTACGACAGAATCGTAGCAGTGATGATATCCAGAACAGCATCTCGACCTCGAGTGTGATGTTGCTTTTATACAACAGTAATACAAGCAGAAAATAGTGGTAACAAGTAAAAATCAACAACAGATTATTTTAACTCCACCAACTCAACTAGTTCCACAGTTTAAATAAAACTAGTCTCATTCTATGCAACCCAAACACTCTCCTGCACTGTTACTTTGTTGGTCTCCATGGTTACCACAGAGCAGCTACTTTGTAGTACGAATCTTAACTTGTGTTATAAATGGTAATGGTAAATGCACTTGAGCTTATATAGCGCTTTGGTAGGTATGGTAAATTACCATATACCATACCTTATGATGGAAGAAGTATTCTGCTCCTGTACAGAAGCAAAAGTGGTATTACCACACTGAAAATACTCCTGCATTTAGACATTGTATAGTAAATGTTCACTGACAATGTTTTACTATTATAATATTGTTTCAACAAATATTAAAGGCAGGTGAGGAATCCGCTCATTCTTTTATTTAAAGTACCCTCTATATGATCATAGTTAAGTAATGTAATATTTTGTCTACTGACCAATAATAAGACTACTTCTTGCAGTACACCACTTTACACACTGTCATTTTACCTCAGAAATCAAAGACACTGCATATTTTTTCTTGAAAAATACAATTAAAATTGTATTGTACAACTGCAAAATGTCCTGCCTCCATTGCATAACATTGGAACATGTCACTGATAATCACATTTGAGGGGGAAAAAAAGGTGTGAGTTGTACTTTAACATGGAAATATCAGTAAACGTCATATCAGTTCTGAAATATTTGACTCCCAAATATTAACCTCTCTTAATAGTATAACCATACTATAACTACTAATTATTCTTGTGTTCAGTTATAATTACTTAACACAAATGCACTGAAAAAGCTGTTTTAATTTGAAGAAAATTGCAGCAACGTTACATAAGTCTGAGGAGGGCTTTGCCCTAGAATGTAATGAACTTGAACTTTAAAGCCTGAACTGACTTCAACCTTTGGTCCACAGAATGCTGCACTGAAAACAAATTGCAGAGACCTTGTTTGTCGCTGTCAGATTTATTTAGACACAAACTTCAATTAAACAATGGATTTTTTTAAACATTTTTGTGTATAAATGATACACATTTTGTGTAAATAATTTCTGTGATATTTTATTGATATTTTGATTGTCTTGGTCTGGACTCGGTCTCGTTCCCTAAATGTCTTGGTCTTGCCTCGGAGCTCTCTAGTCTCGGGAAGGTCTTTGTCACGGTTAGTGTGGTCTTGACTACAACACTAGTTTAAAGATTTAAAAAAAAATCTTTATTCATTTTAGGGCAAAGGTAATGCTCTACAGTTAAAGTCATGTAAGCTTTTCATTGATTTTAATACATTTTTATTTGCTACAGAGGCTGAGAAAAATTTTTTTAGGAAATGTTGACATACTGCAGTTTTTCAGAAAATGCTCAGGTTTTGGGACGTTGCTTTGAAACAATGCTGAGATTTTAGAGAGTGTTTATCTAAGACCCTGGTTACATTATGCAATGCCGAAACCTGGAGCCTGCAGAATTCCTTCTGTCATACAGCTTTTGAATTTCTCATATTGTTTGTGAATTGGCAATCTGAGCACTATGGCGCATGTGTTTGCCTCTGGAAAGATTTTAGTGTCTTCATCGTGGAGAAATTTAATGACAGGATGCTGTGGGAAGCCCAGGGGAGGCACTGCTGAAGCTCCAGAGGCAAACTCCAGCACCATTTCCAGCGTCAAGAGGCTGCATTCTCCTTCTACAAAGACATGAGCAAAGGAAATTATAGCTCACATGGAAAGAAATATAAATGCCTGTCACACTAATAAGCTTCAAGTATTGTACAACTGCATCTACATGAAACTGATGAAACTATAATTGCACAATAAGACACAAATGACTGACAGATCAACCTAACCTGATTCCAATTCCTAGGGCTGGCTCAGTGGTCCAGCCAAAAACACACATGCCATTGAAATATCGTACCCTCAATATCGATTAACCAGTCTCTCCAGAAACAGATGGTCTGATTTTCCAGGGGTCGTCTGTTACTTCCAGGGACTGAGAAATCAACTTCAAACAAAGTAGACAAGTCTTTGGCCTCCAGTGGTTCCGGTGCACTGGTGAACAGGTCCTCAAAGATTCCAGGGTGAGCCCTAAGCTCATCAAGGAAACCCAGAGTTTTGAAACCTTCCTCAAACCTGAAAAAACCCCACATAAATTAGAACATTACAAATCAATGTTATATGAACAAGTTTACCCTTTCACACCCCTCAGTTTTGCCCTGATCGATAAACTGCTCACTGTCTCAATGCCACGTGCATCCGCCCATCAACAAAATAATGTGCTGCAGACTGGACCAGGGAATCCCTCTGCTCCAAGGATGTGATGTATCTCAGAGTTCCCATCATGCTCAGACTGTCTTCTGCATCTGTGATTGCATCATTTGCCTCATGGACAGTCTGAGCTTCTTTTATCTCAAAAAACACAATAATGAGAGTAGTCCTATTTAGGGGAAAAAATCTACAGTGAAAATGTAATGACCAGGCTTCAAAAACTGTGCAATACACACCTTTAATAACTTTTCTCTGAAAGACTGGTCTCCCACTTCATCCAATGAAGCAGGAGGTGGAGATTTACCGTAAAGCTGGAGAAAGAGACGCTTAGAAAAGAAGGATGGGCCAACTCCACCATGGACTATACACACGGTCGCCATCTTTCCAATCAGGGTGTACAGTCCAGTCTCAAGATCTGAAAAACAAACATTTATGTAAAGATTCAAATCATTTGTTTTATACAGGTTACACTTCTTTTTAAATAATTACTTACAATGAGTATCAAGAGCCAACAGCCTATCATTCTCAGGCCCATCAAATATCTTTGAGTGTTGTACAGCCCTCATTACCAACCGCAGGTATTCCCTGGTTGGCCCTCCGTCATCCACAGCCCCTTCTCCTTCCCCCTCACTGTCGACAAATATCACATCCAGCTTTGCTCCTGGGTCAAAGCGCCGTCGTTTAAACGCTTGAAGGCTACCCTGCAAGATGTAGTCTCTGCAAACGTTTATTTGATTGCTTGTGTGATTACAGGTGAGATCCACTTTGCTGAGGAGCTTCATCAAGACAGTTTGCAGATCAATTCTGTAACATAAAAACAAATATAAAACTTAGATGACAAAAGACAACTTTGAAGTTTGAGAATTCTCCACTATTGTTCTAAGAGTTGGCTGAAGAGGCAGTGATCGTACAGGAGACTGGTGAGGAGGAGAAGGAAGAGGAGGAGGAGGAGGAGGAGAAGAAGGAGCAGGTGAAGGGCTCTGTTGGTCTATGGCAGGGCAAGCATTGCTCGGGTCACATGCTCACTGCTCAATGGATCCTGACAGTGTGCTTTCCAGTACTTTGGTTGATGCTGCTTCTCTAAGACAAAAAACCTCACTGGCCATTTCCTCTTGCCCAACAAAATCAAACAATGTCTAAAGCAGAGAACAGAAACAGGACTTTACATCTATGAATTATCATACTATGCACAACCCAGAGCAAAACTTAACATCAGAGGTGAACTCCTTCTCAGAGGTTAACATTAAGACAGGTAAAGTGATAACCTGAATAGATTCAGACAAGACAAACTTCCTCGTCCTCTCCAATCCATTAGGAAACTTAAATTTGAGCGGCACACCATCAGTAGGCTCTTCAAAAGCTTCCATTCTGTCTTGTCTTGCCTCAATTACCTATAACACATAATTACACTTGTATGAATTTTAAAATGCATTTTTAGAGCGACAGACTGTGAAAGAGTAATTGAAATCATATTTCATTACATAACTAATAGAATTTACCTTTAACCGTCTCTGTTCCTGTGACTCCAGTCCCTGTCGTCTCATTTCCTGTTTGAGATAAAAGAAAATATGTTTTCATCTAATTAATACAATACAAATGTTTTTTTCCAATGACAATCCAGCATGAAAGTAGTAGTAGGGTTTTAGAATCAATAATGGGCTGTACTTTATTTGAAGTTTAGTTTCTAACCCACCTTAAACTGAAAGAGTGAAAATCTTTACATGTTTCTATTTTGTATTTCTTTAGTATGTTTTCAGTAGAGGATATTTCACAGTAATCTTAAACATTAATTTTTATCAGATTTGAAAAAACATTTCTACTGTTACAACGTGTCCTAACAAGCGTCAGCGACATGATCAGCCTGATTCTATAGTTTCCTATTGGAGGGTCCTAACTGCCCGTGTGTGATGCAGGGCGCCATTTTTACCCTGATACCCTGTTTCTATTATCCTCTCTGTCACTCGCATAGACAGATGAAGAACAAGGGAGGACGGGGCTCTACAGGTGTAGAGAGTGGTGCATTAATAAAATCCACATCAGGATTGAAATGTTGTTTTTATTCCAGCTCACTGCGAGTCGTTTATTGAAGAACCTCTGAGTGTTGTGATTTGATTCAACAGCTCACCCACACCCGAACACGCGAACACATCACCCCTGTCCTGCAAAATCTCCACTGGCTCCCTGTCCCTTACTGTATCCAATTCAAAATCCTTCTCCTCACACATAAAGCCCTTAACCACCAGGCCCCCTCCTACCTCACGGCTCTCTTTCACCCTCACACTCCTGCACGCAGCCTCCGTTCTTCAAAACCTCCTATCTCCCCCTCTTAGAACCAAGTACCGAACCTGGGGGGACAGAGCCTTCTCCATAGCTGCCCCCTCCCTCTGGAACTCACTCCCTACACATATTCAACACTGCACCGACCCTCCTACTTTCAAATCACTGATCAAAACTCACCTCTTCAAACAAGCTTTTAATGTATGATTGTGATGTATTTCCTGTTTTCTGTAGTTTTACCTTTATTGTTGTTGTCTTTATGATTTGTGTGTAATGTTGCAATGTCTGTTAGTCTGTCCTTACTGTGCTGTTCTTTCTGTTTTTTCTCTTTTTCAGAGTGTGGGTGAACATGGGATGTGGCAGCTCAAGAGTACAGAGAGGTGGTCAGTGATGTCATGCCATAATTGTTTTATTGGTGTACAGTCCTATGTGGTGTGCAGGTGAGATGTCCGTTACTTGAAGGAATAAGAGAAAACCCGTTGAAACACAATCCATTGTCCTCGTCTGTAAAAGGATAAATATCTGCAGTGTGATTAAATGTTTCAATCAGAATAAATGTCCTGCCTCAAAAGTTTCATTTCCAAAATAAAATGTTTACACATTTTTTTTCCATTTTTGAATTAACACAAATCCACACAGGATTATTTTGTTTAACTTAAATCTTTTACCGTTCTTCTACAGCCTATGAGGATTTAAATGTTGAAATGGTCAAATCTGTCAGGGAGAAACACCCTGATCAGTTGAGTACAGCTACAGTTCAGTGACTCTGTGTGTTTGCATATAAGGGTTCAGCCTCTCTGCTCTCCAGTGTTGATCAGTGTCTGTCCACACCTTTCACGGACTCTGACACACCTGCAGCACAAGCATGATGTCACTGGTTCTACTGACGGTCACCCTGGGGCTCCTTGTTCAGGGTCAGACTCTTATCTGAAAAGTTTTCCTCATGGTGTAACCAGGTTCATTGAATTGATGTGCTGCTGCAGAATGTACAGAATGAGACTCTTCTGTTTGGATGATGATCATCTCTCTCTGAGCTGGATTTGTCTCAATAATCCTTCTCCTCTTTTTTCATGTTTCTTCAGGTTCCTCAGGAGACATCCTCCTGACTCAGACTCCTGGATCTCTGTCTGTTGTTCTAGGACAAACTGTCTCTATCAGATGTAAAGCAAGTTCACATGTGGACAATGAGGTAGACTGTTATCTTCAGACACATGGAGAAGCCCCTAAGCTCCTGATTTGGTGGACTTCCAACCGTTAGTCTGGAGTTTCAGATCGTTTCAGTGGGAGTCAGTCTGGAACTGACTTTACTTTGACCGTCAGTGGAGTCCAGACTGAAGATTCAGGAGATTATTATTGTCAGCAGGGTAGCAGCTTCCCGTTCACACAGTGATACAACATCTTACAAAAACCTCCGTCAGCTGTAGAGGAACTGATCTGACTGAACAGCTGCAGAGTAACAGATGCACTTTATAACTTTATCTGCTAACTAGGTCCATAAAACAGAGAACAGTTTATAGTATAACTCTGTTTATTGATAAATTTGTTTGAAAAGAGCTTTAAAAAAATAAGTTTGAACAAACTACATTTACTGAAGATAAGCTGCAAAGTGAACACGTTTATAAAAGGACCCAAACGTTAACAACACTTAGATTCATACTTTTTTACAGATTATTTTTGGAGGTTTTCAAACATCATGTTCGTGTTCTATACATTCAGAGCATAATGTGTAGTCTTTAGCTTAACTAAACACATGACATGATTGTGAGTGGCATATGTTCGTTAAAGAAACATCAGTTGTTCCATATGTTGAGGTCATAATGCTGGTACTAAAACATTGAAGATTCTATATGCTGATGATATCATACTTTGCTTATCTTTTATTCTTTACTTTATCTGATAAGCTGCATCGTTCCAGTATTATTCCAGTATAGTTCATATATTTGAGCATATTTGAACTATAAAAAAACACGTAATTAAAATGAGAAAATAAATGTAGCACTTTTACCGTCTATAGGACTAAAGTAGCTACCACTACACCAGATGTTTCACCAAAAATTAACCGGTTGGTGTCTCAATTAAGTAGACGAGAGGATGGTAGTTTTAACAACATAGTATTTATTTAAGAATGTAACACAACGTTAAACAAGTTAAAATGAATGACCAATACAGGTGACACAGTAGCTTTATAAATATACGCAGTTCACTAGACAAGGCACACATACATTACTGTGGCACTGTGCAGGGATGACTGATGAATCACTTGATCCCCATAGTAAGAAGGTACACAGGGAAAAATAGCTGCTCCTAATCACACTCAAGATCCAACTGATACATTTAACAACACTCCCTAATAATCACTAACTTCACCTGCTCACGCAGCAAATAATTCATGCATAACACTACAAATTAATAAACACAGCAAAAGGGATCAAGGCTTTCAGAGCTACTACCCTCGCCCCTATAGCTTTACTATGAATTCATGAATTGCACTTCGCCCATAAAGTCTATTGCACGCGGCCCGTCAAAGTATCTAATTTGAAACTACTTCTAAAAATAAACAATTAAGTAAATATTAAAGTGGGGAAAAACAGTGACAGTTTTTAGTTAATTCCAAGTCCTAGAGAAATAAACAAGACTTTAAATCA
This sequence comes from Labrus mixtus, assembly GCF_963584025.1. Taxonomy (NCBI): domain Eukaryota; kingdom Metazoa; phylum Chordata; class Actinopteri; order Labriformes; family Labridae; genus Labrus; species Labrus mixtus. The sequence goes on from NC_083627.1 coordinate 19,068,147, forward strand.
ATCAATATCAAAAATATATTAATTACATTTCTTTAAAGTGTCAACCCAAAATAGCATACCTTTAATTCATCAACTTAGCACCCAGACCAGCAGTGTGCTTTTAATGTTGTGATGAGCTAATATACTAATATACAAAAAAAATATAAGAAAATAATTACATAGTGTCACATAATTTGATACATTAATTTTGCACAATAATAATCAGCAAGTTTACTCCTGTTGCTGCCGCTGATGATTAAGAGCGATAATAAAATACAAACTAATTATTAAAGCCCAACAGAGATGATTTCATTCACAGCACAACATGAGGACTCTCATACCGTTAAAACAATGAGTCACTACAGAGTCCAGTCGTCCTCCTACTTGTTGTAATCCACGATCTACAAGAGTGAATAAATTTAACTTTAGCCCTGTTCTTGCATGTGCTTTCATACTGTGTGGATAGTTACGTTTTAAGTTCAACAGATCACTTACCACTAGCAATTGTTTGTAATCAGTTCACCTCACGCTGCACTTCCTTGTTCTACACACAGGTAAGACAGGGCGAGCGCTTGATTACATCACCTTTATATAGCCTCTACCGGGGACTGACAAGCAACCACATTACATAAAGAAGGAATTTCTAAAGTCATTAAACCTTTAGAGACACATTAATATTTACATCCATCTTTACTGGCTCACAATTAACCTCCCACTCCTCCCACACACGTGAACATCCATGGACATAGAGATTATTAATAAAAATAATAATAATAATATTTTGGACTATATAACACATACATAGTCCATATTATCCCCTGCATATCCGTTAAAACCAAAACATTGTCTAAAACCTTTAAAATTATGTCATCGAATGAAGGGCCAAGCATGACCTGAAACCACATAAAAAAATAAAAAGCACATTTCCTTCCTCATGCACCAAAACTACCCAATAATGCATTTACACTGAAAGCTATTCTTCACCTTAACTATAAAAAAAAAACTCTTCACAAAGCTTCCAGTGAACTCACATGATGTTACTATGCTGAAAAACACAGAGAGCTTCTTTAAACCTGCAGACAAACCTACAATGACCTTGTATGCTGATGATGCTCAGTTGGTTTCTAATGACCAAAAGATTCTCATATTCAAATTTGTTTTCAGCACATTTTGAATCAGCTAAAAATCAGCCATTTTCTCAGAACATTTCCATAGAGAGCCACTTTGCATCAGCAGCACCATGCTCCAGTGCTCTGGGAGAGTTTATAGTCCTGACAGTTGAACACTGGATGACTGACAGCTGTCCTTCATCGCAACAGAAATCCTCGTCCTCATCATCAAAAACATGACTTTGATCTGCGTCCTCATCTGGACTGTCCTCCTCTGCTGCTGCTTCACAGGTAAAGTCCAGAGAATCAAACTCCTCTCCTCTATGAACATCCGTCCCTCTGAAATGAAGCCCACTAAACCCTGATGCTGCTTTCTGTTTTTGTCTCTGTATCCTCAGAGTCCAGAGGACAGGTTACAGTGACTCAGCCTGCAGCAGTGACCTCTGCTCTGGGAGCCTCTGTCTCCATCTCATGTAGGACCAGTCAGGATGTTTATGTCTGGAGCAGCTACCACTATTTAGCCTGGTACCAACAGAAAGATGGAGGAACTCCTAAAATGCTTATATACGCTGCTAGCACTCGAGCATCAGGGATTCCAGGTCGTTTTTCAGGCAGTGGATCAAACTCTGCCTTCACTCTGACCATCAGTGGAGTCCAGACTGAAGATGCAGCAGTTTACTACTGTCAGAGTTATCACTATATCAACAGTCAGCGGGTGTTCACACAGTGAAAAAGCATCGTACAAAAACCTCCCTCAGTCACACTGAACAGAAACTGAACTGACTGCTGCAGCTGCAAGTTTCTGCAGAGACTGACACACTTCACTGAAGCAGCTCAGACATGATAAAGACCTTAAAAATCATTCAGCCCTCATATTTGGTTTGGATTATAAACCTCATTGTAAACGCACTTAAACACTACACACTCTTTACAAGCAGAGGATTATGGGTAATAAGATTTTTTTTAAATCTAACATGTTTTTTTATTGGTGATATCGTGGACAAAAAAACAAACCTACAAATATTTGCACATAGAAATAACAGCAAAAGCAAAAACCAATAACCAAACTAACAAAAAAACAGAAACAAGTCAAAACAGTGAAACATTAGAAAAGACACAACACATCAATCATACAGGCGATAGATTGAAATGAGATATGTTGACTTCTGAACTTTTTTATGTTGATGGAGGGTAATAAATGAGATTTTTAGATCTGGTGTGAGTTGCAGTTCATTCATCAAGGTCAGGAGTCAGGTGGGAAGTAAAGAGAAAACAATCTAAGAATAAATCAAAAATATATATATGTATGAAGAAAAATGATAAAACAATCAAATTAAAGGTATAGTGTTAATGTGACCATCATAGAAACAAAGAGGAACATATTTATATCCATACATGCACATAGGTATACACACATACATATACATTCATACACACTCATGCAATATTTGAGAAGAACTGAAAAGAGGGGTCTCACAGGAACATCGGGGGGTCAGGCAAGAGACCCCCTCCACCTGACCCACGGCCCCCATCAGCAGCTGACAGCCACATCAGGATACAGACTGGACGGGTTAGATTAGATTTCTTTCACTTGATTGAGAAGGTTGTGGATTGTTGTTGATTATATTTATTTTGGATTTAACTATTTTTTTTAAATTGTTGATATCGGAGGAACTGGTCCCTCCCAACCCGTATTTCTGGATGAATGTATTGAATGATATAAATTGGTCGTTTTAAGGAGATGGAGGTGAGTGATTTCCTTTTGTTGCCATGATGGAAAGTGGATGGGGGTGTTGTGTAGCTGGAGGTCTGGATTGTGCCATACTGGGGTGTATCTACATGGTGCTAGTGATGACTTGGTGATATTATGGGTTTTCCACCAGGCTGCCAGAGGTGAGGAGATGGTGATGATTTAGTGGTAGTCCTGTTCCTTAATTGATTGTGGTAGAAAGGAAAAGCCCCTTTTTGAAACAACGATTAACTTCAATTCATTTGTAGTTTGACTTTTATCCCCCAGTTACGGCTGCAACATTCCTGGTGTTACAGTCTGAGTGAGTGACACGCCAGCTGCACACAAGTTGATGATTTTTCAGTGAAATTCATTGTCCTGGTCTTGTCTCATTCTTGTCCTGCCTTGGTCTTGATCTTATCTCGGTCTCTGAGCACTCTGGTCTCGGCTGGTCATGCTGGCTATCATGGGTTTTGTTCATTATTACCGACTATTGTAGAGACTAGAGCACAAAACAAGTTTACTGTCATTTGGGAATTTATATAAATTATGAAAAATGATATTGTTTGAAGTTCTGTGATCACTGATGGCACTCATCAAACATATTGAGGAGCTCAGTCTGAGTTTAAAAACAATGTTTATGTCTCATCATGATGTGGTTTTACTCGTCCTTTGTAAAGTTATCATGGAGAAACTGCATTTTTTAATGTAGTCACTGGCTCCATGATGATGAAGTATCTTAAGACAGTTTGTGATAAAAGAAAAGTTATTTTAACAACTTTGAAAAAATTAAAAAAAAGACAAAAAGTGTATTTCTCATTGATTTAATGAACATATTTTTATTATCAGGAAACGATACACACACATCTGAAGCAACAAGCTAATATTTATTCTTTAGAAACATGAAATAAAGAGAGAGAGAGAGGTGCAGAGTGAGAGCAGTATCACAGTAAAACCAGCAGCAGAGTCCCAGTGAGTCATTACTGGGAACACTGGTCTCTACTCAGACTTTCTGTGACTCGAGCCTGGGCGCCCTGGGTGGCCTCACAGGTCACAGAGCCCACCTTCCTCCACTGGTCTGCAGAGAGCCTCAGGGTGCTGCTCCAGCTGTAGAGAGCGTCCTTCTCCAGCACCGCAGGGCTCCTGCTCTCCTCCCAGCTGCTGCTGCTGCTGCTGCCGTCCACCTTCCAGGCCAGACTCCAGCCTGAGGGGAAGCCCTTGTTGGCCAGGCACATGAGCGTGGCCTTCCCCTGCTCCAGCTCCTCATTGGAGGGGGGCAGCACCGTCAGGGTGGGACGCACATCACCTATAGGAGACACCAATCAGATTAGAGGACAGGGAGCACACAGCTGTCAATCAAACACCAAACCCTATAGGACACCTTTAATGTCTGAGAGTTGATTTTCTTTTTTTAGGAGTTTCTGTCAGATGTTTCTTTCTGCTCCACCGGTCACACACTCACACATTGTTTCACTTCCCTTTAAGAAGCCTCTCATGCACATCAGCACACAGAGAGAGAATCACACAGAACGACCTGAAATATATTTAAACTACATCTGAATCAAATTAAAAACATTACAAACATTCCCCATCAAAATAATCCAAAAACTTTGCAACACATTTTAAAACAGTTTGTAGGTGAAACAAAAAAAAAACTAAAACAGAGAATCAACTGAACACAATCAAATGTTCTTCATGTGAATTCAAATCAGAAAAATGTCTAAATTAGACGCATAAAGAGATCAGAGATTACGTGCATTTTAAAACACCATTCTTTATGTTTGTTTTGTTCGGTTCATTCAAACAACTGAATCAGATAAATACCTTAAAGAGTTGTCAGAAAATGAATCTCAGGAAAACATTTAAAACATTCTCTTTGTTAAATATCAACCTGTTTATGTTTCAGTGTGACAGAAATCAAACTGTCCTGAGTGAACCTTCACGGTAAAGCAGGACCGATAAAAACACGATTTCATTAGAGTTAGAGTTTCACGATGACAAATATTACAAATAAACAGAGAGACAGCTACTTTAACATTTTCAATAAATGTTAATGAATCAAATAAATTTCATTCAGTTGTTTCAGTCATTAAGGCGTCCATATCGATTGTTAGAAAAACCTCATGAATAGAAAATCATTTAGCAGCTGTCTCTGAGGTTGTCAAATTGTGATTTATTTGGATCAAATATAAAAATCTGTATTTTAACATTAGGTTTAATATTCATACAGAAACTTACTTCCAACATCCAGTCTGGTTCCTCCACCAAAAGTCCACCACAGTGGTACAAAGTCATTGAGCGGCCGTACAAAAACCTCTCACTGTAGAGACACACGGCTCTCTGACTTTAACACACTGAACTCAAACTACCACAACTCCACATGTCACCTTACCATGAGAGTGAAAATCATCTATTTCCTAATAAATAAAAACTCTGGTTTCAAACATTTTACCTTCATTTAAATTCAGTCTGTGTTTCTGTTTTAAACTGAAATCCTTTAAAGTCAAATGTTGTCTTTATTCTTTCTAAAACAATCGATTTAAAAGTTAAAGGTCAGTATTTTCTTTTCCTCCAGGCTTGAATATGAAGACAAAAGACACCAGAATAACTTACTGATTGAATAAAAAGATGAATATGTGACTTACTTCCAATATCCAGTCTGGTTCCTCCACCGAACGTGAGCCACAGTGATACAAACTGATGGAGTCGTCGTACAAAAACCTCTCGCTGTAGAGACACACGGCTCTCTGACTCTGACACAAACACAGACACCTGAATGAGTCTCTGCCTGCAAGACCTCTGAGACCAAAAGAAAACAGAATTTAAAAAGATTATAACAAATTAAAGAAAGTCTTTCTTTGAGATATTTAAATTATTTTTAAATCATTTTCTCAAGAATATTATTAATTATCGTGATTTATATCAGAATAAATGTTTCTAGAAGCATGAACATGAAATCATATTAAATTTGTTTTGAAAGTTTTCTAATTAATTGTATAATTAATTGATTGATTGATAAACAGAGTAATGAGAGTGATCCCTGTTGGAGTCAGTCAGAACATTTCCATAGAGAGCCACTTTGCATCAGCAGCACCATGCTCCAGTGCTCTGGGAGAGTTTATAGTCCTGACAGTTGAACACTGGATGACTGACAGCTGTCCTTCATCACAACAGAAATCCTCGTCCTCATCATCAAAAACATGACTTTGATCTGCGTCCTCATCTGGACTCTCCTCCTCTGCTGCTGCTTCACAGGTAAAGTCCAGAGAATCAAACTCCTCTCCTCTATGAACATCCGTCCCTCTGAAATGAAGCCCACTAAACCCTGATGCTGCTTTCTGTTTTTGTCTCTGTATCCTCAGAGTCCAGAGGACAGGTCACAGTGACTCAGCCTGCAGCAGTGACCTCTGCTCTGGGAGCCTCCGTCTCCATCTCATGTAGGACCAGTCAGAATGTTAATGTCTATAACAGTAACCACCTTTTAGCCTGGTACCAACAGAAAGATGGAGGAACTCCTAAACTGCTTATATACGCTGCTAGCACTCGAGAATCAGGGATTCCAGATCGTTTTTCAGGCAGTGGATCAAACTCTGCCTTCACTCTGACCATCAGTGGAGTCCAGACTGAAGATGCAGCAGTTTACTACTGTCAGAGTGAACACTATATCAACAGTCAGTATGTGTTCACACAGTGAAAAAGCGTCGTACAAAAACCTCCCTCAGTCACACTGAACAGAAACTGAACTGACTGCTGCAGCTGGAAGTTTCTGCAGAGACTGACACACTTCACTGAGGACACACACACACACACACACGCACACACACACACACACACACACACACACACACACACACACACACACACACACACACACACACACACACACACACTGTGAAGAGAATAAACACACCATCTTTTAAATATCAAACATTTTCAGCCCACTTCTCCTCCCTCTTTCCTCACCATGATGGTCAGACACAGCTCATTTACATATTTAAAGGTACAGACACAGAAACAGCCTGTTCTGAGCAGGGCTGAAATAGAGTGGTTTATAGACATGATCAAATACAGGATCAGAGTGGATTTAGAACAAGAAACTTCACACACAGGGGAAGAGGAGCAGAATATGTGAACTTAAAAGAGGATGTTGTGTTTTGGGGGAGCATAAAGTAAGACTTGAAACAGTTACCAATATTGTTTGACTTTTTTTTGGCAGGTGGGCTTTATGTGCCTTTATTGTAGAGATAGGAAAGTGGATAAAGTTGGAAATCAGGGAAACAATATGATGGAAAGGAGCCACATGTTGGCTTCGAACCTGGGCCAACAGCCTCCGTACATGGGGCAAGCGCACTAACCACTACGCCAGCTGTGCCCAATTTTGTTTGATTTTTACTGATAACTTATCCAAGTAAAAAATTCTGGTTTCATGACAACCAAACTAGGACTTCAGGTTCAGGTTCAGGTGACTGTATCTGTGGGCAGATTTGTTTTGCAGCCAGCAAAGCGACGTCCATCATGACACACAATATGAAACAGATGTAACAAGAAACAACACAATGAAGAGAAGGTCAACAATTTAAATTGTATTTATTGAATTAGGACATTGCACATGAATCAGCAAATCACATCAAAGTCAATATGCCGGAATTAGCACAAAAGCTACATTTCATCTGTAGTCCCTAAAGGCAGGTACGAACAAAAAACATAAAATACATTTACAATTACAGGACAGCAAACAAAAGAACTCACAGACACTTTTACAAACAAAAATGGACACGATTGTCAGATAAGAAATAACAGACCAACATGATAAAAAAGCCTATAAAATATATTAATAAAGAAGATAAAAATAATAAAAATACTTAAGGTTTCACCAATCAGGGCTGAGAAGAGAAAGAAATATCAGTCAATAAGATCAATAAAAAAATCAGAATTAAACAACCATTTGAATTAATCAACACTCGTATGATGAAGATCAACTTCATGAACTTTTTAAGACCAACATGATTCAGCTTGTAGCCTCCAGCAGGGTCATCAAAGGTCACAAGCTGAAACACATCATATTAAGTTAATAAGATAAGACAAGATGAGATAGATAAGATGAACTGTATTGTCCTAGTGGGAAATTTGCCTTGGATCATCAAATTGATCTTCGTACTCCACGTGCTGCTGGAGTCTTTTACCCTCTCCAAGCCTTTCAGCTGAACTGTAGGTATGATTCTCTGCCAATCACACACACACACAGAGGCAGACTGACAGACAGACTATAAGAAATATGTTTTTAAAGGGATCAGCAGAATGGGCGGGATGAGGACATTCTGACATAAAGCAGCTAAGTGAGAAGACAGCTGGTTTCCCATCAGTTTAAAATGTCGACATCATTAAATTGTACAAACCTGTGTGTGTGTGTGAAAATGTCTAAAGCTAAAACACTGAGATCTTTCGTCAACCAGAGACTGACTGCTGCTGCTGAAGAGATATTTGATCTGTTTGAAAGAACGATAGCAGAATATGAGGAGCAACTTCGTCGATCAAAAGAGGAAAACGAGCGACAACACAGACTGCTGGATGCTGTTTACAACCCTGAAGTCCGCTTACACAAATATGGTTCGTGTAGTTTATTGTTAGTGTTGATTTAAAACGATGAGAAGCAAGCTACATTCTCACATAACTGTTAGATATGTTGTGATGTGCTGATTTTCTTTGGACACAGATCGGGAGTTTCAGAGGTTAAATCCAACTAAATTCCCCAGAATTAAATTACAGCAGTCCCTTTGAATTCATATCACCATGGAAACCTTTCAATCTCACACACAGTTGTCCGAGATGATCATCATCAACAACAATATCTAAACCGTCGTCATCAGGTCGTAGGTACTTATAAAGTGCTGGGTCTTTTGCTTTTTCTTAAAGATGCAGAGGGACTCTGCAGATCGAATGGAGTTTGGAAGTTCATTCCACCACCAGGGGTCGACAGAGGAGAAGAGTCTATTTAGCATCTTAGGACCCTGTTGTGAAGGTTGGATCAGACGCCTTTCATTGGCAGAGCGTAGTGGGGGGGAGGGAGTGTAGACCTGGATGAGAGAGTTAAAGTAAGGAGGAGCCGTTTTTGTGTCTGTTTTGTAAGCGAGCAGCAGAGTTTTAAATTTGATGCGAGCAGTAACTGGGAGCCAGTGTAAGGAGATGAACAGCAGAGTGACATGTGCTCTTTTAGGAAGGTTGAAGACCAGTCGTGCTGCTGCATTTTGTTTCATCTGCAGGGGTTTGATAGTGCATGTAGGAAGACCTGCCAGTAGAGAGTTGCAATAGTCGATGTGTGATATCACAAGATCCTGTACCAGGAGCTGTGTAGCATGTTCTGACAGGTAAGGTCTGATCTTCCTGATGTTGTACAAGGCAAATCGACTCCATTTGTTAGTCTTAAGAGCTTTATGCTCATATTATGTAACATTTAGGGTTTTTCTAAGACTTCTGTCTGTCCCACTGTCTCCCTTACTCTCATTGGGCCTCATTCACTAATATGTGTGTAGAAATGTTCTTACTCTGCGCATTAAATAAGTGCATACGCAAACTCACCGTCAGATTCATGACACGTGCGTACCAGCATATTTTGTTCTCACCACCAGGCGTATGTGAGTGAATCAGAATCATTCTAAATCGGCAGCATACTACCACACCCCCATCTCTCCATATAAGGACATCCGATTGGTGTATCAGGACGAGAGCGGAGAGGTGGAGACATGTAGAAGTTTTTAGGAGATGGCTCCAAAAGGTAAAAAAGATTGGTGTGTCTGGGGGTTTAGATGATGTTACAGTGAATTACAGAGTTGCAGCAGTACGTGCGTTGGCAGACAGAAGCTGTGGCAAGCCCTTTTAACATTAAAACAGTCTGGCTGACAAGTAGCAATTTAGTTTTCACTAGTGGAAATTACATTTTGACATGTTGAAACATAGTTTCCTTCCTGGTATGTCACTGTAAAATATATTTGTCCAGGAAAGTTAAAAAATGAATACCAGGCTGCAGTGACTAAAATAAGACAAAAACACGTAAACAAGAACAACAAATTGTTGAAAATGATTATGGTGGTCTTAAAAAAGTCTATTACATGTTACCAAGTGTAATTTATGTCGGTAGGCTGTAGTTTTTTGGTAACTTGTGTATACTTTACTTGAGGATCTTCATTAGGAAATGCTTTAACTCTGTTACATTTTAAAAATAATTATTCTTTTTACACCATACTATTATCTGAACCCTTCAGTTAGGCCTATTAGCAACTCTGAAGACATGATCAGCACAGAAAACATGTTATAAATTGATGACAATTTTGCCCTTTCAAAGTTCAAACCTACCAACGTTAAAAGGAGATCAGAGTCAGCATAACTGTACCATTAATTATTTGAACAGAATCTTTAGTCACTATGTTCCCTACATCAACGATTGAACACTTCAAACCATACAACTATACAAAATACATAGTGTAGTTTAACTTTTGATACTTTAGTGCATATAATATTAAATCTTTCTTCTATTATATATGTACACATTTAGATACAGGACTCTAAGACATACATTAAGAGATTGTTTTACAGTTTAATAAGGTAGTCAGTAATCTGCAATTCATATATTTGAAAGTCATTTTTTAGCTCCCTGTTGTTGCCTATTTTTCAGGAGGCCGTGGCAGACCAGCCATTGATGTTTCAAGGCAGCAAATAGTGTTTCTGCTGAGACAAGGATACACTGTCAAGCAAATGGCTGGCATGTTTGGTTGCTCCTCATCGTTTCTTTACAAGAAAACAAAGCTGCTTGGAGTGTCTGTTCGAAGAGGACATCTACCAGTGACAGACGAAGAGCTCATCCAACACATCACAAGACTTCATGGGCTTGATCCTAATACAGGAAGTGAGGTACAGTAGTTTTTATGTTTCCCATGAACTATACGGAAAATTAATTTTTTAATTCGGGTCACCAATACAACTAGCTGAAAATGTTTTTGGTTTGTGTGTTGGTTCTATGTTATTAGATGATGAGAGGATTCCTCCGAGCTGAGGGGCTGTTCGTTCCACGCCGTAGGGTACGTGACGCATTGACCCAGATAAATCCTGCTGCAGCTGCGCGCAGGTGGAGCAGTGCTGTGACCAGAAGGGTGTACCATGTTCCCCATCCCAACAGTTTATGGCACATAGATGGAAACATGCGCCTCATAAGGTAATTGGTCTGTATGTTATATACATGACTAACTATTAACAGGGATGAACTCCATAACTACACAATATATTCTCTAATTTATATAATTTATGTTATCAGATTATACTCTTTTTGTAAGAGAGACCTGAGTCCAGCAGATAGAAAGAAAAACAAACACGGACAGACTGACCAAATTACATATAGCATCAGAGAAAATCACATACATCACTAAATACATTTGAAGTTGAAAGTTTGTATTATATCAGTTGGCTTTATGGATATCGTGGTGGAGAGCATTGTTACGTTTGACTAAAATTTTCCATAGATGTTCAGCTTGGTTGAGTTCTGGTGACTTAATGGCCCAAGCATTTATTCACATCATTTTCATCCTCACCAGACCATCCAATGAGCTCTGGTGAACAGAAGCATCTCACTTTCAGATGTTTATGTTTATTTTATTTAAGGGTTTTCCTTTAATTTGTCCCTGTCTGTACATTTACTGAGTAGTTTCAATGTACTATAATCTAGAGGTATAAAAACAACTCCACCAATCTGTTAGATTGATAATCAAATGTACCTTTCTCCTTTATGTTTATCACAAGGTGGGGTTTGGTGGTCCATGGAGCCATTGATGGACACTCTCGACTGATCACATACTTGAATTGCAACACAAATAATCGTGCCTCCACTGTACTGACACAGTTTGTAAAAGCAACCTGCATGTATGGCCTTCCTTCCAGAGTGGAGGTGAGAATTCACAAGTTGCACTGTTCATGAACCTTGTTCAAGGTGTGGAGAGGAGGAGTCACATCACAGGCGAGTCTGTCCATAACCAAAGAATAGAACGTCTTTGGAGAGATGTTTTTCTGCATGTTCTACAATCTTTCTATGACACATTTTACTCTCTTGAGAATTCTGAGCTTCTTGATCCTGAGGATGAACTCCACAAAATGGCACTGCAAATTGTCTTTCTGCCAGAAATTCAGAAAAGACTTCAGAACTTCAGAAATGCCTGGAATAACCACAGTCTGCGCACAGAAAACAACAGAACACCTGTCCAAATCTGGATTGCAGGAATGCTGGCCAATATGGAGATGGACAGCACAGCCATCAACAATGTCTTGCCCTTTTGGCACACCATGGGATTGGCACTTTCCCCAGTCTTGATGATGATGAACATTTCCCAGCTGTTGTTGTGGAAGAACCCAGAATCCACCTCACTTCCGGTTGAGAGGCGACGACTCTACCAACTGTGCCACAGCCTCCCATAAGAAATGGATTTTATCATGAAACCATTGAAATTAGAGTCTGTTGTTTGAGATGATGAATAGATAAAAACTGTCAGCTGTAAGTGTCAATTCAAAGTATTCAAAGCTCCTGGCTGAGGTGGAGTGATACATGTTGTGAAAAGTCCCAGTGATGTTGTGTCCTATATCGTCACTCATGTAATGCCTCTGATCCAATCATATTGCTTGGTCAGAACTAACTGTTGTATAAATTACCATATACCATACCTTATGATGGAAGAAGTATTCTGCTCCTGTACAGAAGCAAAAGTGGTATTACCACACTGAAAATACTCCTGCATTTAGACATTGTATAGTAAATGTTCACTGACAATGTTTTACTATTATAATATTGTTTCAACAAATATTAAAGGCAGGTGAGGAATCCGCTCATTCTTTTATTTAAAGTATCCTCTATATGATCATAGTTAAGTAATATAATATTTTGTCTAATGACCAATAATAAGACTACTTCTTGCAGTACACCACTTTACACACATTTTACCTCAGAAATCAAAGACACTGCATATTTTTTCTTGAAAAATACAATTAAAATTTTATTGTACAACTGCAAAATGTCCTGCCTCCATTGCATAACACTGGAACATGTCATTGATAACCACATTTGAGGGGGAAAAAAAGGTGCGAGTTGTACTTTAACATGGAAATATCAGTAAACGTCATATCAGTTCTGAAATATTTGACTCCCAAATATTAACCTCTCTTAATAGTATAACCATACTATAACTACTAATTATTCTTGTGTTCAGTTGTAATTACTTTACACAAATGCACTGAAAAAGCTGTTTTAATTTGAAGAAAATTGCAGCAATGTTACAGAAGTCTGAGGAGGGCTTTGCCCTAGAATGTAATGAACTTGTACTTTAAAGCCTGAACTGACTTCAACCTTTGGTCCACAGAATGCTGCACTGAAAACAAATTGCAGAGACCTTGTTTGTCGCTGTCAGATTTATTAAGACACAAACTTCAATTAAACAATGGATTTCTTAAATATTTTTTTCAACCTCTGTGATATTTTATTGATATTTTTATTGTCTTGGTCTGGACTCGGTCTCGTTCCCTAAATGTCTTGGTCTTGCCTCGGAGCTCTCTGGTCTCGGGGAGGTCTTTGTCACGGTTAGTGTGGTCTTGACTACAACACTAGTTTAAAGATTTAAAAAAAAATCTTTATTCATTTTAGGGCAAAGGTAATGCTCTACAGTTAAAGTCAAGTAAGCTTTTCATTGATTTTAATACATTTTTATTTCCTACAGAGGCTGAGAAAAAATTATTTAGGAAATGTTGACATACTGCAGTTTTTCAGAAAATGCTCAGGTTTTGGGAGGTTGTTTTGAAACAATGCTGAGATTTTAGAGAGTGTTTATCTAGGACCCTGGTTACATTATGCAATGCCGAAACCTGGAGCCTGCAGAATTCCTTCTGTCATACAGCTTTTGAATTTCTCATATTGTTTGTGAATGGGCAGTCTGAGCACTATGGCGCATGTGTTTGCCTCTGGAAAGATTTTAGTGTCTTCATCGTGGAGAAATTCAATGACAGGATGCTGTGGGAAGCCCAGGGGAGGCACTGCTGAAGCTCCAGAGGCAAACTCCAGCACCATTTCCAGCGTCAAGAGGCTGCATTCTCCTTCTACAAAGACATGAGCAAAGGAAATTATAGCTCACATGGAAAGAAATATAAATGCCTGTCACACTAATAAGCTTCAAGTATTGTACAACTGCATCTACATGAAACTGATGAAACTATAATTGCACAATAAGACACAAATGACTGACAGATCAACCTAACCTGATTCAAATTCCTAGGGCTGGCTCAGTGGTCCAGCCAAAAACACACATGCCATTGAAATATCGTACCCTCAATATCGATTAACCAGTCTCTCCAGAAACAGATGGTCTGATTTTCCAGGGGTCGTCTGTTACTTCCAGGGACTGAGAAATCAACTTCAAACAAAGTAGACAAGTCTTTGGCCTCCAGTGGTTTCGGTGCACTGGTGAACAGGTCCTCAAAGATTCCAGGGTGAGCCCTAAGCTCATCAAGGAAACCCAGAGTTTTGAAACCTTCCTCAAACCTGAAAAAAAAAACACATAAATTAGAACATTACAAATCAATGTTATATGAACAAGTTTACCCTTTCACACCCCTCAGTTTTGCCCTGATGGATAAACTGCTCACTGTCTCAATGCCACGTGCATCCGCCCATCAACAAAATAATGTGCTGCAGACTGGACCAGGGAATCCCTCTGCTCCAAGGATGTGATGTATCTCAGAGTTCCCATCATGCTCAGACTGTCTTCTGCATCTGTGATTGCATCATTTGCCTCATGGACAGTCTGAGCTTCTTTTATCTAAAAAAACACAATAATGAGAGTAGTCCTATTTAGGGGAAGAAATCTATAGTGAAAATGTAATGACCAGGCTTCAAAAACTGTGCAATACACACCTTTAATAACTTTTCTCTGAAAGACTGGTCTCCCACTTCATCCAATGAAGCAGGAGGTGGAGATTTACCACAGAACTGGAGAAAGAGACGCTTAGAAAAGAAGGATGGGCCAACTCCACCATGGATTATACACACGGTCACCATCTTTCCAATCAGGGTGTACAGTCCAGTCTCAAGATCTGAAAAACAAACATTTATGTAAAGATTCAAATCATTTGTTTTATACAGGTTACACTTCTTTTTAAATAATTACTTACAATGAGTATCAAGAGCCAACAGCCTATCATTCTCAGGCCCATCAAATATCTTTGAGTGTTGTACAGCCCTCATTAGCAACCGCAGGTATTCCCTGGTTGGCCCTCCGTCATCCACAGCCCCTTCTCCTTCCCCCTCACTGTCGACAAATATCACATCCAGCTTTGCTCCTGGGTCAAAGCGGCGTCGTTTAAACGCTTGAAGGCTACCCTGCAAGATGTTGTCTCTGCAAACGTTTATTTGATTGCTTGTGTGATTACAGGTGAGATCCACTTTGCTGAGGAGCTTCATCAAGACAGTTTGCAGATCAATTCTGTAACATAAAAACAAATATAAAACTTAGATGACAAAAGACAACTTTGAAGTTTGAGAATTCTCCACTATTGTTCTAAGAGTTGGCTGAAGAGGCAGTGATCGTACAGGAGACTGGTGAGGAGGAGAAGGAAGAGGAGGAGGAGGAGGAGGAGGAGGAGGAGGAGGAGGAGAAGAAGGAGCAGGTGAAGGGCTCTGTTGGTCTATGGCAGGGCAAGCATTGCTCGGGTCACATGCATCTATTATCTGAATTGGAGGGAAAAAATACACACAAATACAGATACACAATATACATTAAAACTGTAATTTTTAAAAACTAGTACAAATGAAAATGTTTGAAATGACATTGCTAATCACCTGTCCAGCTGGTGTTACCATCCACTGAACATAGAGGGTCGAAAACCCTTTGATGTTGAACTGCTCAATGGATCCTGACAGTGTGCTTTCCAGTACTTTGGTTGATGCTGCTTCTCAAAGACATAAAACCTCACTGGCCATTTCCTCTTGCCCAACAAAATCAAACCATGTCTAAAGCAGACAACAGAAACAGGACTTTACATCTATGAATTATCATACTATGCACAACCCACAGCAAAACTTAACATCAGAGGTGAACTCCTTCTCAGAGGTTAACATTAAGACAGGTAAAGTGATAACCTGAATAGATTCAGACAAGACAAACTTCCTCGTCCTCTCCATTCCATTAGGAAACTTGAATTTGAGCGGCACACCATCAGTAGGCTCTTCAAAAGCTTCCATTCTGTCTTGTCTTGCCTCAATTGCCTATAACACATAATTACACTTGTATGAATTTTAAAATGCATTTTTAGAGCGACAGACTGTGAAAGAGTAATTGAAATCATATTTCATTACATAACTAATAGAATTTACCTTTCACCGTCTCTGTTCCTGTGACTCCAGTCCCTGACATCTCATTTCCTGTTTTCATCTAATTAATACAATACAAATGTTTTTTTTTCCAATGACAATCCAGCATGAAAGTAGCCTACTATTTGTCTGTCTGCCAACAATGATTCATTAAATTCTGCGTCTTGTTGAAGCCATTCTTGCAATGTCTGAAAAGCAATCAGTATAAGCGAGAGATACAACATAATTAGAATAGAAAAGTGTATGACAGTAACCCATTACAGAAAAAATACAAAACTTTTACCAAAAACTAATGGTAATGAAGGCAAGAGGTGTGTTCTTCATTACCTCAGTTGTGCTTGTTTCAAAAAGTGGTGCTGGCACAGGCTCACTTTCAAAGCATGCTGCTGGTGCAGGCTCAGGAGGTGCGAGCTGCATACCTAATGTTGTTTCCTGTGATATATTGTGAAAGTTCACAAACTATCAACTCATGTGATCCAAGTTCAACATTTTTTAATCACTGACCAAAGTTACTGTATGAGGAACTGCATACCTGTAACACTTCAGGAAGTGGAAGGATGTATAGTCTACTCCTTCCAGTAACCGTTACTACGCCGTTATAGTTTACCTGACATTCGATGTCGGTCACGTTGGAACAAGCGTCTGGTAGGAACAAGGATGTCATTGTTACTCTGCAACAGCTCCTGTCTGGCTCGATTCGCCACATTAAAAATTCTGTCAAATGCAGAAACTGCGGTCTCAGTGTTTCCGTCTCGCTCCTTTTTCAATCATCGACTCCCAACTGTGTACATCAGATTCATAGCGCTGCGTACGTGAGCGTAACGGTAGTGGAGTTGCCCAATGAACCAATCCTGAGAAGTTGTCAGAGGCTGTAAATTAACATACTCATTTCGGATATGTGGGCGGGACAATAACTTCATTTTGGATATGTCGTCCAAATTACCATATTCAATTCGGATATGTCTGTACCAACTGAAGATATCTACAATGGCATTTTTACATGTGGAAATTAAATTTTTTATATCAACAATTCAATTTTGACTAGTTAAAAAGAAAATTGTAAATATCTCTAATATAATTGTTACATGTAAGAATGTAATTTCAGATATCTGTAGTTACATTCTTACATGTAATAATTCCAGGTCAAGATATCAATAATGTAATTTCGACTAGTAAGAATTGCATTTTAGATATCTAGAATTAATTTATGATATCTGTAATGTTAGAATAATTATAGATATCATAAATGAACTTTGTCACTAGTAAGAATAGAATTGTTGATATCAAGAATTAACATTTTTACTAGTGAGAATTGAGTTGTAGATATCATGAGTTAGAATTGTGACATGTCAAAATATCATTATGGATATGTCGACTTTGAATTACAACATGTAAAAATTGAATTACAGCTATCTGTAATTCAATTTGAATAGAAGTCAATGGCACAAGTTGACTAATTGTAATGAAGTTACATATATCTACAATGACCATTTCCACTTGTGAAAAATGATATCTTGTAGATATCTTTAATTAGAATTGTTACTAGTGAAAATTACATTGTGGATATGTCAGCTTGGAATTCTAACAATGCAAAAAGCTATTATTGATATCTACAATTGCTATTACAGCTAATACTTAAATGTTAAAAGGGCTTGCCAAAGTGAGTGGGCGGCGGCCTACCAGCGCAGAGAGAGACATAGAGAGAGAGCACACGAGGAAAACTGAGGGAGAGAGATTGTTACAAGCACACTTGTATGGATTGTTGCAAGCACTCAAACTGATTTAATGAACACTTTATGGATTTTTGTTTGTTCAAACTATATGATTTTTCTCTTGTATATAACTTTTATACAAAATATGATTCAAACCTCTCGCAAAATATATGTTTATGTGTTCAAAAGTGCTCATTGATCACTCAGGAATAAGGCACAAATATAACACCATACTCCAACTGAGAGCATGCTCTCTGGATCATAAAAAAAGAAAAACAACTGAATTGTTCTGCATATAATTCTCTCATATAGCCTGTGATTATGATATTCCGTCCACCCATAGCCGTTAGAGCGTGTTTCCCAGCAGTTTGCTGATCTTGTTCAGCACCGGGCCCGGCGTCACTTACTCACTCGCTGTGTACTGCCACACTCACTTCATCATCTGTTGTCCATCTTTTAAATGAACAAGGCGATGGAAGTACAGATCCAGATAACTTGCTTTGTTTAGCACCATATATACTTTTACACCGCTGATCCAGATCAGAGATGGTTTTTTTCTTCATCTCTGTCACCGTATTTCACCGTGGTTCGTTTGGTGTTTGATTGTTAGAGAGCAGAACATGTTTTAAAGGAGTGACTCATTGCACATGATCGCACGTTTACTGTCCTCACTGCATCAATTTAAGTATTTCTCTGCTCTGTGATTTCAGTTTCCCCTTCTAAACATTATTATAACATCTGGTGATTTTATTTTGAAAGTGCGCAAACTGAAGTGTGGTGCTTTTATTTTGAAGGTGGGCAAAACTGAAGTGTGGTGCTTTTATTTTGAAAGTGCGCAAACTGAAGTGTGGTGCTTTTATTTTGAAGGTGGGCAAAACTGAAGTGTGGTGATTTTATTTTGAAGGTGGACAAATTGAAGTGTGGTACTTTTATTTTGAAGGTGGACAAACTGAAGTGTGGAGCTTTTATTTTGAAGGTGGACAAACTGAAGTGTGGTGCTTTTATTTTGAAGGTGGACAAACTGAAGTGTGGTGATTTTATTTTGAAGGTGGACAAACTGAAGTGTGGAGCTTTTATTTTGACGGTGGACAAACTGAAGTGTGGTGCTTTGTATTTAATAATAATGATAATAATAATAATAACAATACAATTTATTTATAAGTGCTTTTCAAAACTCAAAGACACTGTACAATAGTTAAAAACAGAAAGAACAGCACAGTAAGGACAGACTAACAGACATTGCAACATTACACACAAATCATAAAGACAACAACAATAAAGGTAAAACAACAGAAAACAGGAAATACATCACAATCATACATTAAAAGCTTGTTTGAAGAGGTGAGTTTTGATCAGTGATTTGAAAGTAGGAGGGTCGGTACAGTGTTGAATATGTGTAGGGAGTGAGTTCCAGAGGGAGGGGGCAGCTATGGAGAAGGCTCTGTCCCCCCAGGTTCGGTACTTGGTTCTAAGAGGGGGAGATAGGAGGTTTTGAAGAACGGAGGCTGCGTGCAGGAGTGTGAGGGTGAAAGAGAGCCGTGAGGTAGGAGGGGGCCTGGTGGTTAAGGGCTTTATGTGTGAGGAGAAGGATTTTGAATTGGATACGATAAGGGACAGGGAGCCAGTGGAGATTTTGCAGGACAGGGGTGATGTGTTCGCGTGTTCGGGTGTGGGTGAGCTGTTGAATCAAATCACAACACTCAGAGGTTCTTCAATAAACGACTCGCAGTGAGCTGGAATAAAAACAACATTTGTGTTGTTGACACAAGCTCAACATTTCAATCCTGATGTGGATTTTATTAATGCACCACTCTCTACACCTGTAGAGCCCCGTCCTCCCTTGTTCTTCATCTGTCTATGCGAGCGACAGAGAGGATAATAGAAACAGGGTATCAGGGTAAAAATGGCGCCCTGCATCACACACGGGCAGTTAGGACCCTCCAATAGGAAACTATAGAATCAGGCTGATCATGTCGCTGACGCTTGTTTGGACACGCTGTAACAGTAGAAATGTTTTTTCAAATCTGATAAAAATGAATGTTTAAGATTACTGTGAAATATCCTCTACTGAAAACATACTAAAGAAATACAAAATAGAAACATTTTTTTTATTTTTATAGAAGCTTCTAAAACCCTTTTCACACATACGGAAATCTTCTGAAAAACTCCGGAGATTTGGCTACCCGGAGGTTCTTTAGGCTATGTGTGAACGCAAACAGACGCATTTTTCGCGTAGACTTTACCTGGAGTTTCTCCTACAGACCCCAAGTATTTTATTCATAGAAAATCTGAGTGAGCTGATGTCTGAACGCATCAGCATATACTCCGGAGATTTCAATTCGAGCCAATAGAAAGAGAATGACGTTTATATACAGTTACTGCCTAAAGTGTCTGCACGCCACCACTACTATCTCCGTGCATGTAATTAAACGGCTGCATTATGTTTTCTGTTCGTCAGTATGTTGTTCTCCACTCTCTTGTGGATGTTGTCATTCCATTGGATTACATATAGCATTGATATAAAGACAAATATTCTCATTATAACATTGTGTAGCGGACTCTGTTGCTACGGCCGCTACTTCCGCGTTGTTTATTTACATCACCTCGAGAAATCCCCCCCACCCTCTGACAGGGAAAGTCTCCCCCCTCCCCTCTGACAGGGATAGTCTCCCCCCCTCCCCTCTGACAGGGATAGTCCCCCACTGTGAGGAGCACATGTGAACGGCTAGGTCGGGAGAATCTCCGGAGAAGTCCTCCTGTAAATTTCTATATATTATCCGGAGTGCATATGTGAAAACGGCTAAAGAGAGGACTTGCAGGCTTGAGAGAAGTCTACATACATAAGAGGGGCTGTTCATTCACTGCAGGGGGGGGGGGGGGGGGGGGGTGTACCCTACCCAGGCTTTCACCTCATAAATGCTTGTTAACTGCAAATTCTTTCATTTTTTTCTAGATAATGATAACTTTTCCTTCTGGGTTAATTTGTATTCTGTATTAGCTTAAATGTCTACAGAGCTGGTCTCTTGATAGAAAAACATCTGTCATCCTAAAGCAGGGCTGTGCAGAGATATTTAAACAGAATGTTTAACCTGCAATCAGATGTGACCTGTCAGCATGCACTAATATCAAGGACTGTAGTATCAGTAAGAAGATTGACTTCATCCAGGATTTATCTGTATTCAATATTAACTTAACTGTCTACATATTGTTTAGAGCAGTGCACTAAGTTCAAATTCAACTTAGGCACAGAGGCATTCTTTGCTCTGTAAGTGGGGAGCATCTTTCATGTTTTAAAACAATAGTTCAGATCAATATTCTACACATAAAGCCTTTAATAATCATCATTATAATATAAGGAATCAGTTCATCTCCTCCTTCTGGTCTAAACCTCAAATCTTTACAAGAGAAGACACACACAGTCAAATACCAGTCGAGCCCAGTGTTTTACAATGATAACAGATATCACAAGCTTCAATGAAGAAGAATTATCATGTACGACTACATCTTACATTTAAGACGGACTAATCCAGTCCATCTAAAACAGGGACATATGTTTGGGGAAAGTTTGCAGGGTGTGTAAATTCATGCCCTAAACACAAATATCATATCCAGTACTATTGTGAAGGTAAATGTAAACACTAGCTGACTATGTTTGTGTGATCAGAAAAACATATACACTGATTTTATTTTAGGAGAGCTTAAAAGGGCTATATATAACTTTTAAAAAAACACTGAAAGCTAGGTCCAGGATTTGTAGCGACACCGCATGGCCGTTAGGTGAACTGCACCAGTAACCTGTTGCTCGCTCTCCCTCGTGTGCTCGTCATACGTGCTCGTACGTACACAAACGAGAATCATCATCGGCCGCCAAACACTGGATATTTACCGGCATAATGTTTACAGAGGAGGTAAGTGGTCATACACATGTGAAAGTCTGTGAAGGAGTCTGTGTGTCTGTATTCATTCTCCATCCTACAAACGACAGTCTCTGCAGGCACTGGCTGAGAGCAGGAGTGTGTGATGAGTTTGTCCACCTTTGAGAGCTCCTAGAGCGGATAGAAGTGTGTGGAAGACGGCCTCTGGCTGTGGAGGTGAAGACCAGGAGTGTGTGATGAGTTTGATAGAAGTGTGTGGAAGATGGCCTCTGGCTGTGGAGGTGAAGACCAGGAGTGTGTGATGAGTTTGATAGAAGTGTGTGGAAGACGGCCTCTGGCTGTGGAATTGAAGACCAGGAGTGTGTGATGAGTTAGTTCTGTTGATCTCTGTAAGCGGAGCGGAGTGAGGAGGACGTTGAGAACCTTGAGCTGGGAACCTGCAGAGGCCGAAGAACCACAAATTCAGGCAGCAGACTCCCACAGGCTTCAGGGTGCAGATAAGCTTTGTGAAATGGTGGGGACAGCGCTACACCAGACAGTTCATCACCAGCTGAAAAATGTCACACTTCTGGGTAAACACATTTTTCATTCCCTCACTCTCCCTCACTAGACATGGAGCATGCAGGGAACAAGAGGAAGAGCTAGATAAAGAAAAACTCTCCTCTCCTCAACTGTCCCTGTAAAAGCTCCTGATGGTTTTTTCATCAAAAGATGCAGTTACTCACCCTGCCTAAAGGGTGAGCCAAAAGGTGGGTGCCAGTTTGCTCAAAAGGGTGATGTCTTCAGTTGCTATTAAAGTAGCACTGAACAAGATCTTTGGAAAAGACAATTTAGGAGCTACTTCCTCTCCTGCCTTTCTGTAATTATTTTTTAAATCTATTAATTGATTTAAATTTGTATGGAGTTGTTTATTCCAATGAACTTGTTTTTTTTCATGTGTTGTGTATAGTTGTGTGTTTTTAATACGTAATTGTGTGTTTTAATGAACTTGTCCAATTCTAAAGCTCAGCTGAACTGAACTGAACTTGTTTTTATTCATGTTTTATTAATCATTGTATATAGTTTTTGAGTGTTTTAATTAACTTGTTTTTAATTAGATTATTTATGAATTTTAAAAAAAATTCACTTCTGGGTGAACACATTTGTCATTCCCTGGACCAGTGACAAAAATGTCCCACTTTTGGGTCAATACCAATTTTAACTCCCTGATCCGGGGACAATCCCCTCCCTTCTCAGCCCTTCTTTTTAATATGTATTTGTGTGTTTTAATTAACTTTAATGTATTAATTCATGTGTTTTTATTCATTGTTTTTTTTTTTTTTTTTTTTTTTACGGTGGCCCTGAAGTGCAAAACACAACAACAAATCAAAAAACACAACGACAAATAAGAAAACACAATGACTTCAACTTTAACGGAAAAGGTAGGTACCTGCAGTCGACAAGGATCGTCGCTGATTGGACGAACGCAATGTCCGTCTTTTTAACAGGAAGTAAATGCTTCATACGCCTTTGGAGCCAGGCAGAGAAATGTCAACGAAGTAAGCGGAGATTTAAAATTCATGATGTATTGCCCAAATTGTGGCAAAGAGCTCCCAGAAAATGTACGGCCGTGGTTTGCAGTGGTTGTGGCAAGAGGCTACGAGATTTAAGAGTGATTGTATTATCCCCTGTGACTGCTGATAAACATTGTTCGACTCTGAGGCAGTCACTTACAGACCTTGGGCCCGTTTCTGAAAGAAGGTTTTGTGTAAACTCTGAGTCAGTTAACCCTGAAATGAGGGAAACTCTGGGTATTCCGTTTCAGAAGAGGAGGTCACTCAAACCCGAGAAAGAGGGGTAACTCCAGCCCGTTTCAGAGGGAGAGGTAACTTTACCTCTGAGTCAGTTACTATGGTAACTGAGTCTGTGAACCTAACCTGGTCGGGAGCAGGTTTTCTTCAATGAACCCCGAGTTTCTCTAGGTCTCCTCCCTCTTTCAGAGCCAGAAACGTCGTTTCATTTCCTCATTCTTTCATTCAGTCCGTATCACGCCGTGTTAGTGAAGATTCACCGTTTGTCTGAATAAAAATCCAGGTTGTTTTACAGTTTTTTCCAATTGCTAACACACTAAAATGACATGCATAGCACAATTATTTAAACTGACACACAGAGAGCAAAACCTCTTCTCAAGTCTCCAAAAGTCTAAACACATTTCTACTTTACACACATTTTGCAATTTAAATGGGCACTTTTTAAATGCACTGATCACGGTTCTCTGCATAAGACACAACAATCTGACATAAAGTCACATGTTTGTCATTTCAAAACACTGCCATTCAAAATGACACTACATGAGCTAATTGGCCAATGTATGTGTCACCTGGCCAGACACCTCAATGGTTAATTGTTATCACTTCAATCAGGAAGTAAGCACTATGAAAAGACCACAAGTTAGCACCTTTTTTTTTACAACAACAATGGAAGACTTTGCAGAGAGAGGAAGAGGGAGGGTGAGAATGAGAGGGGGAGGAAGAGTGAGAGGTAGGGGTAGAGCTGGTAGAGGAGTTCATGGCCAAAGAAGACAACAACTTTCAAATGAAATCAGAGTAACCTTAGTTGATCATGTCATCAACAATGCGAGAGGCTGGACAGAGAGTGCAGCCCAACTTGAGCCGTTTTACTGTTCTGGTATATGTAGCACTGACTTGTTTGGTGAAAAATAAAAAAATAAATGTTTCAACAGCATGAGTGTTTATCTGCAAATATTTCTGTGCATGTGAACAATCTGGAGAATTTTCTACAATTCGAACTATTTTAGTATTATGGCAAAGCATACTAAAGATGAGAGTGCTTTTCATTATGCCCAACAGTGTGTGATTGGTTAGACACAAATCTGGTAATATGAATGAAGTGTGTGCCATTTGGTGCAAAAGTTTGATTTTGATAATGCTATATGTAGTTTTGGTTGCAGTGCTTCATTTTGCAGGATAAATGAGGTATTTTGCAGTTTGGGTGTGTGGTTTTGTGAATTGTATTAAGTATTTTGATAAAACCAGCCTAGTTTTTAAAATTGTGTTTTAGCAATTGGAAAAAACTGTAATATGATATGTTAGGGTGGCAATAGCCTACTACAGCGTATAAAACAAACTGTTTTATCGAACATGGCATGTCTTTAAGTCGGTATGAAGACTACATTACTCCGTAGGGAATTAGAGCCTATGCTACATTAACGTCGGGAGATGTTAATTTAATTAGGGTTAATTTATAAACTAAACAGGATAAAGGTGAGAGGACATTTAGCCTATGTGTGTGAATACAGCTTTATGTTGAGGATAAAGTTAATGCACATT
Source organism: Labrus mixtus (assembly GCF_963584025.1). Taxonomy (NCBI): domain Eukaryota; kingdom Metazoa; phylum Chordata; class Actinopteri; order Labriformes; family Labridae; genus Labrus; species Labrus mixtus. Next base: position 19,093,270 of record NC_083627.1, read on the forward strand.
CAAATAAACTCTGAATGAAGTTCACTATAAATCTATATGAGCCTATTATGTTATTATATTTCATTTTGAGCTGTTTAAAAGTCGCTTTTCTTCTGCTGGATTGCATCTTAATGAAAATAAATTGTATAGGTTTAATAACCTACCATTCCATCAGTTTTGACCTGCAATATTTAAATTCTGATTAAATATTTAATTAATTAATTAAAATTAATAGACTTCATTACGCGTTGACACGAGCAGCTGTTTTCTCTTACATCACTTCTCTCTCCTTTGCCGCTGTGCTGCAGCAGTTTTCCTTTTTTTTCCTTCTTAAAACCTGTTCATATTTGCTGTAGCCTGTGGCCACATGAAGTTATCGGTGTATTTCGAGAGGGTTAAAGTAGGAGGATCTCTTTTTTTGTCACCTGTTGCCATGGTGAATCGTAGTATCGGGGCTCCATTCATGTTGGCTTTTTATCATCGTGGTGCACGCGCTGAACACCGAGTGGACCTACTCAGAGTTGATTTAACTAATTCAAATCTGTTGATCTGGTAAACGAAAACTCAGAGTTTCCCACCTGAGGGTAAATCAACTCAGAGCTCAGAGTTAGTTTGAGGGTTTGTTCAACCTTCTTTCAGAAACGGGCCCAAAGTCTGTAAGTGACTGCCTCAGAGACGAACAATGTTTATCAGCAGTCACAGGGGATAATACAATCACTCTTAATGGATGTAAAGTCTCGTAACCTCTTGCCACAACCACTGCAAAAGTTCGGCCGTACATTTTCTGGGAGCTCTTTGCCACAATTTGGGCAATACATCATGAATTTTATATCTCCGCTTACTTCGTTGACATTTCTCTGCCTGGCTCCAAAGGCGTATGAAGTATTTACTTCTGGTTAAAAAGACGGACATTGCGTTCGTCCAATCAGCGACGATCCTTGTCAACTCCAGGTACCTACCTTTTCCGTTAAAGTTAATGTCATTGTGTTTTCTTATTTGTCGTTGTGTTTTCTTATTTGTGGTTGTGTTTTTTGATTTGTTGTTGAGTTTTCTTATTTGTTGCTTTGTTTTGCACTTCAGGGCCACTGTAGTTATAAATAAAAAAAAAGGAGTTAAGTGTTAAGATCTTTTCCAGAAACTAACAGCTATGAAAGTTGTGAGAGTATGTCAAAGGCATGTATACTGTCAGGTTGAGTAATTCTAGGACACAGAAACATGAGATGGTTATAGTTACTTATTGAATGACACAAACAGGGAAACAGCAACACACCACACAGAAACAATGAAGAAGAGGCACAGCCGAGATCATGACAGAGAAGCTGTTTGGAGTGAATATGTAGGCCTACATTTATGAGAGAGCTACTCAATTCCTTTTTCAACGTGCACTTTGTGTTAAATGTAACAGTGTTGTTCCTTCTTCTTTATTTGTTTACTTGTTTCACTTTTATTTGTTAGTTTGTTAACACTTGTTGGACTGACAGTAACTGAGCCACATTAAGAAAAATAAAAATAAACTAGAAAACGTTTAGTCAAACTGCCAGTTCTGCTGGTCCTCCTCTCGTCCGGGTGAAACTGAGTAACCACGGCAACAGAAATGCATCACTGCTGATCCGTGGAAACAGACAGTTTCAGTTCTCAAGATACACATGTGAAAGTCTTACTGTGCTGAGCATGACTGAGTAACAAGAAGCTGCAGCAGTTTTTCTAAGAACACATTCAAAGATACGGATCACGATACTTATTTTTACAAGTCTGGCAATAAAAATGTAAAATATCATGTTTTCTTTTTAATTTTGAGGTTATCACTAATAAAACAATGCACATATTTTCTTTATAAAAAGTGACACTGACGACATCTTACAAAAAAGACAGTTTAGGAAGATAAATTCTACATAGGCCTAATGGATTTCGAATCAATTCCTTAATGTTTAAAACAGATAGAGCAAATACACAGAGTTGCTGTTTGTTATTCTGGAAGTGAAGCAAAGAAAGCTTTGAAAAACACTGGATTATCTCAGATTTGAGTCAACTAATGTACGTTTTCAGTCACATTTTTGAATCGTTGGGTCATGACAACAGGCTATGTTTAAATCATGAACCCAAATCCTTTGGTACTGCATATATATTTAACCTAATCGAATGAAATTGTCCATATCTCTACTGATCTTTTTTTTAAAGGTTTTTTATTGATATCCTCATGTGTTTTTTATTATTATATTTACCTTTTATCATACTGCATTGATCATTAAATGTATAAACTCTAATATTTAAAATCATCCACTGAGGAGAAAATTCCTCATCAAGCTTGACAAACTCTTTGAATTTTAAATTCATATTTTTTAGATTGTTTGCTTGAGGTAGATTTATATATTTCGCTTCAGTTGACTGACTCTGTGTGTTTGCATATCTGTCCTCCCTCTCTGCTCTCGGACTTTAAGAGGCCGGTGTCGATCAGCGGCTGTTTGAGGCCTTTCAGAGACGCTGACATACGATGATGATGATGTCATTGATTCTACACATTGTCATCTTTGGGCTCCTTGTTCAGGGTGAGGCCAGTTTCACTACAATAATCACTGTTATGGAGAAAAACTTAAAGAAGCAGCATTTACCTTTTTTCCACCGTTTCTCTAAAGTTAAGAAAGCAAAGATTCTGTTTGGATGTTGTTCATCTTTCTCCGTCCGTTTCGATAACCTTCTCCCCTTTTTTCATGTTTCTTCAGGTTCATCAGGAGACATCCTCCTGACTCAGACTCCTGGATCTCAGTCTGTTGTTCTAGGACAGACTGTCTCTATCAGATGTCAAACCAGCACAAGTGTTAGTACTTCCCTCCACTGGTATCTTCAGAAACCTGGAGAAACTCCTAAACTCCTGATTTATTATTCTACAAGCCGTCAATCTGGAGTTTCAGCTCGTTTTAGTGGAAGTGGATCTGGAACTGACTTCACTCTGACTGTTAGTGGAGTCCAGACTGAAGATTCAGGAGATTATTATTGTCAGCAGAGTAACAGCTTCCCGTTCACACAGTGATACAATGTCGTACAAAAACCTCCGTCAGCTGAAGAGGAACTGATCTGACTGAACAGCTGCAGAGAAACTAAAACAAAGTTCCATGAAACACAGTATAGTTTAAAATCAATTTAAACTATAAACTATAAATATTCTGCACATTAAGAAGATTATCTATTTTAATTCTTTCAATGAATACACAAGGGTGTTTGATGTTACAAGACCCGAAACCCCCCATGAACCCAGAAAACATCATTGATGATGAGTTCTAGCCCATCTGTCGGATGTATCTTTTATCTATCTTTACACACACACGTACATTTTATCCTAATAAAACTAATTTTGTAGTTTAGTTTCTACTTTTTTCTACTTTTACAGTTTGTAAATATTTTGAGTGTTTAAATTGCAGAAGCACTGATTTGAAATCTCTATGCTGATGATATCACGCTTTATTTAACAAATTTAAAATATTTATTTGAGCTAAAACACATTCATTGAGATGTTTTCCTCTCTTTTCTTTTGATAAACATAAACCACTAGAAATTTTAAAGCCTTGGTCATTAACATTTTCAGTAAAGAAAGCTGATTTGATGATTTTCATTCAGTTGTTTCAGTCATTAAGGCGTCCATATCGATTGTTAGAAAAATCTTGTGAATAGAGCATTATTTAGCAGCTGTCTTTGAGGTTCTGGATTTCTAAAATTAATTCACAATTCATGATTTGTACATTATTTAATTATACTGTTTATTATGAAGATGTTTCATGATACAAAATATTTTAAATTAGCTTTAATTCGGTTTACATTCTGAAGAATTGATCTCAATGTGATCGTTGATGAAGATGTTTTTACACATTTGAAATAATTGAAAAAGACAAAAAGTGTATTTCTCATTGATTTAATGAACATATTTTTATTATCAGGAAACGATACACACACATCTGAAGCAACAAGCTAATATTTATTCTTTAGAAACATGAAGTAAAGAGAGAGAGAAAGGTGCAGAGTGAGAGCAGTACCACAGTAAAACCAGCAGCAGAGTCCCAGTGAGGCATTACTGGGAACACTGGTCTCTACTCAGACTTTCTGTGACTCGAGCCTGGGCGCCCTGGGTGGCCTCACAGGTCACAGAGCCCACCTTCCTCCACTGGTCTGCAGAGAGCCTCAGGGTGCTGCTCCAGCTGTAGAGAGCGTCCTTCTCCAGCACAGCAGGGCTCCTGCTCTCCTCCCAGCTGCTGCTGCTGCTGCTGCCGTCCACCTTCCAGGCCAGACTCCAGCCTGAGGGGAAGCCCTTGTTGGCTAGGCACATGAGGGTGGCCTTCCCCTGCTCCAGCTCCTCATTGGAGGGGGGCAGCACCGTCAGGGTGGGACGCACATCACCTATAGGAGACACCAATCAGATTAGAGGACAGGGAGCACACAACTGTCAATCAAACACCAAACCCTATAGGACACCTTTAATGTCTGAGAGTTGATTTTCTTTTTTTAGGAGTTTCTGTCAGATGTTTCTTTCTGCTCCACCAGTCACTCACTCACACATTGTTTCACTTCCCTTTAAGAAGCCTCTCATGCACATCAGCACACAGAGAGAGAATCACACAGAACGACCTGAAATATATTTAAACTACATCTGACTCAAATCTAAAACATTACAAACATTCCCCATCAAAATACTCCAAAAACTTTGCAACACATTTTTAAAACAGTTTGTAGGTTAAAAAAACCCAAACTAAAACAGAGAATCAACTTAACACATTAAAATGTTCTTCATGTGAATTCAAATCAGAAAAATGTCTAAATTAGACGCATAAAGAGATCAGAGATTACGTGCATTTTAAAACATCGTTCTTTATGTTTGTTTTGTTCGGTTCTTTCAAGCAACTGAATCAGATAAATACCTTAAAGAGTTGTCAGAAAATGAATCTCAGGAAAACATTTAAAACACTTCTCTTTGTTAAATATCAACCTGTTTATGTTTCAGTGTGACAGAAATCAAACTGTCCTGAGTGAACCTTCACGGTAAAGCAGCACCGATAAAAACACGATTTCATTAGAGTTAGAGTTTCACCATGACAAATATTACAAATAAACAGAGAGACAGCTGCTTTAACATTTTCAATAAATGTTAATGACAAATAAATTTCATTCAGTTGTTTCAGTCATTAAGGCGTCCATATCGATTGTTAGAAAAACCTCATGAATAGAAAATCATTTAGCAGCTGTCTCTGAGGTTGTCAAATTGTGATTTATTTGGATCAAATATAAAAATCTGTATTTTAACATTAGGTTTAATATTCATACAGAAACTTATTTCCAACATCCAGTCTAGTTCCTCCACCAAAAGTCCACCACAGTGGTACAAAGTCATTGAGCGGCCGTACAAAAACCTCTCACTATAGAGACACACGGCTCTCTGACTTTAACACACTGAAGTCAAACTACCACAACTCCACATGTCACCTTACCATGAGAGTGAAAATCATCTATTTCCTAATAAATAAAAACTCTGGCTTCAAACATTTTACCTTCATTTAAATTCAGTCTATGTTTCTGTTTTAAACTGAAATCCTTTAAAGTCAAATGTTGTCTTAATTCTTTCTAAAACAAGAGATTTAAAAGTTAAAGGTCAGTATTTTATTTTCCTCCAGGCTTGAATATGAAGACAAAAGACACCAGAATAACTTACTGATTGAATAAAAAGATGAATATGTGACTTACTTCCAATATCCAGTCTGGTTCCTCCACCGAACGTGAGCCACAGTGATACAAACTGATGGAGTCGTCGTACAAAAACCTCTCACTGTAGAGACACACGACTCTCTGACTCTGACACAAACACAGACACCTGGATGAGTCTCTGCCTACAAGACCTCTGAGACCAAAAGAAAACTGAATTAAAAAATATTATAACAAATTAAAGAAAGTCTTTTTTTGAGATATTTAAATTATTTTTAAATCATTTTGTCAAGAATATTATTAATTATCGTGATTTATATCAGAATAAATGTTTCTAGAAGCATGAACATGAAATCATATTAAATTTGTTTTGAAAGTTTTCTCATTAATTGTATAATTAATTGATTGATTGATAAACAGAGTAATGAGAGTGATCCCTGTTGGAGTCAGTCAGAACATTTCCATAGAGAGCCACTTTGCATCAGCAGCACCATGCTCCAGTGCTCTGGGAGAGTTTATAGTCCTGACAGTTGAACACTGGATGACTGACAGCTGTCCTTCATCACAACAGAAATCCTCGTCCTCATCATCAAAAACATGACTTTGATCTGCGTCCTCATCTGGACTCTCCTCCTCTGCTGCTGCTTCACAGGTAAAGTCCAGAGAATCAAACTCCTCTCCTCTATGAACATCGGTCCCTCTGAAATGAAGCCCACTAAACCCTGATGCTGCTTTCTGTTTTTGTCTCTGTATCCTCAGAGTCCAGAGGACAGGTCACAGTGACTCAGCCTGCAGCAGTGAGCTCTGCTCTGGGAGCCTCCGTCTCCATCTCATGTAGGACCAGTCAGGATGTTTATTATAGCAGCCCAAACCACTACTTAGCCTGGTACCAACAGAAAGATGGAGGAACTCCTAAACTGCTTATATACCGTGCTAGCACTCGAGAATCAGGGATTCCAGATCGTTTTTCAGGCAGTGGATCAAACTCTGCCTTCACTCTGACCATCAGTGGAGTCCAGACTGAAGATGCAGCAGTTTATTTCTGTAAAGGAGAATTCGATGCAAGCAAGTATGATATGTTCACACAGTGAAAAAGTGTCGTACAAAAACCTCCCTCAGTCAGACTGAACAGAAACTGAACTGACTGCTGCAGCTGGAAGTTTCTGCAGAGACTGACACACTTCACTGAGGACACACACACATACACACACACACGCACACACACACACACACACTGTGATTGTAACATCAAAGGTGGTCCAAATGTACCCCTACATACCCCTTAACAAATCTAATCTTTATCTAAATCTCTTAAAACATAGCCTCCAATGGAATGACTAACACACCCATGCACTGGTTTAGATCCTAACTCTCTGGTCGCGCTCAGTTTATTCAACTCAAAACCTTCAAATCCTGGGGCGCTGGTGGGGCAGTGGTTAGTGCGCGCGCCCCATGTGTGGGGGCTGTGGTCTTCCAGGTGGGCGACCCAGGTTCGTGTCTGGCCTGTGGCTCCTTTCCCGCATGTTATTCCCCATTCTCTCTCCCTTATTTCCGACTCTATCCACTGTCCTATCTCTCAATTAAAGGCACAAAAAAGCCCAAAAATAAATCTTTAAAAGAAAAAACTTCAAATCCCAGCCATTTCCAGTCACTACAGGTGGTCCTCAGAGTTCTGTCCTGGGACCTCTTCTGTTAATCATCTATCTCCTTCCTCTTGCCCATATCTTCTGTAAATATAACATCCAGTTCCATTGCTATTCGGATGACACCCAGCTCTATTTGTCCACCAAACCGACCTCCTCCCTCCCGCTTACTTCCCTGTCTGATTGCCTACAAGAAATGAAATCCTGGTTATTCTGCAACCTCAAATGAAACAGTGACAAAACAGAGGTTCTCCTCATTTACACCAAATCCACAATTTCAAAACCTGACAGTTTTCTCTCACGATTGACCACTCCTCAGTTTCTCCCTCCCCTCAGGTTAAGAGTCTGGGTGTCATCCTCGACAGCACACTATGATTCCAAGCTCACATCAATAATGTCTCGGTCTGGTTATTTCCATCTTCGTAACATTAATCGCCTCCGCCCGTCCCTCACACCCAACAGTACTGCCATCCATGTCATCACCCTGGTTACATCCTACATTGACTTCTGCAACTCCCTTCTCTTTGGTTTCCCTCTCAGGTCCATCCACAAACTTCAACTGGTCCAGAACTCTGCCGCTCGCATCATTACCAGAACGCCCTCTGTTAATCACATCACTCCTGTCCTTCAGCAGCTTCATTGGCTTTCAGTTAAATATCGCATTGACTTCAAAATTCTGCCCCTCACCTTTATGGCCATCCATAACCTCGCTCCTCTGTTCCTCTCTGAACTCCTGCACATCAACGCACTCACCCGCACTCTCAGGTCTTCTTCTTCAATTCAATCCACCACAACAACCGCCTGCCTGTCCACCTTGGAGTCCAGAGAATTCAGCCGTTCTGGTCCCAGCCTCTGGAACTCCCTCCCACCACACATCCGTAATATTCACTTTCTGTCCATTTTTAAATCTAATCTCAAAACACATCTTTTTAAACTGGCATATTCAGTCTGATCATTCTCCATCCAGTCTCATGAATCCTCCTCACAATGATTTTATACATCCTGTAAAATTTTATTTTTAATGTTCATTTTATCGATGTAGTGTTACTTTGTTGTTTTTATCTCTGTTTTCTAAGGTGACCTTGAGTGCCTTGAATGGGGCCTTTAGATAAAATGTATTATTATGGAAGGAAGTGCCTAGCATGAAATAATAGAAAGACAAAATAAATCATTAAACTATGTTCCTCTAACTTTAAAGCCTTCAATAACTGTTGTGAGGCTTCCAGTGAACTCATATGATGTTACTCTGATAAGAAACACAGAAAGCTTCCTTTAAAAGAATCTTAAACCTGCAAAAACACAACTCTCTTTAGAAGTGACATTAACAAACATTTAGCACATTCTTACAAGAAAATATTTTAGCAGGATGTCTAAACAGCAGGTGGAGGAATGATCTCAAATCAATGATGAACACAATGAATGAGAAGTGGAGTAGAATATAAATAAAAGTCGGTAATTTGTCTACTTCTTCTTAAATAAATGAGTGTAACAATGATAAAACGCAATGAAAACACACAATGACTTTGTATGCTGACAAATCTCTGCAGTATGTTTCGAATGACCTAAAAACTTCTCATTTTCAAATTTGTTTTCAGCACATTTTGAATGAGCTAAAAATCAGCCATTTTCTCAGAACATTTCCATAGAGAGCCACTTTGCATCAGCAGCACCATGCTCCAGTGATCTGAGAGAGTTTATAGTCCTGACAGTTGAACACTGGATGACTGACAGCTGTCCTTCATCACAACAGAAATCCTCGTCCTCATCATCAAAAACATGACTTTGATCTGCGTCCTCATCTGGACTCTCCTCCTCTGCTGCTGCTTCACAGGTAAAGTCCAGAGAATCAAACTCCTCTCCTCTATGAACATCCGTCCCTCTGAAATGAAGCCCACTAAACCCTGATGCTGCTTTCTGTTTTTGTCTCTGTATCCTCAGAGTCCAGAGGACAGGTCACAGTGACTCAGCCTGCAGCAGTGAGCTCTGCTCTGGGAGCCTCCGTCGCCATCTCATGTAGAACCAGTCAGAATGTTTATAGTAGCAACCGTCTAGCCTGGTACCAACAGAAAGATGGAGGAACTCCTAAACTCCTCATTTCCTATGCTAGCACTCGAGCATCAGGGATTCCAGATCGTTTTTCAGGCAGTGGATCAAACTCTGCCTTCACTCTGACCATCAGTGGAGTCCAGACTGAAGATGCAGCAGTTTACTACTGTCAGAGTTATCACTATATCAACAGTCAGTATGTGTTCACACAGTGAAAAAGTGTCGTACAAAAACCTCCCTCAGTCAGACTGAACAGAAACTGAACTGACTGCTGCAGCTGGAAGTTTCTGCAGAGACTGACACACTTCACTGAGGACACACACACACACACACACACACACACACATAATTTTTCTAATACTTTAACAACTTTCCTAAACTCTTATTGCACCAACACACCTACAACACACAAATGGCAAAACAGTTAATTTCATGCTCAAAATCATTGTAAACTAAAGTCCAACACTAATGTTCAAAATAAAATAATACACTCACACACTACACCATGTCCACCAAAACACTACACTCAAAATAAAATCATTCTTCCAAAACACTAACACATGTCCTCTTCCAACGTAAACATTTAATCACAGCACAATGTCATAAAAACATGAACATCAGATGGAATTACAGGAACTACATTATTTTACATGTGTCAGATCTGCCCTTATACAATAGACATATTTTGATTGGCCTCCTTTTCCATGACTCTCTGAAAGTAATCAGACACAGTGTGTGTAAATGCTTTGCTGTAGACCTACTGTACTCCAGGTTTATAGAGTAGTTTACTGCAAACACACTATGTATAGTACAGTAATGACTGTATTGCATAACCTTACCTGGATGTATTGGCCACAGAGTTCTTTGATGCGCTCGCTGTTTATTTCAAAATGAACTTTGTATAGTTGTTTCATTCAGACCAGTGTTTCCCCTACCGTTATATTAGGGGGGCGGCCCGCCCAACCAACGGCACCCCCCGCCCCCCTTGATGGTCAAGTTCATTTTATTTTCTATATAGCGAGAGATCACAACAGAAGTCATAAGGATACCTTTCATATAGAACAGGTCTATACCTCGTCCTTTTATTAAACAAACTTAATAGCCTTATGTTCTTTATCTTATTTACACAACGTCATGTCATTTCTGTCTCTACATGGTCGCGCGTTTACAATTCTCCTCTGCTCTCTGCGTCGTTCACGGCAGAGTTTCACCCCGATGCACACACACACACAGACACTTGCGCGCACACAGGTGAGCACACTCTTACCGGCGGAGGCCTGGTTGTGTGTGTGGTTGTCTGACAGACACACACGCAATAATAAAAAGTCTGTAAGAAGCATCAGAAAATAAAGTAGTCTGCTTGGTTGACTTCGGACTTTTCTGGGCATGTCTCTCTCTCTCTGCCGTTACTCAGGGGATGAGCTGTTAGCATGCTGCTTTCAGGGGTACTCAGACAATGAGAGATGCATTCAGGTGCGCTCAGAAACGGGAGATGCAGGAACAACTCGCAGGACCCCACCCCTTGCCCCCCCAGAGCTCTAAACCTAGGGGAAACACTGCAGACTCTAACCCTTTTCACACATACAGAAATCTCCTGAAAAACTCTGGAGATTTGGCTACCCGGAGGTTCTTTAGGCTATGTGTGCAAGCAAACAGCCGCATTTTTCGCGCGGACTTTACCTGGAGTTTCTCCGGCCAGACTCCTAGTATTTTATCCGCAGGAAGTCCGAGTGAGCTGATGTCTGAACGCATCAGCATATACTCCAGAGATTTCAATTTGAGCCAATAGAAAGAGAATGACGTTTATATACAGTTACTGCCTAAAGTGTCTGCACGCCACCACTATGATCTCTGTGCACGTAATTAAACGGCTGCATTATGTTTTCTGTTCGTCAGTATGTTGTTCTCCTCTCTTTTGTGGATGTTGTCATTCCATTGGATTACACATAGCATTGATATAAAGGCAAATATTCTCATTATAACATCGTGTAGCGGACTCTGTTGCTACGGCCGCTACTTCCGCGTTGTTTATTTACGTCACGTCTCACCTTGGGAAATCCCCGGCCCCCCCCTCCCCTCTGACAGAGATAGCCCCCCGCTGTGAGGAGCATATGTGAACGGCTAGGTCGGGAGAATCTCAGGAGTGTTCCTCCTGTAATTATCTAGATATTATCCGGAGTGCATATGTGAAAATGGCTTCTGTGATTAGCTAGAGTCTGAGAAATGGATTTATGCTGATTGATACAATGTTCCTCAGACAAGGTTGTCCTCTACAACTCTGGACTGAATGTCCTTCAGTTTTATTTCATTGTCAGAAATCACCACATTGACAATGGCAAGTTCCTGCTCTTCATTTAGGAGCTTCCTTCTTACCCCTGAGGGAGGTAGATGTTGAATCCTTAGAGAGACAAAACACAGTTACATATGAGAGACCGGAGGCATACAGTTCCTGTAATACATGGTAAATTGATTTACACTTTGCAGTAGAAGAAGTCTTGTAAAATATCCTACCTGTTGGCTTGTCGAAAAATCCGGACAATGGATGCCACTGTGTCCCGGCCAAGGGGCAACCTCCGGTCTCGAAAAATGAAGCCAATGCGGAAGTACAAAAAACTGCAGTTCCTCGAGGTTCCGCTTGAGGCTGGCTGCAGAAGCGACGGAAGTGCCATAAGCCCACAGCCAAAAAAGCCCATTTTTACCACAGGAATTAACATGTTTACAGCCTGGTTCAAGAAACGAGATATATCTAATTAGTTGACGGCCCCTTCTCCTCCCACTGTGGGGGGGGTGAATTTTTTTATAACTCGTCGGATTTTATTTTATTAAAAAAAACGGCTATGCCCATATAAGGGATGTGGCAGATTTGATTGACAGCTCTGCACGCTGCATCTGTCTGTCAGTTCAGCAGGTCAGGAGGCTAGGTAGCAGCTTGATCCGTCTGATTTCTCGTCTTTTTTACCTCGTTTGGAGAGTTTGTTTAACACATATCTGACAACATACATGGCTTGCTGTGCGGTTAACAGACCATCCAAGAAGTTGATGCTTCAGTTTTTTTCGGTAAGTGATATAGTAGTGTTATATTTACTGCATACTCATGTGTCGGTATTTATATTTACGGACCTAGCTTGTTTAGCGTTAGCTTGTAAACCAGTCGGCTAACTGTACTCAGTGTAGCCCATTATTTACGGTCAATGGTTCAGAAAGGTTTGTTGTTGAAAATAATGAGTTTGTGTGATGTTAGAAGCTAAAGGTTCACCTGGTGGTTAACCGCAGACTGTAAATATGGTTATCTGACGTTATGATGAATGTTATACTCCACGTAAATGTCGACATTAAAAAACAAACTTTGTGTAGTAATTATCCGTCAGTACTTAACATAAACTTAACTCAACTGAACCTAATATGCTGTGTAGGTTATAGAGGATGACATCAATGTTACATGGTTGACGTAGTGTCTTAAGATTTGTGCAAACTGTTACCAAATTTAAAAAAAATGAGTTCAGGGAATTTTAATATGGTTATTAATATAGTTCTTAATCGTTACAGATGCTCTTACAAAGAATATAGCAGTAGAAATATAAAATATAAATAACATATGGAATGAAAATAAGATATAAAGCAATAAGTACAAGAAATAGTTTGAAGAATACAGCCATGTACCGAGCTCATGTTAATAACAGATGAGCTACTGTATGTTCTGTACTAAAGCACAGAGAGTTGGGACCTGTTAATGATTTAAATAATTCAGGTTATATTTGTTTCATGTTAAGATGAAGTAATAGACACAATAAATTGCTTAATCTTTCCTCACACAAAATCTGAGACAATTTGATGTGGAATATCATTGTGCAAGTGAGTGAGAGAGCTGAAAATAGCATGATTACAATAAGGTTTATCTTCTTAACTTTGAATAGATGTTGATTACCTGAATACTGTACCTTTGTTGTCTGGGTAGTACACTGTTGAATTTATAAATGTGCTCTTACACACAGATGAATACAGAAAAATAGATGAGAACAAAACAATGATTTAATGAATAACTCATATTTTCTCTTTCTTTGCCATCCTGAAGACCCCGCACTAAAAGTCCATGTTCTCCTGGATCCATGTCACATGCTCGAGCTTCTTCAGACTGACTTTTAACAGTCGAAGTTCTGGTGAGAGAAGATGGCCAGCAGATAAGACAGCAGTACATCATCCACAGGCTTCAGAAGAAGGAGGAGGGTTTGCACCTTGCATCATGCTTCAGCTGTTCAAATAAAATAGATCTCCTCCAAACAACTTGCAATCAAACCATTTTCTTCCCATTTTAAAACCCTTTGTCCAGTTTAGATGGGAGAAGTTGATATTATGTGATATTGATCTGGGAAGACTACATTTCTAAATCATTTTTAACTCTGTTTTTATTCACAAGTTATTGATCTTATTTACTCTCCATGTATCTTGATTTTAGAATGGGGCTGTGTTTAAGGGCACATTTTGAACTACATTAGTATTTGGTCAAAAAAAATGTCAAAAGAATAAAAAGTTGTGTAAAAGTAGACTTACTAAGCTATTGAGTTGAGCATTAATGCACATTTTAGTCTTGTCAATTCAAATCTGAAATGTATACTCATGAGTAGACATAAAGGAGTGCATTTATATTGAAATATTTATTTAATCTGAAAAACCACATTCAAAAAGCCGAGCAGCAGAGATTAACATGTTTACAGCTTGGTACAAAACAAACAAATAGGTCTGATTAGCTCATGTCTCGATCGACACACACTGTACGGGGGTCGTTTGATTTGATGAAGGATAAGAGTTATTCACAATAAGGCGTGTAGCTGACCAGCTTGACAGGCGGGTGCGGTGTAACGATTTGTCAGGAGGCATAAAACACGCCTCAGCTCCAGCTTTCAGCCTGTGGGTGTCATCACTCAGGCCATCCGGGGGAGACCTCCCTCGCAGCGAGCTGTTGAAGAGAAGCAACCGAAGTCCACCCCAGAAGAACCAACAAATGCAGATGTTGTTGAGGCTCAGGTTTCTTCCTCTGTCTCTGCAGCTCTCTGGGCACCTCGACGGACAAGTCACCAATAATCCACACTGTGTCTATAGGAGAAATACAAAGGTGTTCAATTAATGCCTCAGACAAGACTAAATGTACAGTTAACTACATGTGACAGCTCAGGGTGTTTTTTGTTATTAGCCTTATCTGCAGGAATAATATTGAACAAGATAGCTGCAACTCATAATAATAGATGCCAGTCTTAAACACGATTTTTTGGTGTGAAGCTGACACTGTCCACAGACTCCATGACTTCACAGGGTTCTATAGAAAACAAATGTCTTATGATAAATACTAAATATTTCTTTGTAAATTGTCATGTTCGCATCGCTGTTGACATCAGTAAATATAAGACACAGACATTCCTCTTTTTGTCAGAACAGTAACATGAACTGTATGCTTTGTAATATTGATTTCTTCTGGATGTCTAACATATTTATTTACAGTCTATGGATAAAACTTTGCTAATGTATTTCTCTGCTAACACTGACAAAGTCTAACTTCTCTGACAAATAACTAATACCCATAATTGTATATTTAAAAAAGTGTAGTTTTAAGACTTTAATTAAATATTTGGGTTGAATATAATTTCGTTTTAACTGTGTTGTAGAAAAGTTAAATGTTAACTTACTGTTTATAGAGTTTTCTCAGGACGAGCAGGAATAGGGGATGATAGCAGCCTAGCTGTTAGCTATGTTGTCAAGTGGACTGCTAACATCGCGCTGAATGGGCGGAGTTAAGTCCCGCCGGTCCCGCCTTACTGCTGTTGCTAGGTTTAGGACTCATTTGCTGCCTACAGACAGGTCAGGGTTCGTCCAGTAATATCTACAGTCTATGGTCCTGGCTGAAATGTGTTCACCAGCCTCTCTGTATGATAGACTGTGGTTTATGACATGCTCTATGATAACAGCTCTTATTTCATCAGTTACCCTAGCTCTGGTCCTTCTTTGAACGCCACCACACATTCTAACTCCTCTTCCTCTCCTTTGTCCTGGTACTCCTCTTCCTCTCCCTTGTCCTGGTTGTCTTCCTCTCCCTCGTGCAGGCATTTTTCTTACTTTCTTTGTGTTTCTATATACTTTTCCCTTCAGCCCAACGAGGTATTTGCATAACTTCAATCAGCTGTTTCTCATTAGAAATGGAAAAAAATAGTATCATATATTTGTGTTTCAATCTATAATATGAACAGCTGTTCATGTTGTCTTTAGCCTATAAGTTAGGTTTAGAATATGATGTTATCTGTGCTGACATACAGTGAGAAAGCATTTGTAAATTTGGCAGTAAAAATCCATTGTTTTGGTCTTGGATGAGCTTAATGAGAAATGAAGCTGCTTAGCCAAAATCCTTGAATATTTAGTTAATTCTCAGTTAAGGGCCTTCTTGGGGGCCAACAACATATTGCAAACTCAGCAGTAAGGTTTCAGAACAGGGCATAGCACAATCACAGCAGCAACACTTGTGATAAACAACATTGTTAATCATCTCGATAACTGTCAACATTGTGCTGCTCTCTTTATTGATTTATCCAAAGCCTTTGATACTGTCAACCACAGCATTTTAATAAATAAGCTATCTTCAATAGGATTTGATGAGCTCTCTGTTAACTTGTTTTATGATTCTCAGGGAGAACTCAAGCTGTTGTTGCTGAAGGTATTAGATCGAGCTCTCTTGAAATTAGCTAAGGTGTCCCACAAGGGTCTATTTTAGGTCCACTTTTATTTTCTTTGTATATAAATAACATGGTGCTCTCTTCCCCACATTGTGATGTACATTTTTATGCAGACGACACAATCCTGTATGCCACCAGCGCCTCTTGTGAATTAGCTATTTAAACTTTGCAGTCAGCTTTTGATGCCTTTCATATAGCTCTCATTAATCACAAGCATATCTTAAATTCTGATAAAACAAAATGTGTTTTACTTTCAAGGTCCTATGTGAACAATATTCCTATTGGTATTCACACACTTCAGGGTTCCCAAATTGAGAGGGTAGAATCCTATAAATACCTAGGGATTTGGCTGGACAATAGGCTCTCTTTCCGAAAATATTAAAATAAAAATAGGATTCTTATACAGAAACAAATCCTGCTTCTCCACTGCCAGTAGGAAAACCATTGTGCAATCTACAATTATGCCTGTTTTTGATTACGGTGACATTGTATACATGCATGCCTCTCCCACCACCTTGAAACCCCTTGATGCTGTGTATCATTGCGCACTGAGGTCCGTGACTTGTTGCAAAGCTCTGACACATCACTGTACCTTGTACACCAAGGCTGGTTGGCCCTCTCTGGCTATGTGGAGGCACACCCATTGGCTAACATTTATTTATAAGTCCATTCTTGTTCTACTCCCCTCCTATCTATGCGCTCTAATTTCACACAACATCGGTAGCTATAGCCTACGCTCGTCTGACCTGTTATTGCTATGTGTACCTAAGGTCCACACAGAATTAGATAAGATGGCCTTTAGGTACTCCGCCTCCTCTTCTTGGAACACACTACAGCAGGGCTATTCAATTGGCAGCCCTGGGGCCGGGTCCGGCCCGCAACGTCATTTTTAGTGGCCCTTTAAGAAGTCTTTACTTTTAAAAATGTATCACTGTATGTTTTATTTATTTTTGAATTGCCGACGTGTATGATATCCGTATTACCATGAGTTAGAGGCACAGATTTTTTTCCCAATTTGTGTGTCTCACCCTGGTCTCACCTCATGGTGTCGCAATTATTCTTGTTTATCCATCTCCTGCTCTCGTTCCTGCTTGACGCATGCTCTCATCGCCGCGGTCTCAATACACTCATCAGCAGCACCAGAGATCCGGTTTTTGCTAGCGCCGTTCATAATGTCTCTTTCTACTTTAAAAAAAACAAAAGTGGACTCAGAAAACAGACAATTTAACACCGAATGGACAAAGAAGTATCTGTTTATTTCTGTTTCTATGAGGCCCGTGTGTTTACTATGCAACGAGTGCGTATCGGTGTGCAAGGAATACAACTTGAGAAGACATTTTAAAATGGCCCATGCAAACTTTGACACCGTTTTCCCGCTGGGGTCTGATGCTCGCCACCAGAAGATATTGGGGCTGACTGCATGTTATGACCAAAAAACGTTGCACACTTTTTCGGGCTTGTACCGAACAAGAGAGAGCTTCATCAGCATCGCTACGAGTAGCATGGCAATTAGGCAAAAAGAAAATGCCATTTACACACGCAGAGACTGTCAAGGAGTCTATGCTTGCATCGATTGAGGAGATGGTTACAGATGAGAAAACTCAAAACAGTTTGATTGATTCAATCAAAAAAAATCCATTATCAGACACTTCAGCCATAAGGAGAGTGGAGGTCCTCGCATCGGACGTCTTCATGTTTTTTTTTGGAGAAACTGAGGAAAGCGGAGGTGATGTCGCTAGCTGTGGATGAATCAACGAACAACAGTGATATAGCACAACTGTGTATTTATGTCAGATTCTATGACAGTGACTGTTTTCGGGATGATCTACTTGGATTAATTCCTTTGGAAGGTCAGACGACTGGTGAGATATTATTTAAAAAAATGATCTCATTCTTTGAAGAGAACAATTTAGACTTGGGACGTATTAACATGCTAGTCACGGACGGGGCACCCGCGATGGCGGGCAGGACTCAGGGACTGTCAGCAAGGTTGGCGGTTGTTTCTCCACAGCTGAGATCACTACATTGTTTGATCCACCAAAGTCTCCTGTGTGCTAAACTAAGCGGTGAGTTAAAATAAACCATGGACTCTGTCATGGTAGTAATTAACTTTATTCGTTGTACCTCCAGCTTACAGCACCGCCTTTTCAGACAGTTGTTGATGGACATGTCATCACAATATAATGACTTGCCTACCCATAAACCCCATGGCTCAGCAAAGGAAACGCATTGAAAAGTTTTTGTGAACTCAGAGAGGAGATACTGGTGTTTCTCCGTAATTCAAAGCAGAAAAAGACCAATACTTTTCTGTGTCTTATGGAGAACGAGGACTTTTGTGCTACTGTTTGCTTTTTGTGCGACATTTTCCATCACATGAACCACCTAGCTGCAAGGCAAGGATAAAACAGCGATTCAGCTTGTGGAGAGACTTAATGCTTTTCAGAGAAAGCTCTCTCTTTTTTCTGCTGATCTATGTCCAGGCAAAATGCTTCATTTCCCCACACTGTGTAAATCAGGCCTACCTATCACAGAGGCAATGACGAGATTTATAGATGCTTTGAAAATAAACTTTGCCTCAAGATTCGAACATTTCAGTATCCCCACAGAAGTAATGACATTTGTGAAGGACCCTTTCTGTGTGGATGTCGAGGGAGAGTTTGCATTTAATGCAAAGGAACTGGTCACCTCACTGGATGAGGCATCTTTGCAACTTGAACTGATTGACATTCAGTCATCTGATGACCTGTGCCAGTCATTCCAGCTGACAGGTTTTCAAAAGTTCTGGACTCATGCAGTGAGCAAGGAAAAATTCCCTCATTCAAGGAGTCTGGCGCTTTTCATCCTCACTATGTTTGGCTCAACTTACACATGTGAATCCTCATTCTCACACATGAATGCCATTAAGACTACTAACCGTGCATCACTCACTGCCCAGCATCTGCACCACTGTCTGCGCATTGCTCTGACAACCTACACTCCTGACTTCAGTGCTCTTGCTAAATCAAAAAAATGTAATTTCTCTCATTAAATGTTGGCTACATAATAAACAACAGTTGTAAGTTATACGTTTTGATATTTGCAGGTTGTTTGCACCAGTTTGAATATTACTGCTGAATCTTTTATATCAATAATGCAATATTATGCACTTAATGTGGCCACTGGTGTGGACAGATTTTTGATAAATGGTGCATTTTCAATACTGAAGGATTTTCCTTGTAAAAAAAACTCTGCACTGTCATTGTTGGATTTCTATCCATAGTTAGCAACTGCTGGCTGAGCAGACTGTTCTAGGCAGCAGTATTGTTACTATTTAGGATTAAGTTTTGCAGGTTGTTTGTTACAATTTAAAATTTACTCAGGTGTCTTAATATTCACTTAATGTTATATTATGCACGTAATCTAGCCATAGATGTGGTATGGCTCACATGGACTGTTTATTAAGGTGTCTGATGATGCAATATTTGCCTTGATATTTTGCACCTTTATTGTTATAATGGATTGTGACTCAAAAAATGTTTTGTTGCTAAGATTGAGTGCACTTAAGCCCATCTTGTCTGTTAATGAAATGGTTAAATTTCTAAATGTCTGGTATTGCTCACTCGGACTATTGCTCACGTTATATGGCCATTTGAATGTAGACATGACTTTTTTTATGTTGTGTCATGATGCAATGCAATGTTGCTGTTGTGCATTTAAAAATACAGTATGCACTTTCCAATATGTTGTTGTTCCCAATGGTATTCAAAAAGCTTCTAAAATGATTACCCATATTTCGAGCCTCAGGCCCCTCATTTGGTATTCATTTTTGGTATCTGGCCCTCAGTAAAAACTAATTCAATAGCCCTGCACTACAGGCTGACTTGCGTCGAAGTGATCTTGTCACTCTAGTGCAGGGGTGTCAAAGTTCGATTGGGTCGGGGGCCGGATTTGTTCAAATGAGACCTCAAGTGGGCCGGACTAATTTTGCAGACATCACTATAACTTGACACATGGATTTATAGACTAATGTATGATTAGAAGACAAAAAAAGGTACTTGTATAGAAAACTGCATGTTAACGCAGAAAATGTAAAAGTACATTAAGCAGGGGTTAACTCTGTCATTACAAACTGCATGTTGACACATGGAAATATTTAAATGTACCACATTACAGAAGAAAACATCAATAATTATGTTTTGTTTGAGATTATTATTTTATGTTTTAATATTTCTGTTCAAGGTTATAGAAACTTTGACACAGGTTATTCTACCTGCCCTGGGATCAGTGCATTAGAGAGAGAGAGAGAGAGACTTTAGATATGTGTGTGTCAGGCCACAGCACAGTTTACACTCGTTAAGGTTCATTACAGATTAAACCTGCTCACATGAATAAGTTATCACAAACACACAGAGTGTCTTTGATGCAAAGACCGAAGTCATCTTCATGTATTTTAGTGTTAGGCATTATAAAATGATAACATGTTTCCAAACGAACAGACTTGAATTTATCCTTCAGCGTTGCGCAATGCAGTCTGATCAGCTCCGTGTGGAGTGCACGTTTTTCAACTAAGTAAACTCAGTTAAACGACTCTTGATATGAGTCTGGCAGTCCGTTCTTCTACGTGTCTGCACTATCGTAATCTATCGTAAAACTAGTCGGGAGATGCATCAGGCTCAACCCGTAGCTTTGATACAATTCTGGCAACTTGTGACCAAATAAAACTAAAGAAATGTCGCTCCTTCGATCTCTCTTGAAAACCTACATTCTGTGTCACCTCTCTCAGGTGTTCAGCCTGTTTGCTGATTAGCGTAATGCAGGAGCAGCTCGTGCGCTCGACTCGTCTTTTTTATGATTCTCCCTGCTGAGAAGATAGTTCAAAGTGCCCCATTTAATTAATTTTCGTATCATGATATCAACCTTTAAGTTGCTCATTATACACAGGTTTTAATACAATTCGGGAGAAATACGTATTACAAATATTTAATTTATAAAAAATCTCAAAATATTTTTCAATACATTTCCTCCTCCTTCCCAAAACGTCTCGCTGGCCGGATGAAACCTGCTGTCGGGCCGGATACGGCCAACGTATGTCTGACATCCCTGCTCTAGTGGCATTTAAAGGGATGCTGAAAGAGCACAAATTTAAATCAATTGGGAGTTGTCTATGTTAATAGCCTTGCTTTGGACACCTGACTTGACTTTAAATGTGTTTGTATGATGTTTTTGTGCATATTGGCTATGCATCTACTTTGTGTTTTTGATGTCTGTTACTTCTTTCTTTTTTATTATTTTAATATTCAATGAGACTACCTGGTAAAATAAAAAAATAAAATAAAAAAATCTACATGGTGCTAGTGATGACTTGGTGATATTATGGGTTTTCCACCAGGCTGCCAGAGGTGAGGAGATGGTGATGGTTGTGTGGTAGTCCTGTTCCTTAATTGATTGTGGTAGACAGGAAAAGCCTCTTTTTGAAACAACGATTAACTTCAATTCATTTGTAGTTTGACTTTTATCCCCCAGTTACGACTGCAACCTTCCTGGTGTTACAGTCTGAGTGAGTGACACGCCAGCTGCACACAAGTTGATGATTTTTCAGTGAAATTCATTGTCCTGGTCTTGTCTCATTCTTGTCCTGCCTTGGTCTTGATCTTATCTCGGTCTCTGAGCACTCTGGTCTCGGCTAGTCATGCTGGCTATCATGGGTTTTGTTCATTATTACCGACTATTGTAGAGGCTAGAGCACAAAACAAGTTTACTGTCATTTGGGAATTTATATAAATTATGAAAAATGATATCGTTTGAAGTTCTGTGATCACTGATGGCACTCATCAAACATATTGAGGAGCTAAGTCTGAGATTAAAAACAATGTTTATGTCTCATCATGATGTGTTTTTACTCGTCCTTTGTAAAGTTATCATGGAGAAACTGCATTTCTTAATGTATTCACTGGCTCCATGATGATGAAGTATCTTAAGACAGTTTGTGATTAAAGAAAAGAAAAGTCATTTTAACAACTTTGAAAAAATTAAAAAAAGACAAAAAGTGTATTTCTCATTGATTTAATGAACAGATTATCAGAAAACGATACACACACATCTGAAGCAACAAGCTAATATTTATTCTTTAGAAACATGAAGTAAAGAGAGAGAGAGAGGTGCAGAGTGAGAGCAGTATCACAGTAAAACCAGCAGCAGAGTCCCAGTGAGTCATTACTGGGAACACTGGTCTCTACTCAGACTTTCTGTGACTGGAGCCTGGGCACCCTGGGTGGCCTCACAGGTCACAGAGCCCACCTTCCTCCACTGGTCTGCAGAGAGCCTCAGGGTGCTGCTCCAGCTGTAGAGAGCGTCCTTCTCCAGCACCGCAGGGCTCCTGCTCTCCTCCCAGCTGCTGCTGCTGCTGCTGCCGTCCACGCTCCAGGCCAGACTCCAGCCTGAGGGGAAGCCCTTGTTGGCCAGGCACATGAGCGTGGCCTTCCCCTGCTCCAGCTCCTCATTGGAGGGGGGCAGCACCATCAGGGTGGGACGCACATCACCTATAGGAGACACCAATCAGATTAGAGGACAGGGAGCACACAGCTGTCAATCAAACACCAAACCCTATAGGACACCTTTAATGTCTGAGAGTTGATTTTCTTTTTTTAGGAGTTTCTGTCAGATGTTTCTTTCTGCTCCACCGGTCACTCACTCACACATTGTTTCACTTCCTCAACTGAACACATTAAAATGTTCTTCATGTGAATTCAAATCAGAAAAATGTCTAAATTAGACGCATAAAGAGATCAGAGGTTACGTACATTTTTAAACACTGTTCTTTATGTTTGTTTTGTTCGGTTCTTTCAAACAACTGAATCAGATAAATACCTTAAAGAGTTGTCAGAAAATGAATCTCAGGAAAACATTTAATACACTTCTCTTTATTAAATATCAACCTGTTTATGTTTCAGTGTGACAGAAATCAAACTGTCCTGAGTGAACCTTCACGGTAAAGCAGAATCGATAAAAACACGTTAAGAGTTCAAATATTACAAATAAACAGAGAGAAAGCTGCTGAACACAAACACATCAAGATATATATTAGACATACATAGAAATAACATCTGAATAAATCTGCTTTGTAGTTTTGTCAGTGTTTGAATTGCAGTAGCACTGGTTTGATATCTCTCTATGCTGATGATATCACACCTTATTTAACAGATTTACAATATTTCTTTGAGCTAAAACACTTTCATTTAGATTGTTTCATCTGTTTTTTTATAAACATAAACCACTAGACATGTTAAAGCCCTGACCATTAACATTTTCACTAAAGAAAGCTGATTTAATGATTTTCATTCAGTTGTTTCAGTCATTAAAGGCGTCCATATCGATTGTTAGAAAAACCTCATGAATAGAACATTATTTAGCAGCTGTCTTTGAGGTTGTCAAAGTGTGACACCTGAATGAGTCTCTGCCTGCAAGACCTCTGAGACCAAAAGAAAACAGAATTTAAAAAGATTATAACAAATTAAAGAATGTCTTTCTTTGAGATATTAAAATTATTTTTAAATAATTTTCTCAAGAATATTATTAATTATTGTGATTTATATCAGAATAAATGTTTCTAGAAGCATGAACATGAAATCATATTACATTAAGTTTTCTAATTAATTGTATAATTAATTGATTGATTGATAAACAGAGTAATGACAGTGATCCCTGTTGGAGTCAGTCAGAACATTTCCATAGAGAGCCACTTTGCATCAGCAGCACCATGCTCCAGTGCTCTGGGAGAGTTTATAGTCCTGACAGTTGAACACTGGATGACTGACAGCTGTCCTTCATCACAACAGAAATCCTCGTCCTCATCATCAAAAACATGACTTTCATCTGCGTCCTCATCTTGACTCTCCTCCTCTGCTGCTGCTTCACAGGTAATGTCCAGAGAATCAAACTCCTCTCCTCTATGAACATCCGTCCCTCTGAAATGAAGCCCACTAAACCCTGATGCTGCTTTCTGTCTTTGTCTCTGTATCCTCAGAGTCCAGAGGACAGGTCACAGTGACTCAGCCTGCAGCAGTGACCTCTGCTCTGGGAGCCTCCGTCTCCATCTCATGTAGGACCAGTCAGGATGTTTATTATAGCAGCTACCACTTTTTAGCCTGGTACCGACAGAAAGATGGAGGAACTCCTAAACTGCTTATATACGCTGCTAGCACTCGAGCATCAGGGATTCCAGGTCGTTTTTCAGGCAGTGGATCAAACTCTGCCTTCACTATGACCATCAGTGGAGTCCAGACTGAAGATGCAGCAGTTTACTACTGTCAGAGTTTACACTATATCAACAGTCAGTATGTGTTCACACAGTGAAATAGCATCGTACAAAAACCTCCCTCAGTCAGACTGAACAGAAACTGAACTGACTGCTGCAGCTGGAAGTTTCTGCAGAGACTGACACACTTCACAGAGGACACACACACACACACACAGACGTTAACACACACACACGCGTGCACACACACATACACACACACACACACACACACACACACACACACACACACACACACACACACACACACACACACACACACACACTGTGATTGTAACATCAAAGGTGGTCCAAATGTACCCCTACATACCCCTTAACAAATCTAAACTTTATCTAAAACTCTTAAAACATAGCCTCCAATGGAATGACTAACACACCCATGCACTGGTTTAGATCCTAACTCTCTGGTCGCGCTTAGTTTATTCAACTGAAAACCTTCAAATCCTGGGGCGCTGGTGGCGCAGTGGTTGGTGCGCGCGCCCCATGTGTGGGGGCTGTGGTCTTCTAGGCGGGCGGCCCAGGTTCGTGTCTGGCCTGTGGCTCCTTTCCCGCATGTTATTCCCCATTCTCTCTCCCTTATTTCCGTCTCTATCCACTGTTCTATCTCTCAATTAAAGTAAAAAAAAAAGCCCAAAAATAAATCTTAAAAAAAAAAAACTTCAAATCCCAGCCATTTCCAGTCACTACAGGTGATCCTCAGAGTTCTGTCCTGGGACCTCTTCTGTTAATCATCTATCTCCTTCCTCTTGCCCATATCTTCTGTAAATATTACATCCAGTTCCATTGCTTTTCGGATGACACCCAGCTCTATCTGTCCACCAAACCGACCTCCTCCCTCCCGCTTACTTCCCTGTCTGATTGCCCACAAGAAATGAAATCCTGGTTATTCTGCAACCTCAAATGAAACAGTGACAAAACAGAGGTTCTCCTCATTTACACCAAATCCACAATTTCAAAACCTGACAGTTTTCTCTCACGATTGACCACTCCTCAGTTTCTCCCTCCCCTCAGGTTAAGAGTCTGGGTGTCATCCTCGACAGCACACTATGATTCCAAGCTCACATCAATAATGTCTCGGTCTGGTTATTTCCATCTTCGTAACATTAATCGCCTCCGCCCGTCCCTCACACCCAACAGTACTGCCATCCATGTCATCACCCTGGTTACATCCTGCATTGACTTCTGCAACTCCCTTCTCTTTGGTTTCTCTCTCAGGTCCATCCACAAACTTCAACTGGTCCAGAACTCTGCCGCTTGCATCATTACCAGAACGCCCTCTGTTAATCACATCACTCCTGTCCTTCAGCAGCTTCATTGGCTTTCAGTTAAATATCGCATTGACTTCAAAATTCTGCCCCTCACCTTTATGGCCATCCATAACCTCACTCCTCTGTTCCTCTCTGAACTCCTGCACATCAACACACCCACCCGCACTCTCAGGTCTTCTTCTTCAATTCAATCCACCACAACAACCGCCTGCCTGTCCACCTTGGAGTCCAGAGAATTCAGCCGTTCTGGTCCCAGCCTCTGGAACTCCCTCCCACCACACATCCGTAATATTCACTTTCTGTCCATTTTTAAATCTAATCTCAAAACACATCTTTTTAAACTGGCATATTCAGTCTGATCATTCTCCATCCAGTCTCATGAATCCTCCTCACAATGATTTTATACATCCTGTAAAATTTTATTTTTAATGTTCATTTTATCGATGTAGTGTTACTTTGTTGTTTTTATCTCTGTTTTCTAAGGTGACCTTGAGTGCCTTGAAAGGGGCCTTTAGATAAAATGTATTATTATGGAAGGAAGTGCCTAGCATGACCTGAAATAATAGAAAGACAAAATAAATCATTAAACTATGTTCCTCTAACTTTAAAGCCTTCAATAACTGTTGTGAGGCTTCCAGTGAACTCATATGATGTTACTCTGATAAGAAACACAGAAAGCTTCCTTTAAAAGGACCTTAAACCTGCAAAAACACAACTCTCTTTAGAAGTGACATTAACAAACATTTAGCACATTCTTGCAAGAAAATATTTTAGCAGGATGTCTAAACAGCAGGTGGAGGAATGATCTAAAATCAATGATGAACACAATGAATGAGAAGTGGAGTAGAATATAAATAAAAGTCAGTAATTAGTCTACTTCTTCTCAAATAAATGAGTGTAACAATGATAAAACTTTGTATGAAAACACACAATGACTTTGTATGCTGACAAATCTCTGCAGTATGTTTCGAATGACCTAAAAACCTCTCATTTTCAAATTTGTTTTCAGCACATTTTGAATGAGCTAATAATCAGCCATTTTCTCATTTCCATAGAGAGCCACTTTGCATCAGCAGCACCATGCTCCAGTGCTCTGGGAGAGTTTATAGTCCTGACAGTTGAACACTGGATGACTGACAGCTGTCCTTCATCACAACAGAAATCCTCGTCCTCATCATCAAAAACATGACTTTGATCTGTGTCCTCATCTGGACTCTCCTCCTCTGCTGCTGCTTCACAGGTAAAGTCCAGAGAATCAAACTCCTCTCTATGAACATCCGTCCCTCTGAAATGAAGCCCACTAAACCCTGATGCTGCTTTCTGTTTTTGTCTCTGTATCCTCAGAGTCCAGAGGACAGGTCACAGTGACTCAGCCTGCAGCAGTGAGCTCTGCTCTGGGAGCCTCCGTCTCCATCTCATGTAGGACCAGTCAGGATGTTTATGGTAGTAGCTACTTAGCCTGGTACCAACAGAAAAATGGAGGAACTCCTAAACTGCTCATTTACGATGCTAGCACTCGAGAATCAGGGATTCCAGATCGTTTTTCAGGCAGTGGATCAAACTCTGCCTTCACTCTGACCATCAGTGGAGTCCAGACTGAAGATGCAGCAGTTTACTAC
Source organism: Labrus mixtus (assembly GCF_963584025.1). NCBI lineage: Eukaryota > Metazoa > Chordata > Actinopteri > Labriformes > Labridae > Labrus > Labrus mixtus. The sequence continues at coordinate 19,120,516 of NC_083627.1, forward strand.
TGTCAGAGTTTTCACTCTATCAACAGTCAGTATGTGTTCACACAGTGAAAAAGCGTCGTACAAAAACCTCCCTCAGTCAGACTGAACAGAAACTGAACTGACTGCTGCAGCTGGAAGTTTCTGCAGAGACTGACACACTTCACTGAGGACACACACACACACACACACACACACGCACACACACACACACACACACACACACACACACACACACACACACACACACACACACACACACACTGTGAAGAGAATAAACACACCATCTTTTAAATATCAAACATTTTCAGTCCACTTCTCCCCCCTCTTTCCTCACCATGATGGTCAGACACAGCTCATTTACATATTTAAAGGTACAGACACAGAAACAGCCTGTTCTGAGCAGGGCTGAAATAGAGGGATTTATAGGCATGATCAAATACAGGATCAGAGTGGATTTAGAACAAGAAACTTCACACACAGGGGAAGAGGAGGAGAATATGTGAACTTAAAAGAGGATGTTGTGTTTTGGGGGAGCATAAAGTAAAACTTGAAACAGGTACCAATATTGTTTGACTTTTTTTTGGCAGGTGGGCTTTATGTGCCTTTATTGTAGAGATAGGAAAGTGGATGAAGTTAGAAATCATGGAAACAATATGATGGAAAGGAGCCACATGTTGGCTTCGAACCTGGGCCAACAGCCTCCGTACATGGGGCGAGCGCACTAACCACTACGCCAGCTGTGCCCAATTTTGTTTGATTTTTACTGATAACTTATCCAAGTAAAAAATTCTGGTTTCATGACAACCAAACTAGGACTTCAGGTTCAGGTTCAGGTGACTGTATCTGTGGGCAGATTTGTTTTGCAGCCAGCAAAGCGACGTCCATCATGAAACACAATATGAAACAGATGTAACAAGAAACAACACAGTGAAGAGAAGGTCAACAATTTAAATTGTATTTATTGAATTAGGACATTGCACATGAATCAGCAAATCAGCCAATCCCATCTAAGTCAATATGCCGGAATTAGCACAAAAGCTACATTTCATCTGTAGTCCCTAAAGGCAGGTACGAACAAAAAACATAAAATACATTTACAATTACAGGACAGCAAACAAAATAAATTATATTAATAAAGAAGATAAAAATAATAAAAATACTTAAGATTTCACCAATCAGGGCTGATAAGAGAAAGAAATATCAGCCAATACGATCAATAAAAAATCAGAATTAAACAATCATTTGAATTAATCAACACTCGTATGATGAAGATCAACTTCATGAACTTTTTAAGACCAACATGATTCAGCTTGTAGCCTCCAGCAGGGTCATCAAAGTTCACAAGCTGAAACGTGTCATATTAAGTTAATAAGATAAGACAAGATAAGATAGATAAGATGAACTGTATTGTCCCAGTGGGAAATTTGCCTTTGACTTCATCAAATTGATCTTGATCTACAAGTGCTGCTGGAGTCTTTTACCCTCTCCAAGCCTTTCAGCTGAACTGTAGGTATGATTCTCTGCCAATCACAGACACACACAGAGGCAGACTGACAGACAGACTATAAGAAATATGTTTTTAAAGGGATCAGCAGAATGGGCGGGATGAGGACATTCTGACATAAAGCAGCTAAGTGAGAAGACAGCTGGTTTCCCATCAGTTTAAAATGTCGACATCATTAAATTGTACAAACCTGTGTGTGTGTGTGTGTGTGAAAATGTCTAAAGCTAAAACACTGAGATATTTTGTCAACCAGAGACTCACTGCTACTGCTGAAGAGATATTTGATCTGTTTGAAAGAACGATGAGGAGCAACTTCGTCGATCAAAAGAGGAAAACGAGCGACAACACAGACTGCTGGATGCTGTTTACAACCCTGAAGTCCGCTTACACAAATATGGTTTGTGTAGTTTATTGTTAGTGTTGATTTAAAACGATGAGAAGCAAGCTACATTCTCACATAACTGTTAGATATGTTGTGATGTGTTGATTTTCTTTGGACACAGATCAGGAGTTTCAGAGGTTAAATCCAACTAAATTCCCCAGAATTAAATTACAGCAGTCCCTTTGAATTCATATCACCATGGAAACCTTTCAATCTCACACACAGTTGTCCGAGATGATCATCATCAACAACAATATCTAAACCATCGTCATCAGGTCGTAGGTACTTATAAAGTGCTGGGTCTTTTGCTTTTTCTTAAAGGTGCAGAGGGACTCTGCAGATCGAATGGAGTTTGGAAGTTCATTCCACCACCAGGGGGCGACAGAGGAGAAGAGTCTATTTAGCATCTTAGGACCCTGTTGTGAAGGTTGGATCAGACGCCTTTCATTGGCAGAGCGTAGTGGGGGGGAGGGAGTGTAGACCTGGATGAGAGAGTTAAAGTAAGGAGGAGCCGTTTTTGTGTCTGTTTTGTAAGCGAGCAGCAGAGTTTTAAATTTGATGCGAGCAGTAACTGGGAGCCAGTGTGAGGAGATGAACAGCAGAGTGACATGTGCTCTTTTAGGAAGGTTGAAGACCAGTCGTGCTGCTGCATTTTGTTTCATCTGCAGGGGTTTGATAGTGCATGTAGAAAGACCTGCCAGTAGAGAGCTGCAATAGTCGATGTGTGATATCACAAGATCCTGTACCAGGAGCTGTGTAGCATGTTCTGACAGGTAAGGTCTGATCTTCCTGATGTTGTACAGGGCAAATCGACTCCATTTGTTAGTCTTAAGACCCTTTTAACATTAAAACAGTCTGGCTGACAAGTAGCAATTTAGTTTTCACTAGTGGAAATTACATTTCAACATGTCAAAATGTAATTTTTGACTGGTATGTCACTGTAAAATATATTTGTCCAGGAAAGTTAAAAAATGAATACCAGGCTGCAGTGACTAAAATAAGACAAAAACACGTAAACAAGAACAACAAATTGTTGAAAATGATTATGGTGGTCTTAAAAAAGTCTATTACATGTTACCAAGTGTAATTTATGTAGGTAGGCTGTAGTTTTTTGGTAACTTGTGTATACTTTACTTGAGGATCTTCAATAGGAAATGCTTTAACTCTGTTACATTTTAAAAATAATTATTCTTTTTACACCATACTATTATCTGAACCCTTCAGTTAGGCCTATTAGCAACTCTGAAGACATGATCAGCACAGAAAACATGTTATAAATTGATGACAATTTTGCCCTTTCAAAGTTCAAACCTACCAACGTTAAAAGGAGATCAGAGTCAGCATAACTGTACCATTAATTATTTGAACAGAATCTTTAGTCACTATGTTCCCTACATCAATGATTGAACACTTCAAACCATACAACTATACAAAATACATAGTGTAGTTTAACTTTTGATACTTTAGTGCATATAATATTAAATCTTTCTTCTTTTACATATGTACACATTTAGATACAGGACTCTAAGACATACATTAAGAGATTGTTTTACAGTTTAATAAGGTAGTCAGTAATCTGCAATGCATATATTTGAAAGTCATTTTTTAGCTCCCTGTTGTTGCCTATTTTTCAGGAGGCCGTGGCAGACCAGCCATTGATGTTTCAAGGCAGCAAATAGTGTTTCTGCTGAGACAAGGATACACTGTCAAGCAAATGGCTGGCATGTTTGGTTGCTCCTCATCGTTTCTTTACAAGAAAACAAAGCTGCTTGGAGTGTCTGTTCGAAGAGGACATCTACCAGTGACAGACGAAGAGCTCATCCAACACATTACAAGACTTCATGGGCTTTATCCTAACACAGGAAGTGAGGTACAGTAGTTTTTATGTTTCCCATGAACTATACGGAAAATGTATTTTTTAATTTGGGTCACCAATACAACTAGCTGAAAATGTTTTTGGTTTGTGTGTTGGTTCTATGTTATTAGATGATGAGAGGATTCCTCCGAGCTGAGGGGCTGTTCGTTCCACGCCGTAGGGTACGAGACGCATTGACCCAGATAAATCCTGCTGCAGCTGCGTGCAGGTGGAGCAGTGCTGTGACCAGAAGGGTGTACCATGTTCTCCATCCCAACAGTTTATGGCACATAGATGGAAACATGCGCCTCATAAGGTAATTGGTCTGTATGTTATATACATTACTAACTATTAACAGGGATGAACTCCATAACTACACAATATATTCTCTAATTTATATAATTTATGTTATCAGATTATAGTCTTTTTGTAAGAGAGACCTGAGTCCAGCAGATAGAAAGAAAAACAAACACGGACAGACTGACCAAATTACATATAACATCAGAGAAAATCACATACATCACTAAATACATTTGAAGTTGAAAGTTTGTATTATATCAGTTGGCGTTATAGATATGGTGGTGGAGAGCATTGTTACGTTTGACTAAAATTTTCCATAGATGTTCAGCTTGGTTGAGTTCTGGTGACTTAATGGCCCAAGCATTTATTCACATAATTTTCATCCTCACCAGACCATCCAATGAGCTCTGGTGAACAGAAGCATCTCACTTTCAGATGTTTATGTTTATTTTATTTAAGGGTTTTCCTTTAATTTGTCCCTGTCTGTACATTTACTGAGTAGTTTCAATGTACTATAATCTAGAGGTATAAAAACAACTCCACCAATCTGTTAGATTGATAATCAAATGTACCTTTCTCCTTTATGTTTATCACAAGGTGGGGTTTGGTGGTCCATGGAGCCATTGATGGACACTCTCGACTGATCACATACTTGAATTGCAACACAAATAATCGTGCCTCCACTGTACTGACACAGTCTGTAAAAGCAACCTGCATGTATGGCCTTCCTTCCAGAGTTAGATCAGACTATGGAGGTGAGAATTCACAAGTTGCACTGTTCATGAACCTTGTTCAAGGTGTGGAGAGGAGGAGTCACATCACAGGCGAGTCTGTCCATAACCAAAGAATAGAACGTCTTTGGAGAGATGTTTTTCTGCATGTTCTACAATCTTTCTATGATACATTTTACTCTCTTGAGAATTCTGAGCTTCTTGATCCTGAGGATGAACTCCACAAAATGGCACTGCAAATTGTCTTTCTGCCAGAAATTCAGAAAAGACTTCAGAACTTCAGAAATGCCTGGAATAACCACAGTCTGCGCACAGAAAACAACAGAACACCTGTCCAAATCTGGATTGCAGGAATGCTGGCCAATATGGAGATGGACAGCACAGCCATCAACAATGTCTTGCCCTTTTGGCACACCATGGGATTGGCACTTTCCCCAGTCTTGATGATGATGAACATTTCCCAGCTGTTGTTGTGGAAGAACCCAGAATCCACCTCACTTCCGGTTGAGAGACGACGACTCTACCAACTGAGCCACAGCCTCCCATAAGAAATGGATTTCATCATGAAACCATTGAAATTAGAGTCTGTTGTTTGAGATGATGAATAGATAAAAACTGTCAGCTGTCAGTGTCAATTCAAAGTATTCAAAGCTCCTGGCTGAGGTGGAGTGACACATGTTGTGAAAAGTCCCAGTGATGTTGTGTCCTATATCGTCACTCATGTAATGCCTCTGATCCAATCATATTGCTTGGTCAGAACTAACTGTTGTATAAATTACCATATACCATACCTTATGATGGAAGAAGTATTCTGCTCCTGTACAGAAGCAAAAGTGGTATTACCACACTGAAAATACTCCTGCATTTAGACATTGTATAGTAAATGTTCACTGACAATGTTTTACTATTATAATATTGTTTAAACAAATATTAAAGGCAGGTGAGGAATCCGCTCATTCTTTTATTTAAAGTACCCTCTATATGATCATACAACTGCAAAATGTCCTGCCTCCATTGCATAACATTGGAACATGTCATTGATAACCACATTTGAGGGGGAAAAAAAGGTGCGAGTTGTACTTTAACATGGAAATATCAGTAAACGTCATATCAGTTCTGAAATATTTGACTCCCAAATATTAACCTCTCTTAATAGTATAACCATACTATAACTATTAATTATTCTTGTGTTCAGTTATAATTACTTTACACAAATGCACTGAAAAAGCTGTTTTAATTTGAAGAAAATTGCAGCAATGTTACAGAAGTCTGAGGAGGGCTTTGCCCTAGAATGTAATGAACTTGTACTTTAAAGCCTGAACTGACTTCAACCTTTGGTCCACAGAATGCTGCACTGAAAACAAATTGCAGAGACCTTGTTTGTCGCTGTCAGATTTATTTATACACAAACTTCAATTAAACAATGGATTTTTAAAATATTTTTTTCAACCTCTGTGATATTTTATTGATATTTTTATTGTCTTGGTCTGGACTCGGTCTCGTTCCCTAAATGTTTTGGTCTTGCCTCGGAGCTCTCTGGTCTCGGGCAGGTCTTTGTCACGGTTAGTGTGGTCTTGACTACAACACTAGTTTAAAGATTTAAAAAAAAATCTTTATTAATTTTAGGGCAAAGGTAATGCTCTACAGTTAAAGTCAAGTAAGCTTTTCATTGATTTTAATACGTTTTCATTTGCTACAAAGGCTGAGAAAAAAATATTTAGGAAATGTTGACATACTGCAGTTTTTCAGAAAATGCTCAGGTTTTGGGAGGTTGTTTTGAAACAATGCTGAGATTTTAGAGAGTGTTTATCTAGGACCCTGGTTACATTATGCAATGCCGAAACCTGGAGCCTGCAGAATTCCTTCTGTCATACAGCTTTTGAATTTCTCATATTGTTTGTGAATGGGCAGTCTGAGCACTATGGCGCATGTGTTTGCCTCTGGAAAGATTTTAGTCTCTTCATCGTGGAGAAATTCAATGACAGGATGCTGTGGGAAGCCCAGGGGAGGCACTGCTGAAGCTCCAGAGGCAAACTCCAGCACCATTTCCAGCGTCAAGGGGCTGCATTCTCCTTCTACAAAGACATGAGCAAAGGAAATTATAGCTCACATGGAAAGAAATATAAATGCCTGTCACACTAATAAGCTTCAAGTATTGTACAACTGCATCTACATGAAACTGATGAAACTATAATTGCACAATAAGACACAAATGACTGACAGATCAACCTAACCTGATTTCAATTCCTAGGGCTGGCTCAGTGGTCCAGCCAAAAACACACATGCCATTGAAATATCGTACCCTCAATATCGATTAACCAGTCTCTCCAGAAACAGATGGTCTGATTTTCCAGGGGTCGTCTGTTACTTCCAGGGACTGAGAAATCAACTTCAAACAAAGTAGACAAGTCTTTGGCCTCCAGTGGTTCCGATGCACTGGTGAACAGGTCCTCAAAGATTCCAGGGTGAGCCCTTAGCTCATCAAGGAAACCCAGAGTTTTGAAAGCTTCCTCAAACCTGAAAAAAAAAACCACATAAATTAGAACATTACAAATCAATGTTATATGAACAAGTTTACCCTTTCACAACCCTCAGTTTTGCCCTGATGGATAAACTGCTCACTGTCTCAATGCCACGTGCATCCGCCCATCAACAAAATAATGTGCTGCAGACTGGACCAGGGAATCCCTCTGCTCCAAGGATGTGATGTATCTCAGAGTTCCCATCATGCTCAGACTGTCTTCTGCATCTGTGATTGCATCATTTGCCTCGTGGACAGTCTGAGCTTCTTTTATCTAAAAAAACACAATAATGAGAGTAGTCCTATTTAGGGGAAAAAATCTACAGTGAAAATGTAATGACCAGGCTTCAAAAACTGTGCAATACACACCTTTAATAACTTTTCTCTGAAAGACTGGTCTCCCACTTCATCCAATGAAGCAGGAGGTGGAGATTTACCGTAAAGCTGGAGAAAGAGACGCTTAGAAAAGAAGGATGGGCCAACTCCACCATGGATTATACACACGGTCACCATCTTTCCAATCAGGGTGTACAGTCCAGTCTCAAGATCTGAAAAACAAACATTTATGTAAAGATTCAAATCATTTGTTTTATACAGGTTACACTTCTTTTTAAATAATTACTTACAATGAGTATCAAGAGCCAACAGCCTATCATTCTCAGGCCCATCAAATATCTTTGAGTGCTGTACAGCCCTCATTAGCAACCGCAGGTATTCCCTGGTTGGCCCTCCATCATCCACAGCCCCTTCTCCTTCCCCCTCACTGTCGACAAATATCACATCCAGCTTTGCTCCTGGGTCAAAGCGCCGTCGTTTAAATGCTTGAAGGCTACCCTGCAAGATGTAGTCTCTGCAAACGTTTATTTGATTGCTTGTGTGATTACAGGTGAGATCCACTTTGCTGAGGAGCTTCATCAAGACAGTTTGCAGATCAATTCTGTAACATAAAAACAAATATAAAACTTAGATGACAAAAGACAACTTTGAAGTTTGAGAATAAATATTCAAATGAAAGTAAAATAACATACTGAGATGATGAGGATTCACTATTCTCCACTATTGTTCTAAGAGTTGGCTGAAGAGGCAGTGATCGTACAGGAGACTGGTGAGGAGGAGAAGGAAGAGGAGGAGGAGGAGGAGAAGAAGGAGCAGGTGAAGGGCTCTGTTGGTCTATGGCAGGGCAAGCATTGCTCGGGTCACATGCATCTATTATCTGAATTGGAGGCAAAAATACACACAAATACAGATACACAATATACATTAAAACTGTAATTTTTAAAAACTAGTACAAATGAAAATGTTTGAAATGACATTGCTAATCACCTGTCCAGCTGGTGTTACCATCCACTGAACATAGAGGGTCGAAAACCCTTTGATGTTGTACTGCTCAATGGATCCTGACAGTGTGCTTTCCAGTACTTTGGTTGATGCTGCTTCTCTAAGACAAAAAACCTCACTGGCCATTTCCTCTTGCCCAACAAAATCAAACAATGTCTAAAGCAGAGAACAGAAACAGGACTTTACATCTATGAATTATCATACTATGCACAACCCAGAGCAAAACTTAACATCAGAGGTGAACTCCTTCTCAGAGGTTAACATTAAGACAGGTAAAGTGATAACCTGAATAGATTCAGACAAGACAAACTTCCTCGTCCTCTCCAATCCATTAGGAAACTTAAATTTGAGCGGCACACCATCAGTAGGCTCTTCAAAAGCTTCCATTCTGTCTTGTCTTGCCTCAATTGCCTATAACACATAATTACACTTGTATGAATTTTAAAATGCATTTTTAGAGTGACAGACTGTGAAAGAGTAATTGAAATCATATTTCATTACATAACTAATAGAATTTACCTTTAACCGTCTCTGTTCCTGTGACTCCAGTCCCTGACGTCTCATTTCCTGTTTGAGATAAAAGAAAATATGTTTTCATCTAATTAATACAATACAAATGTTTTTTTCCAATGACAATCCAGCATGAAAGTAGTAGTAGGGTTTTAGAATCAAAAATGGGCTGTACTTTATTTGAAGTTTAGTTTCTAACCCACCTCAAACTGAAAGAGTGAAAATCTTTACATGTTTCTATTTTGTATTTCTTTAGTATGTTTTCAGTAGAGGATATTTCACAGTAATCTTAAACATTTATTTTTATCAGATTTGAAAAAACATTTCTACTGTTACAGCGTGTCCTCACAAGCGTCAGCGACATGATCAGCCTGATTCTATAGTTTCCTATTGGAGGGTCCTAACTGCCCGTGTGTGATGCAGGGCGCCATTTTTACCCTGATACCCTGTTTCTATTATCCTCTCTGTCGCTCGCATAGACAGATGAAGAACAAGGGAGGACAGGGCTCTACAGGTGTAGAGAGTGGTGCATTAATAAAATCCACATCAGGATTGAAATGTTGTTTTTATTCCAGCTCACTGCGAGTCGTTTATTGAAGAACCTCTGAGTGTTGTGATTTGAGTCAACAGCTCACCCACACCCGAACACGTGAACACATCACCCTTGTCCTGCAAAATCTCCACTGGCTCCCTGTCCCTTACCGTATCCAATTCAAAATCCTTCTCCTCACACATAAAGCCCTTAACCACCAGACCCCCTCCTACCTCACGGCTCTCTTTCACCCTCACACTCCTGCACGCAGCCTCCGTTCTTCAAAACCTCCTATCTCCCCCTCTTAGAACCAAGTACCGAACCTGGGGGGACAGAGCCTTCTCCATAGCTGCCCCCTCCCTCTGGAACTCACTCCCTACACATATTCAACACTGTACCGACCCTCCTACTTTCAAATCACTGATCAAAACTCACCTCTTCAAACAAGCTTTTAATGTATGATTGTGATGTATTTCCTGTTTTCTGTAGTTTTACCTTTATTGTTGTTGTCTTTATGATTTGTGTGTAATGTTGCAATGTCTGTTAGTCTGTCCTTACTGTGCTGTTCTTTCTGTTTTTTCTCTTTTTCAGAGTGTGGGTGAACATGGGATGTGGCAGCTCAAGAGTACAGAGAGGTGGTCAGTGATGTCATGCCAGAATTGTTTTATTGGTGTACAGTCCTATGTGGTGTGCAGGTGAGATGTCCGTTACTTGAAGGAATAAGAGAAAACCCGTTGAAACACAATCCATTGTCCTTGTCTGTAAAAGGATAAATATCTGCAGTGTGATTAAATGTTTCAATCAGAATAAATGTCCTGCCTCAAAAGTTTCATTTCCAAAATAAAATGTTTACACATTTTTTTTCCATTTTTGAATTAACACAAATCCACACAGGATTATTTTGTTTAACTTAAATCTTTTACCGTTCTTCTACAGCCTATGAAGAATTTAAATGTTGAACTGGTCAAATCTGTCAGGGAGAAACACCCTGATCAGTTGAGTACAGCTACAGTTCAGTGACTCTGTGTGTTTGCATATAAGGGTTCAGCCTCTCTGCTCTCCAGTGTTGATCAGTGTCTGTCCACACCTTTCACGGACTCTGACACACCTGCAGCACAAGCATGATGTCACTGGTTATACTGACGGTCACCCTGGGGCTCCTTGTTCAGGGTCAGACTCTTATCTGAAAAGTTTTCCTCATGGTGTAACCAGGTTCATTGAATTGATGTGCTGCTGCAGAATTTACAGAATCAGACTCTTCTGTTTGGATGATGATCATCTCTCTCTGAGCTGGATTTGTCTCAATAATCCTTCTCCTCTTTTTTCATGTTTCTTCAGGTTCCTCAGGAGACATCCTCCTGACTCAGACTCCTGGATCTCTGTCTGTTGTTCTAGGACAAACTGTCTCTATCAGATGTAAAGCAAGTTCACATGTGGACAATGAGGTAGACTGTTCTCTTCAGAAACATGGAGAAGCCCCTAAGCTCCTGATTTGGTGGACTTCCAACCGTTAGTCTGGAGTTTCAGATCGTTTCAGTGGGAGTCAGTCTGGAACTGACTTTACTTTGACCATCAGTGGAGTCCAGACTGAAGATTCAGGAGATTATTATTGTCAGCAGGGTAGCAGCTTCCCGTTCACACAGTGATACAACATCTTACAAAAACCTCCGTCAGCTGTAGAGGAACTGATCTGACTGAACAGCTGCAGAGTAACAGATGCACTTTACAACTTTGTCTGCTAACTAGGTCCATAAAACAGAGAACAGTTTATAGTATAACTCTGTTTATTGATAAATTTGTTTGAAAAGAGCATTAAGAAAATAAGTCTGAACAAACTACATTGACTGAAGATAAGCTGCAAAGTGAACACGTTTATAAAAGGACCCAAACGTTAACAACACTTAGATTCATACTTTTTTACAGATTATTTTTGGAGGTTTTCAAACATCATGTTCCTCTTTTATACATTCAGAGCATAATGTGTAGTCTTTAGGTTAACTAAACGCATGACATGATTGTGAGTGGCATATGTTCATTAAAGAAACATCAGTTGTTCCATATGTTGAGGTCATAATGCTGGTACTAAAACATTGAAGATTCTATATGCTGATGATATCATACTTTGCTTATCTTTTATTCTTTACTTTATCTGATAAGCTGCATCGTTCCAGTATTATTCCAGTATGGTTCATATATTTGAGCACATTTGAACTATAAAAAAAACACGTAATTAAAATGAGAAAATAAATGTAGCACTTTTACCGTCTATAGGACTAAAGTAGCTACCACTACACCAGATGTTTCACCAAAAATTAACCGGTTGGTGTCTCAATTAAGTAGACGAGAGGATGGTAGTTTTAACAACATAGTATTTATTTAAGAATGTAACACAACGTTAAACAAGTTAAAATGAATGACCAATACAGGTGACACAGTAGCTTTATAAATATACGCAGTTCACTAGACAAGGCACACATACATTACTGTGGCACTGTGCAGGGATGACTGATGAATCACTTGATCCCCATAGTAAGAAGGTACACAGGGAAAAATAGCTGCTCCTAATCACACTCAAGATCCAACTGATACATTTAACAACACTCCCTAATAATCACTAACTTCACCTGCTCACGCAGCAAATAATTCATGCATAACACTACAAATTAATAAACACAGCAAAAGGGATCAAGGCTTTCAGAGCTACTACCCTCGCCCCTATAGCTTTACTATGAATTCATGAATTGCACTTCGCCCATAAAGTCTATTGCACGCGGCCCGTCAAAGTATCTAATTTGAAACTACTTCTAAAAATAAACAATTAAGTAAATATTAAAGTGGGGGAAAACAGTGACAGTTTTTAGTTAATTCCAAGTCCTAGAGAAATAAACAAGACTCTAAATCAATCAATATCAAAAACATATTAATTACATTTCTTTAAAGTGTCAACCCAAAATAGCATACCTTTAATTCATCAACTTAGCACCCAGACCAGCAGTGTGCTTTTAATGTTGTGATGAGCTAATATACTAATATACTAAAAAAAATACAAGAAAATAATTACATAGTGTCACATAATTTGATACATTAATTTTGCACAATAATAATCAGCAAGTTTACTCCCGTTGCTGCCGCTGATGATTAAGAGCGATAATAAAATACAAACTAATTATTAAAGCCCAACAGAGATGATTTCATTCACAGCACAACATGAGGACTCTCATACCGTTAAAACAATGAGTCACTACAGAGTCCAGTCGTCCTCCTACTTGTTGTAATCCACGATCTACAAGAGTGAATCAATTTAACTTTAGCCCTGTTCTTGCATGTGCTTTCATACTGTGTGGATAGTTACGTTTTAAGTTCAACAGATCATTTACCACTAGCAATTGTTTGTAATCAGTTCACCTCACGCTGCACTTCCTTGTTCTACACACAGGTAAGACAGGGCGAGCGCTTGATTACGTCACCCTTATATAGCCTCTACCGGGGACTGACAAGCAACCACATTACATAAAGAAGGAATTTCTAAAGTCATTAAACCTTTAGAGACACATTAATATTTACATCCATCTTTACTGGCTCACAATTAACCTCCCACTCCTCCCACACACGTGAACATCCATGGACATAGAGATTATTAATAAAAATAATAATAATAATATTTTGGACTATATAACACATACATAGTCCATATTATCCCCAGCATATCCGTTAAAACCAAAACATTGTCTAAAACCTTTAAAATTATGTCATCGAATGAAGGGCCAAACATGACCTGAAATCATATAAAAAAATAAAAAGCACATTTCCTTCCTCATGCACCAAAACTACCCAATAATGCATTTACACTGTATTTTACATTGACAACTATAAAAAAAAAATCTTCACAAAGCTTCCAGTGAACTCACATGATGTTACTATGCTGAAAAACACAGAGAGCTACAAACCTACAATGACCTTGTATGCTGATGATGCTCAGTTGGTTTCTAATGACCAAAAGATTCTCATATTCAAATTTGTTTTCAGCACATTTTGAATGAGCTAAAAATCTGCCATTTTTTCAGAACATTTCCATAGAGAGCCACTTTGCATCAGCAGCACCATGCTCCAGTGCTCTGGGAGAGTTTATAGTCCTGACAGTTGAACACTGGATGACTGACAGCTGTCCTTCATCACAACAGAAATCCTCGTCCTCATCATCAAAAACATGACTTTGATCTGCGTCCTCATCTGGACTGTCCTCCTCTGCTGCTGCTTCACAGGTAAAGTCCAGAGAATCAAACTCCTCTCCTCTATGAACATCCGTCCCTCTGAAATGAAGCCCACTAAACCCTGATGCTGCTTTCTGTTTTTGTCTCTGTATCCTCAGAGTCCAGAGGACAGGTCACAGTGACTCAGCCTGCAGCAGTGACCTCTGCTCTGGGAGCCTCCGTCTCCATCTCATGTAGGACCAGTCAGAATGTTTACAGTAGTAGCTATTTGCACTGGTACCAACAGAAAGATGGAGGAACTCCTAAACTGCTTATATACATTGCTAGCAATCGAGAATCAGGGATTCCAGATCGTTTTTCAGGCAGTGGATCAAACTCTGCCTTCACTCTGACCATCAGTGGAGTCCAGACTGAAGATGCAGCAGTTTACTACTGTCAGAGTTATTATGAAATCAACAGTCAGTATGTGTTCACACAGTGAAATAGCATCGTACAAAAACCTCCCTCAGTCAGACTGAACAGAAACTGAACTGACTGCTGCAGCTGGAAGTTTCTGCAGAGACTGACACACTTCACTGAGGACACACACACACACACACACGCACACACACACACACACACACACACACACACACACACACTGTGATTGTAACATCAAAGGTGGTCCAAATGTACCCCTACATACCCCTTAACAAATCTAAACTTTATCTAAAACTCTTAAAACATAGCCTCCAATGGAATGACTAACACACCCATGCACTGGTTTAGATCCTAACTCTCTGGTCGCGCTCAGTTTATTCAACTCAAAACCTTTAAATCCTGGGGCGCTGGTGGTGCAGTGGTTGGTGCGCAAGCCCCATGTGTGGGGGCTGTGGTCTTCCAGGTGGGCGGCCCAAGTTCGTGTCTGGCCTGTGGCTCCTTTCCCGCATGTTATTCCCCATTCTCTCTCCCTTATTTCCGACTCTATCCACTGTCCTATCTCTCAATTAAAGGCACAAAAAAGCCCAAAAATAAATCTTTAAAAAAAAAAAAAACTTCAAATCTCAGCCATTTCCAGTCACTACAGGTGGTCCTCAGAGTTCTGTTCTGGGACCTCTTCTGTTAATCATCTATCTCCTTCCTCTTGCCCATATCTTCTGTAAATATAACATCCAGTTCCATTGCTATTCGGATGACACCCAGCTCTATTTGTCCACCAAACCGACCTCCTCCCTCCCGCTTACTTCCCTGTCTGATTGCCTACAAGAAATCAAATCCTGGTTATTCTGCAACCTCAAATGAAACAGTGACAAAACAGAGGTTCTCCTCATTTACACCAAACCCACAATTTCAAAACCTGACAGTTTTCTCTCACGATTGACCACTCCTCAGTTTCTCCCTCCCCTCAGGTTAAGAGTCTGGGTGTCATCCTCGACAGCACACTATGATTCCAAGCTCACATCAATAATGTCTCGGTCTGGTTATTTCCATCTTCGTAACATTAATCGCCTCCGCCCGTCCCTCACACCCAACAGTACTGCCATCCATGTCATCACCCTGGTTACATCCTGCATTGACTTCTGCAACTCCCTTCTCTTTGGTTTCCCTCTCAGGTCCATCCACAATCTTCAACTGGTCCAGAACTCTGCCGCTCGCATCATCACCAGAACCCCCTCTGTTAATCACATCACTCCTGTCCTTCAGCAGCTTCATTGGCTTTCAGTTAAATATCGCATTGACTTAAAAATTCTGCCCCTCACCTTTATGGCCATCCATAACCTCGCTCCTCTGTTCCTCTCTGAACTCCTGCACATCAACACACCCACCCGCACTCTCAGGTCTTCTTCTTCAATTCAATCCACCACAACAACTGCCTGCCTGTCCACCTTGGAGTCCAGAGAATTCAGCCGTTCTGGTCCCAGCCTCTGGAACTCCCTCCCACCACACATCCGTAATATTCACTTTCTGTCCATTTTTAAATCTAATCTCAAAACACATCTTTTTAAACTGGCATATTCAGTCTGATCATTCTCCATCCAGTCTCATGAATCCTCCTCACAATGATTTTATACATCCTGTAACATTTTATTTTTAATGTTCATTTTATCGATGTAGTGTTACTTTGTTGTTTTTATCTCTGTTTTCTAAGGTGACCTTGAGTGCCTTGAAAGGGGCCTTTAGATAAAATGTATTATTATGGAAGGAAGTGCCTAGCATGACCTGAAATAATAGAAAGACAAAATAAATCATTAAACTATGTTCCTCTAACTTTAAAGCCTTCAATAACTGTTGTGAGGCTTCCAGTGAACTCATATGATGTTACTCTGATAAGAAACACAGAAAGCTTCCTTTAAAAGGACCTTAAACCTGCAAAAACACAACTCTCTTTAGAAGTGACATCAACAAACATTTAGCACATTCTTGCAAGAAAATATTTTAGCAGGATGTCTAAACAGCAGGTGGAGGAATGATCTAAAATCAATGATGAACACAATGAATGAGAAGTGGAGTAGAATATAAATAAAAGTCGGTAATTTGTCTACTTCTTAAATAAATGAGTGTAACAATGATAACACTTTGTATGAAAACACACAATGACTTTGTATGCTGACAAATCTCTGCAGTATGTTTCGAATGACGTAAAAACTTCCCATTTTCAAATTTGTTTTCAGCACATTTTGAATGAGCTAAAAATCAGCCATTTTCTCAGAACATTTCCATAGAGAGCCACTTTGCATCAGCAGCACCATGCTCCAGTGCTCTGGGAGAGTTTATAGTCCTGACAGTTGAACACTGGATGACTGACAGCTGTCCTTCATCACAACAGAAATCCTCGTCCTCATCATCAAAAACATGACTTTGATCTGCGTCCTCATCTGGACTCTCCTCCTCTGCTGCTGCTTCACAGGTAAAGTCCAGAGAATCAAACTCCTCTCCTCTATGAACATCGGTCCCTCTGAAATGAAGCCCACTAAACCCTGATGCTGCTTTCTGTTTTTGTCTCTGTATCCTCAGAGTCCAGAGGACAGGTCACAGTGACTCAGCCTGCAGCAGTGAGCTCTGCTCTGGGAGCCTCCGTCTCCATCTCATGTAGGACCAGTCAGAATGTTTATAGTAGCAACCGTTTAGCCTGGTACCAACAGAAAGATGGAGGAACTCCTATACTGCTTATATACCGTGCTAGCACTCGAGCATCAGGGATTCCAGATCGTTTTTCAGGCAGTGGATCAAACTCTGCCTTCACTCTGACCATCAGTGGAGTCCAGACTGAAGATGCAGCAGTTTACTACTGTCAGAGTTATCATGAAATCAACAGTCAGTATGTGTTCACACAGTGAAATAGCATCGTACAAAAACCTCCCTCAGTCAGACTGAACAGAAACTGAACTGACTGCTGCAGCTGGAAGTTTCTGCAGAGACTGACACACTTCACTGAGGACACACACACACACACACACGCACACACACACACACACACACACACACACACACACTGTGATTGTAACATCAAAGGTGGTCCAAATGTACCCCTACATACCCCTTAACAAATCTAAACTTTATCTAAAACTCTTAAAACATAGCCTCCAATGGAATGACTAACACACCCATGCACTGGTTTAGATCCTAACTCTCTGGTCGCGCTCAGTTTATTCAACTCAAAACCTTTAAATCCTGGGGCGCTGGTGGTGCAGTGGTTGGTGCGCAAGCCCCATGTGTGGGGGCTGTGGTCTTCCAGGTGGGCGGCCCAAGTTCGTGTCTGGCCTGTGGCTCCTTTCCCGCATGTTATTCCCCATTCTCTCTCCCTTATTTCCGACTCTATCCACTGTCCTATCTCTCAATTAAAGGCACAAAAAAGCCCAAAAATAAATCTTTAAAAAAAAAAAAAACTTCAAATCTCAGCCATTTCCAGTCACTACAGGTGGTCCTCAGAGTTCTGTTCTGGGACCTCTTCTGTTAATCATCTATCTCCTTCCTCTTGCCCATATCTTCTGTAAATATAACATCCAGTTCCATTGCTATTCGGATGACACCCAGCTCTATTTGTCCACCAAACCGACCTCCTCCCTCCCGCTTACTTCCCTGTCTGATTGCCTACAAGAAATCAAATCCTGGTTATTCTGCAACCTCAAATGAAACAGTGACAAAACAGAGGTTCTCCTCATTTACACCAAACCCACAATTTCAAAACCTGACAGTTTTCTCTCACGATTGACCACTCCTCAGTTTCTCCCTCCCCTCAGGTTAAGAGTCTGGGTGTCATCCTCGACAGCACACTATGATTCCAAGCTCACATCAATAATGTCTCGGTCTGGTTATTTCCATCTTCGTAACATTAATCGCCTCCGCCCGTCCCTCACACCCAACAGTACTGCCATCCATGTCATCACCCTGGTTACATCCTGCATTGACTTCTGCAACTCCCTTCTCTTTGGTTTCCCTCTCAGGTCCATCCACAATCTTCAACTGGTCCAGAACTCTGCCGCTCGCATCATCACCAGAACCCCCTCTGTTAATCACATCACTCCTGTCCTTCAGCAGCTTCATTGGCTTTCAGTTAAATATCGCATTGACTTAAAAATTCTGCCCCTCACCTTTATGGCCATCCATAACCTCGCTCCTCTGTTCCTCTCTGAACTCCTGCACATCAACACACCCACCCGCACTCTCAGGTCTTCTTCTTCAATTCAATCCACCACAACAACTGCCTGCCTGTCCACCTTGGAGTCCAGAGAATTCAGCCGTTCTGGTCCCAGCCTCTGGAACTCCCTCCCACCACACATCCGTAATATTCACTTTCTGTCCATTTTTAAATCTAATCTCAAAACACATCTTTTTAAACTGGCATATTCAGTCTGATCATTCTCCATCCAGTCTCATGAATCCTCCTCACAATGATTTTATACATCCTGTAACATTTTATTTTTAATGTTCATTTTATCGATGTAGTGTTACTTTGTTGTTTTTATCTCTGTTTTCTAAGGTGACCTTGAGTGCCTTGAAAGGGGCCTTTAGATAAAATGTATTATTATGGAAGGAAGTGCCTAGCATGACCTGAAATAATAGAAAGACAAAATAAATCATTAAACTATGTTCCTCTAACTTTAAAGCCTTCAATAACTGTTGTGAGGCTTCCAGTGAACTCATATGATGTTACTCTGATAAGAAACACAGAAAGCTTCCTTTAAAAGGACCTTAAACCTGCAAAAACACAACTCTCTTTAGAAGTGACATCAACAAACATTTAGCACATTCTTGCAAGAAAATATTTTAGCAGGATGTCTAAACAGCAGGTGGAGGAATGATCTAAAATCAATGATGAACACAATGAATGAGAAGTGGAGTAGAATATAAATAAAAGTCGGTAATTTGTCTACTTCTTAAATAAATGAGTGTAACAATGATAACACTTTGTATGAAAACACACAATGACTTTGTATGCTGACAAATCTCTGCAGTATGTTTCGAATGACGTAAAAACTTCCCATTTTCAAATTTGTTTTCAGCACATTTTGAATGAGCTAAAAATCAGCCATTTTCTCAGAACATTTCCATAGAGAGCCACTTTGCATCAGCAGCACCATGCTCCAGTGCTCTGGGAGAGTTTATAGTCCTGACAGTTGAACACTGGATGACTGACAGCTGTCCTTCATCACAACAGAAATCCTCGTCCTCATCATCAAAAACATGACTTTGATCTGCGTCCTCATCTGGACTCTCCTCCTCTGCTGCTGCTTCACAGGTAAAGTCCAGAGAATCAAACTCCTCTCCTCTATGAACATCCGTCCCTCTGAAATGAAGCCCACTAAACCCTGATGCTGCTTTCTGTTTTTGTCTCTGTATCCTCAGAGTCCAGAGGACAGGTCACAGTGACTCAGCCTGCAGCAGTGAGCTCTGCTCTGGGAGCCTCCGTCTCCATCTCATGTAGGACCAGTCAGAATGTTTATGTCTCGAGCATCTACCACTTCTTAGCCTGGTACCAACAGAAAGATGGAGGAACTCCTAAACTCCTCATTTACCTTGCTAGCACTCGAGAATCAGGGATTCCAGATCGTTTTTCAGGCAGTGGATCAAACTCTGCCTTCACTCTGACCATCAGTGGAGTCCAGACTGAAGATGCAGCAGTTTACTACTGTCAGAGTTTTCATGTCATCAACAGTCAGTATGTGTTCACACAGTGAAAAAGTGTCGTACAAAAACCTCCCTCAGTCAGACTGAACAGAAACTGAACTGACTGCTGCAGCTGGAAGTTTCTGCAGAGACTGACACACTTCACTGAGGACACACACACACACACACACACACACACACACACACACACACACAGACATTAACACACACACGCACACACACATACACACACACACACACACACACACACACAGAAACACACACACAGACACACACACACACACACACACACACACACACACACACAGACACACACACACACAGACACACACACACACACACACAAACACGCACTCACGCACGCACGCGTACACACACACACACACACACACACACACACACACACACACATAATTTTTCTAATACTTTAACAACTTTCCTAAACTCTTAATGCACCAACACACCTACAACACACAAATGGCAAAACAGTTAATTTCATGCTCAAAATCACACATTGTAAACTAAAGTCCAACACTAATTTTCAACATAAAATAATACACTCACACACTACACCATGTCCACCAAAACACTACACTCAAAATAGAATCATTCTTCCAAAACACTAACACATGTCCTCTTCCAACATAAACATTTAATCACAGCACAATGTCATAACAACATGAACATCAGATGGAATTACAGGAACTACATTATTTTACATGTGTCAGATCTGCCCTTATACAATAGACATATTTGATCATAGATTGTGCTTAGCACTGCAGTTTCTTTTA
Organism: Labrus mixtus; assembly: GCF_963584025.1. NCBI lineage: Eukaryota > Metazoa > Chordata > Actinopteri > Labriformes > Labridae > Labrus > Labrus mixtus. The sequence continues at coordinate 19,141,278 of NC_083627.1, forward strand.
AAGCCTCTTTAAATTTTGTTTTGTTGGGTTTAGTAAATGCATGCATTTTGTTTCTTTGGCTGCAGAAATGTAATACAAAAAAGGAATGACCCATCTCAGAGTAGCTTTATAGAATGTACTGTTTATGAAGAAAAGAAGACAGAGACAGAATTGTTACAGTAAAGGCTTTATCTGCAACAGGACATTACTGCAAAATAACAAAAATATACAATATAGCTGCCATATATTGTATTACTGTATGTGAAAATACAAAATATACAAACAGAAAAAGCCACAGAAGAATAAAGAAAGAAAAAAAATCTGCCTGGTCTTCTGCATTTGGCCACATGTTCTCATCCACATCACACCTGATATATTCTCTGGCAAGGCATCTTGGGAAGAATCTTCTGGCATGCCTTATCCACCCCTGGCAGTGTTCAGCTGTGATGTCTTGACAGGCAGCATCCATTGCATCCAGGAGGGACATTTGGTCCTGTGGGCGACGGTCAAAAACCTTCTCCAGGCTGAGAAAAACTCCTCAATGGGGTTGAGGAAAGGAGAGTAAGTGGCAAGGAAAAGGGACATCGTCCTCGGATGGGTGTCAAACCCGGCTGTGAATGCACAGGAATGGTGGAATACCACATTGTCCCATGTGATCACATATATTGGCAAGTGGTCTCCCACCTGTCCCCTTTCTGCCTCTGCCACCAGTCTTTTGTGCAGGTCGTCTAAAAACAGGAGAAGGTGGTCAGGGGCCAATCTCACATTTATGCAGGAGTGCACCATTTTTGGAGATTGCAGCGCACATGGTGATGTTGGCTCCTCTCTGGCCCAGGACGGTTACTGTGGCCCTTTTGCCAATTATGTTTCTTCCACGCCGACGCCTTTTCGCCAAGTTGAAGCCAGCCTCGTCAACGTAGATCATTTCATGTGGGACTTGATTGGCCTCCTTCTCCATGACTCTCTGAAAGTAATCAGACACAGTGTGTGTAAATGCTTTGCTGTAGACCTACTGTACTCCAGGTTTATAGAGTAGTTTACTGCAAACACACTATGTATAGTACAGTAATGACTGTATTGCATAACCTTACCTGGATGTATTGGCGACAGAGTTCTTTGATGCGCTCACTGTTTATTTCAAAATGAACTTTGTATAGTTGTTTCATTCAGACCAGTGTTTCCCCAACCGTTATATTAGGGGGGCGGCCCGCCCAACCAAACAACTGCTCTCTGTGTCGTGCACGGCAGAGTTTCACCCCGATGCACACACACACACACACACACACACACACACACACACACACACACACACACACACACACACACACACACACACTTGCGCGCACACAGGTGAGCACACTCTCACCAGCGGAGGCCTGGGTGTGTGTGTGGTTGTCTGACAGACACACACGCAATAATAAAAAGTCTGTAAGAAGCATCAGAGAATAAAGTAGTCTGCTTAGTTGACTTCGGACTTTTCTGGGCATGTCTCTCTCTCTGCCGTTACTCAGGGGATGAGCTGTTAGCATGCTGCTTTCAGGGGTACTCAGACAATGAGAGATGCATTCAGGTGCGCTCAGAAACGGGAGTTGCAGGAACAACTCGCAGGACCCCATCCCCCGCCCCCCCAGAGCTCTAAACCTAGGGGAAACACTGCAGACTCTAACCCTTTTCACACATACAGAAATCTCCTGAAAAACTCTGGAGATTTGGCTACCCGGAGGTTCTTTAGGCTATGTGTGAAAGCAAACAGCCGCATTTTTCGCGTGGACTTTACCTGGAGTTTCTCCGGCCAGACTCCTAGTATTTTATCCGCAGAAAGTCCGAGTGAGCTGATGTCTGAACGCATAAGCATATACTCCAGAGATTTCAATTTGAGCCAATAGAAAGAGAATGACGTTTATATACAGTTACTGCCTAAAGTGTCTGCACGCCACCACTACGATCTCCGTGCACGTAATTAAACGGCTGCATTATGTTTTCTGTTCATCAGTATGTTGTTCTCCTCTCTGTTGTGGATGTTGTCATTCCATTGGATTACACATAGCATTGATATAAAGGCAAATATTCTCATTATAACATCGTGTAGCGGACTCTGTTGCTACTGCCGCTACTTCCGCGTTGTTTATTTACGTCACGTCTCACCTTGGGAAATCCCCCGCCCCCCCCTCCCCTCTGACAGGGATAGCCCCCCGCTGTGAGGAGCATATGTGAACGGCTTGGTCGGGAGAATCTCAGGAGTGTTCCTCCTGTAATTATCTAGATATTATCCGGAGTGCATATGTGAAAATGGCTTCTGTGATTAGCTAGAGTCTGAGAAATGGATTTATGCTGATTGATACAATGTTCCTAAGACAAGGTTGTCCTCTACAACTCTGGACTGAATGTCCTTCAGTTTTATTTTATTGTCAGAAATCACCATGTTGACAATGGCAAGTTCCTGCTCTTCATTTAGGAGCTTCCGTCTTACCCCTGAGGGAGGTAGATGTTGAATCCTTAGAGAGACAAAACACAGTTACATATGAGAGACCGGAGGCATACAGTTCCTGTAATACATGGTAAATTGGTAAATTTACACTTTGCAGTAGGAGAAGCCTTGTAAAATATCCAACCTGTTGGCTTGTCGAAAAATCCGGACAATGGATGCCACTGTGTCCCGGCCAAGGGGCAACCTCCGGTCTCGAAAAATGAAGCCAATGCGGAAGTACAAAAAACTGCAGTTCCTCGAGGTTCCGCTTGAGGCTGGCTGCAGAAGCGCCGGAAGTGCCATAAGCCCACAGCCAAAAAAGCCCGTTTTTACCACAGGAATTAACATGTTTACAGCCTGGTTCAAAAGACGAGATGTATCTGATAAGTTGACGGCCACCTCTCCTCCCACTGTGGGGGGGGGGGGGAATTTTTTTTTTATAACTCGTCGGATTTGATTTTATTAAGGGAAACGGCTATGCCCATATAAGGGATGTGGCAGATTTGATTGACAGCTCTGCACGCTGCATCTGTCTGTCAGGTCAGCAGGTCAGGAGGCTAGGTAGCAGCTTGATCCGTCTGATTTCTCGTCTTTTTTACTTCATTTGGAGAGTTTGTTTAACACATATCTGACAACATACATGGCTTGCTGTGCGGTTAACAGACCATCCAAGAAGTTGATGCTTCAGTTTTTTTTGGTAAGTGATATAGTAGTGTTATATTTACTGCATACTCATGTGTCGGTATTTATATTTACGGACCTAGCTTGTTTAGCGTTAGCTTGTAAACCAGTCGGCTAACTGTACTCAGTGTAGCCCATTATTTACGGTCAATGGTTTAGAAATGTTTGTTGTTGAAAATAATGAGTTTGTGTGATGTTAGAAGCTAAAGGTTCACCTCGGTGGTTAACCGCAGACTGTAAATATGGTTATCTGACGTTATGATGAATGTTATACTCCACGTAAATGTCGACATTAAAAAACAAACTTTGTGTAGTAATTATCCGTCAGTACTTAACATAAACTTAACTCAACTGAACCTAATATGCTGTGTAGGTTATAGAGGATGACATCAATGTTACATGGTTGACGTAGTGTCTTAAGATTTGTGCAAACTATTACCAAATTTAAAAAAATGAGTTCAGGGAATTTTAATATGGTTATTAATATAGTTCTTAATCGTTACAGATGCTCTTACAAAGAATATAGCAGTAGAAATATAAAATATAAATAACATATGGAATGAAAATAAGATATAAAGCAATAAGTACAAGAAATAGTTTGAAGAATACAGCCATGTACCGAGCTCATGTTAATAACAGATGAGCTACTGTATGTTCTGTACTAAAGCACAGAGAGTTGGGACCTGTTAATGATTTAAATAATTCAGGTTATATTTGTTTCATGTTAAGATGAAGTAATAGACACAATAAATTGCTTAATCTTTCCTCACACAAAATCTGAGACAATTTGATGTGGAATATCATTGTGCAAGTGAGTGAGAGAGCTGAAAATAGCATGATTACAATAAGGTTTATCTTCTTAACTTTGAATAGATGTTGATTACCTGAATACTGTACCTTTGTTGTCTGGGTAGTACACTGTTGAATTTATAAATGTGCTCTTACACACAGATGAATACAGAAAAATAGATGAGAACAAAACAATGATTTAATGAATAACTGATATTTTCTCTTTCTTTGCCATCCTGAAGACCCCTCACTAAAAGTCCATGTTCTCCTGGATCCATGTCACATGCTCGAGCTTCTTCAGACTGACTTTTCAACAGTCGAAGTTCTGGTGAGAGAAGATGGACAGCAGATAAGACAGCAGTACATCATCCACAGGCTTCAGAAGAAGGAGGAGGGTTTGCACCTTGCATCATGCTTCAGCTGTTCAAATAAAAATAGATGTCCTCCAAACAACTTGCAACCAAACCATTTTCTTCCCATTTTAAAACCCTTTGTCCAGTTTAGATGGGAGAAGTTGATATTATGTGATATTGATCTGGGAAGACTACATTTCTAAATCATTTTTAACTCTGTTTTTATTCACAAGTTATTGATCTTATTTACTCTCCATGTATCTTGATTTGAGAATGGGGCTGTGTTTAAGGGCAAATTTTGAACTACATTAGTATTTGGTCAAAAAAAATGTCAAAAGAATAAAAAGTTGTGTAAAAGTAGACTTACTAAGCTATTGAGTTTAGCATTAATGCACATTTTAGTCTTGTCAATTCAAATCTGAAATGTATACTCATGAGTAGACATAAAGGAGTGCATTTATATTGAAATATTTATTTAATCTGAAAAACCACATTCAAAAAGCCTGTTTTTACAGCAGAGATTAACATGTTTACAGCTTGGTACAAAACAAACAAATAGGTCTGATTAGCTCATGTCTCGATCGACACACACTGTACGGGGGTCGTTTGATTTGATGAAGGATAAGAGTTATTCACAATAAGGCGTGTAGCTGACCAGCTTGACAGGCGGGTGCGGTGTAACGATTTGTCAGGAGGCATAAAACACGCCTCAGCTCCAGCTTTCAGCCTGTGGGGGCTCAGGTTTCTTCTTCTGTCTCTGCAGCTCTCTGGGCACCTCGACGGACAAGTCACCAATAATCCACACTGTGTCTATAGGAGAAATACAAAGGTGTTCAATTAATGCCTCAGACAAGACAAAATGTACAGTTAACTACATGTGACAGCTCAGGGTGTTTTTTGTTATTAGCCTTATCTGTAGGAATAATATTGAACAAGATAGCTGCAACTCATAATAATAGATGCCAGTCTTAAACACAATTTTTTCTAATACTTTTTGTTTTTGGTGTGAAGCTGACACTGTCCACAGACTCCATAACTTCACAGGGTTCTATAGAAAACAAATGTCTTATGATAAATACTAAATAATTATTTTTAAATTGTCATGTTCACCCACATCGCTGTTGACATCAGTAAATATAAGACACAGACATTCCTCTTTTTGTCAGAACAGTAACATGAACTGTATGCTTTGTAATATTGATTTCTTCTGGATGTCTAACATATTTATTTACAGTCTATGGATAAAACTTTGCATATGTATTTCTCTGCTAACACTGACAAAGTCTAACTTCTCTGACAAATAACTAATAACCATAATTGTATATTTAAAAAAGTGTAGTTTTAAGACTTTAATTAAATATTTGGGTTGAATATAATTTGTTTTAACTGTGTTGTAGAAAAGTTAAATGTTAACTTACTGTTGATAGAGTTTTCTCAGGACGAGCAGGAATAGGGGACGATAGCAGCCTAGCCGTTAGCTATGTTGTCAAGTGGACTGCTAACATCGCGCTGAATGGGCGGAGTTAAGTCCCGCCGGTCCCGCCTTACTGCTGTTGCTAGGTTGATCCAAAGTTAGGTTGAGACTGCAAATCCAATATGGATGCGGCCCTCGATTGGACTCATTTGCTGCCTATATAACAGACGGGTCAGGGTTTGTCCAGTAATATCTACAGTCTATGGTCCCGGCTGAGATGTGTTCACCAGCCTCTCTGTATGATAGTCTGTGGTTTATGACATGCTCTATGATAGCAGCTCTTATTTCATCAGTTACCCTAGCTCTGGTCCTTCTTTGAACGCCACCACACATTCTAACTCCTCTTCCTCTACCTTGCCCTTGTCCCACTTCTCTCCCTTGTCCCACTCCTCTCCTTTGTCCTGGTACTCCTCTTCCTCTCCCTTGTCCTGGTTGTCTTCCTCTCCCTCGTGCAGGCATTTTTCTTACTTTCTTTGTGTTTCTATATACTTTTCCCTTCAGCCCAACGAGGTATTTGCATAACTTCAATCAGCTGTTTCTCATTAGAAATGGAAAGAAATAGTATCATATATTTGTGTTTCAATCTACAATATGAACAGCTGTTCATGTTGGCTTTAGCCTATAAGTTACGATTAGAATATGATGTTATCTGTTCTGACATACAGTGAGAAAGCATTTGTAAATTTGGCAGTAAAAATCCATTGTTTTGGTCTTGGATGAGCTTAATGAGAAATTAAGCTGCTTAGCCAAAATCCTTGAATATTTAGTTCATTCTCAGTTAAGGGCCTTCTTGGGGGCCAACAACATATTGCAAACTCAGCAGTAAGGTTTCAGAACAGGGCATAGCACAATCACAGCAGCAACACTTGTGATAAACAATATTGTTAATCATCTCGATAACTGTCAACATTGTGCTGCTCTCTTTATTGATTTATCCAAAGCCTTTGATACTGTCGACCACAGCATTTTAATAAATAAGCTATCTTCAATAGGATTTGATGAGCTCTCTGTTAACTTGTTTTATGATTATCTCTCAGGGAGAACTCAAGCTGTTGTTGCTGAAGGTATTAGATCGAGCTCTCTTGAAATTAGCTAAGGTGTCCCACAAGGGTCTATTTTAGGTCCACTTTTATTTTCTTTGTATATAAATAACATGGTGCTCTCTTCCCCACATTGTGATGTACATTTTTATGCAGACGACACAATCCTGTATGCCACCAGCGCCTCTTGTCAATTAGCTATTTATTTATTATTTATTTATTTACTATTTTCAAGGTCCTATGTGAACAATATTCCTATTGGTATTCACACACTTCAGGGTTCCCAAACTGAGAGGGTAGAATCCTATAAATACCTAGGGATTTGGCTGGACAATAGGCTCTCTTTCTGAAAATATTAGAATAAAAATAGGATTCTTATACAGAAACAAATCCTGCTTCTCCACTGCCAGTAGGAAAACCATTGTGCAATCTACAATTATGCCTGTTTTTGATTACGGTGACATTGTATACATGCATGCCTCTCCCACCGCCTTGAAACCCCTTGATGCTGTGTATCATTGCGCATTGAGGTCCGTGACTGGCTGCAAAGCTCTGACACATCACTGTACCTGGTTGGCCCTCTCTGGCTATGTGGAGGCACACCCATTGGCTCACATTTATTCATAAGTCCATTCTTGGTCTACTCCCCTCCTATCTATGCGCTCTAATTTCACACAACATCAGTAGCTATAACCTACGCTCGTCTGACCTGTTATTGCTATGTGTACCTAAGGTCCACACAGAAATAGATAAGATGGTCTTTAGGTACTCCACCTCCTCTTCTTGGAACACACTACAGCAGGGCTATTCAATTGGCAGCCCTGGGGCCGGGTCCGGCCCGCAACGTCATTTTTAGTGGCCCTTTAAGAAGTCTTTACTCTTAAAAATGTATCACTGTATGTTTTATTCATTTTTAAATTGCCGACGTGTATGATATCCGTATTACCATGAGACAGAGGCACGGATTTTTTTCCCAATTTGTGTGTCTCACCCTGGTCTCACCTCATGGTGTCGCAATTATTCTTGTTTATCCATCTCCTGTTTTCGTTCCTTCTTGACGCATGCGCTGCTCTCATCACCACGGTCTCAATGCACTCATAAGCAGCACCAGAGATCCGGTTTTTGCTAGCACCGTTCATAATGTCTCTTTCTACTTTAAAAAAATGAAAAGTGGACTCAGAAAACAGACAATTTAACACCGAATGGACAAAGAAGTATCTGTTTATTTCTGTTTCTATGAGGCCCATGTGTTTACTATGCAACAAGTGCGTATCGGTGTGCAAGGAATACAACTTGGCCCATGCAAACTTTGACACGGTTTTCCCGCTGGGGTCTGATGCTCGCCACCAGAAGATATTGGGGCTGACTGCATGTTATGACCAAAGACGTCGCACACTTTTTCGGGCTCGTACCGAACAAGAGAGAGCTTCATCATCAGGTTGGTGGTTGTTTCTCCACAGCTGAGATCACTACATTGTTTGATCCACCAAAGTCTCCTGTGTGCTAAACTAAGCGGTGAGTTAAAAGAAACCATGGACTCTGTCATGGCAGTAATTAACTTTATTCGTTGTACCTCCAGCTTACAGCACCGCCTTTTCAGACAGTTGTTGATGGACATGTCATCACAATATAATGACTTGCTTACCCATAAACCCCATGGCTCAGCAAAGGAAACGCATTGAAACGTTTTTGTGAACTCAGAGAGGAGATACTGGTGTTTCAATTCAAAGTAGAAAAAGACCAATACTTTTCTGTGTCTTATGGAGAACGAGGACTTTTGTGCTACTGTTTGCTTTTTGTGCGACATTTTCCATCACATGAACCAACTTAACACGGAGCTGCAAGGCAGGGATAAAACAGCGATTCAGCTTGTGGAGAGACTTAATGCTTTTCAGAGAAAGCTCTCTCTTTTTTCTGCTGATCTATGTCCAGGCAAAATGCTTAATTTCCCCACACTGTGTAAATCAGGCCTACCTATCACAGAGGCAATGACGAGATTTATAGATGCCTTGAAAATAAACTTTGCCTCAAGATTTGAACATTTCAGTATCCCCACAGAAGTAATGACATTTGTGAAGGACCCTTTCTGTGTGGATGTCGAGGGAGAGTTTGCATTTAATGCAAAGGAACTGGTCACCTCACTGGATGAGGCATCTTTGCAACTTGAACTGATTGACATTCAGTCATGTGATGACCTGCGCCAGTCATTCCAGCTGACAGGTTTTCAAAAGTTCTGGACTCATGCAGTGAGCAAGGAAAAATTCCCTCATTCAAGGAGTCTGGCGCTTTTCATCCTCACTATGTTTGGCTCAACTTACACATGTGAATCCTCATTCTCACACATGAATGCCATTAAGACTACTAACCGTGCATCACTCACTGCCCAGCATCTGCACCACTGTCTGCGCATTGCTCTGACAACCTACACTCCTGACTTCAGTGCTCTTGCTAAATCAAAAAATCATCATCAATCATTTCTCTCATTAAATGTTGGCTACATGATAAACAACAGTAGTAAGTTACACATTTTGATATTTGCAGGTTGTTTGCACCAGTTTGAATATTACTGCTGAATCTTTTATATCAATAATGCAATATTATGCACTTAATGTGGCCACTGGTGTGGACAGATTTTTGATAAATGGTGCATTTTCAATACTGAAGGATTTTCCTTGTAAAAAAAACTCTGCACTGTCATTGTTAGATTTCTATCCATAGTTAGCAACTGCTGGCTGAGCAGACTGTTCTAGGCAGCAGTATTGTTACTATTTAAGATTAAGTTTTGCAGGTTGTTTGTTACAATTTAAATGTTACTCAGGTGTCTTAATATTCACTTAATGTTATATTATGCACGTAATCTAGCCATAGATGTGGTATGGCTCACACGGACTGTTTATTAAGGTGTCTGATGATGCAATATTTGCCTTGATAGTTTGCACCTTTATTGTTATAATTGAGTGCACTTAAGCCCATCTTGTCTGTTAATGAAATGGCTAAATTTCTAAATGTCTGGTATTGCTCACTCGGACTATTGCTCACGTTATATGGCCATTTGAATGTAGACATGACTTTTTTTATGTTGTGTCATGATGCAATGCAATGTTGCTGTTGTGCATTTAAAAATACAGTATGCACTTTCCAATATGTTGTTGTTCCCAATGGTATTCAAAAAGCTTTAAATATGATTACCCATATTTCAAGCCTCAGGCCCCTCATTTGGTATCCATTTTTGGTATCTGGCCCTCAGTAAAAACTATTTCAATAGCCGTGCACTACAGGCTGACTTGCGGCGAAGTGATCTGGTCACTCTAGTGCAGGGGTGTCAAAGTTCTATTGGGTCGGGGGCCGGATTTGTTCAAATGAGACCTCAAGTGGGCCGGACTAATTTTGCAGACATCACTATAACTTGACACATGGATTTATAGGCTAATGTATGATTAGAAAAAAAGACAAAAAAAGGTACTTGTATAGAAAACTGCATGTTAACGCAGAAAAGGTAAAAGTACATTAAGCAGGGGTTAACTCTGTCATTACAAACTGCATGTTGGCACATGGAAATATTTAAATGTACCACATTACAGAAGAAAACATCAATAATTATGTTTTGTTTGAGATTATTATTTTATGTTTTAATATTGCTGTTCAAGGTTATAGAAACTTTGACACAGGTTATTCTACCTGCCCTGGGATCAGTGCATTAGAGAGAGAGAGAGAGAGAGAGACTTTAGATATGTGTGTGTCAGGCCACAGCACAGTTTGCACTCCTTAAGGTTCATTACAGATTAAACCTGCTCACATGAATGAGTTATCACAAACACACAGAGTGTCTTTGATGCAAAGACCGAAGTCATCTTCACATATTTTAGTGTTAGGCATTATAAAATGATAACATGTTTCCAAACGAACAGACTTGAATTTATCCTTCAGCGTTGCGCAATGCAGTCTGATCAGCTCCGTGTGGAGTGCACGTTTTTCAAATAAGTAAACTCAGTTAAACGACTTTTGATATGAGTCTGGCAGTCCGTTCTTCTACGTGTCCGCACTATCGTAATCTAACTCTGTCACTGACTTCATGCGCCATGAATCTGTGCCATCTCTGTGCGCAATTCGAGGAAGCATTTCAGCTCTGCTCCACGGTTAAACCCGCGGACCTCTGTATGCTTGGGCGTGATATCGTATTTGGATAAGAATGAAATGTTCAGTAATAGTTATATTTTTACGGTCTGATGAAAGTTGGTGATAAAGTCGCAACAGCAGGCTACTGCATTTAGAAGTGATGTCGCGCTGAAACTTTTAGGTGACCAACAAAACATGTTCACCTATGGGTGACCTAAAAATGAACCATCTGTAATTAAAAATCAGTTAATATTCATTTTAATTTACTGTTTTTACAATAACCAGAGGTAAAACTAGTCAGGAGATGCATCAGGCTCAACGCCGGTGACCGCAACCTACACTTCTGTCTGGATGTGTGGAGACGGTCTGGATCGTTACGCATGGCGGAGATGATTGTTTTTCATTTGCACGAGCTGCTCTTTGTGGCTAACTCCATAGGAAGCTTTGTTATTATCAGCCAAAACTTTTGTTTTTCATCATCGAAGACAGGAGAAACTGGAAAGAAGTGTGCATAGAACCGAAGACTGTCAGGATGCGCGCGCAGTGCAAAGGTGTGCCTGTCGTTAAGTCCCGTAGCTTTGATACAATTCTGGCAACTTGTGACCAAATAAAACTAAAGAAATATCGCTCCTTCGATCTCTCTTGAAAACCTGCATTCTGTGTATAACCAGGTTAAAATTATTATTATTATTATTTTATATTTGAAACTTCACCAAATCCTGATAAACATTGAAGAAATATTCGTTTTAACATGTTTAATGTGTGTTTTGTGGCTCACTGAAGTTCAACTGTTAATACCTGTACTGTCACTTTAAGAGGTCGCAGTGTGCGTGACGTCATGTGTTGTGCTTCTCTCAGTCCGCGCTAAGCTCACTGAGAGAAGATAAGGATAGTTTGCTCTGCTCATGGTTTAGCACTATTTCTTGTTATAGACAATGTAAAGTGCAGCAGTTTGCAATTGGAGGTTACTCTTTAAGTTGGTGAACATGCAGAAGAGTTGTGTTTTAAATGTAGACTTGTAAATGAACTTTATGAAGTTTATTAGCAGACACATGTTTCCAAGTGCTACAGGGTTTCCCTTATGTTTATCTGCTAACAGGGGACTGGAGACCCGCGTGTGTAAGAGAGACTGCATGTTACTGAGACTTTTGTATTTCTTTTTGACTTGTGCAGGTATGTGCATTTTATGTGTGTTTTATATGTTCACTGTTTCTATAAATAATTATGCTGGTTGTAATTCATGTGCTGCAAATGCATTTAGCATTGAAATAATTTAATTTCATTTAGTGTTACATTTTATTTAAAGACATTAATGCTGTTTAAAACAGAATTTGACCTTTGTTAAAAATGCATTATTTGCATGTATGAATTAAAAAGCAGTCCGCGCTAAGCTGGAGACCCGCGTGTGTGAGAGAGACTGCATGTTACTGAGACTTTTGTATTTCTTTTTGACTTGTGCAGATGCAGCAGCCAGCACGGTTCACAATAAATGAGAAACCAGTAGCAGATCGTGGTCCGAGTACTTCTTTCAACGCAACACCAGAACACAACGCAGATATCACGACCAGTAACAGATGTGCATCCAGTGAAGTTTAGAACTTGAGCAGGACAGGCACACCCATTACATGTGTCACCTCTCTCAGGTGTTCAGCCTGTTTGCTGATTAGCGTAATGCAGGAGCAGCTCGTGCGCTCGACTCGTCTTTTTTATGATACTCCCTGCTGAGAAGATAGTTCAAAGTGCCCCATTTAATTAATTTTCGTATCATGATATCAACTATTAAGTTGCTCATTATACATATTATTATATACGTATTTCGGGGGAAATACGTATTACAAATATTTAATTTATAAAAAATCTCAAAATATTTTTCAATACATTTCCTCCTCCTTCCCAAAATGTCTCGCGGGCCAGATGAAACCTGCTGTCGGGCCGGATCCGGCCAACGGGCCGGGCCGTATGTCTGACATCCCTGCTCTAGTGGCATTTAAAGGGATGCTGAAAGAGCACAAATTTAAATCAATTGGGAGTTGTCTATGTTAATAGCCCTGCTTTGGACACCTGACTTGACTTTAAATGTGTTTGTATGATGTTTTTGTGCGTATTGGCCATGCATCTACTTTGTGTTTTTGATGTCTGTTACTTCTTTCTTTTTTATTATTTTATTTGCCACTGATGTACCCAGGTCTCTCTTGAAAAAGAGATTACAAAATCTCAATGAGACTACCTGGTAAAATTAAAAAATAAAATTAAACAATCTACATGGTGCTAGTGATGACTTGGTGATATTATGGGTTTTCCACCAGGCTGCCAGAGGTGAGGAGATGGTGATGGTTGTGTGCTAGTCCTGTTCCTTAATTGATTGTGGTAGAAAGGAAAAGCCCCTTTTTGAAACAACGATTAACTTCAATTCATTTGTAGTTTGACTTTTATCCCCCAGTTACGGCTGCAACCTTCCTGGTGTTACAGTCTGAGTGAGTGACACGCCAGCTGCACACAAGTTGATGATTTTTCAGTGAAATTCATTGTCCTGGTCTTGTCTCATTCTTGTCCTGCCTTGGTCTTGATCTTATCTCGGTCTCTGAGCACTCTGGTCTCGGCTGGTCATGCTGGCTATCATGGGTTTTGTTCATTATTACCGACTATTGTAGAGAGACTAAAGCACAAAACAAGTTTACTGTCATTTGGGAATTTATATAAATTATGAAAAATGATATCGTTTGAAGTTCTGTGATCACTGATGGCACTCATCAAACATATTGAGGAGCTCAGTCTGAGTTTAAAAACAGTGTTTATGTCTCATCATGATGTGTTTTTACTCGTCCTTTGTAAAGTTATCATGGAGAAACTGCATTTCTTAATGTAGTCACTGGCTCCATGATGATGAAGTATCTTAAAACAGTTTGTGATAAAAGAAAAGTTATTTTAACAACTTTGAAAAAATTAAAAAAAGACAAAAAGTGTATTTCTCATTGATTTAATGAACAGATTTTTATTATCAGGAAACAATACACACACATCTGAAGCAACAAGCTAATATTTATTCTTTAGAAACATGAAATAAAGAGAGAGAGAAAGGTGCAGAGTGAGAGCAGTATCACAGTAAAACCAGCAGCAGAGTCCCAGTGAGTCTTTACTGGGAACACTGGTCTCTACTCAGACTTTCTGTGACTCGAGCCTGGGCGCCCTGGGTGGCCTCACAGGTCACAGAGCCCACCTTCCTCCACTGGTCTGCAGAGAGCCTCAGGGTGCTGCTCCAGCTGTAGAGAGCGTCCTTCTCCAGCACCGCAGGGCTCCTGCTCTCCTCCCAGCTGCTGCTGCTGCTGCTGCTGCTGCCGTCCACCTTCCAGGCCAGACTCCAGCCTGAGGGGAAGCCCTTGTTGGCCAGGCACATGAGCGTGGCCTTCCCCTGCTCCAGCTCCTCATTGGAGGGGGGCAGCACCGTCAGGGTGGGACGCACATCACCTATAGGAGACACCAATCAGATTAGAGGACAGGGAGCACACAACTGTCAATCAACCACCAAACCCTATAGGACACCTTTAATGTCTGAGAGTTGATTTTCTTTTTTTAGGAGTTTCTGTCAGATGTTTCTTTCTGCTCCACCGGTCACACACTCACACATTGTTTCACTTCCCTTTAAGAAGCCTCTCATGCACATCAGCACACAGAGAGAGAGAATCACACAGAACGACCTGAAATATATTTAAACTATATCTGAATCAAATCTAAAACATTACAAACATTCCCCATCAAAATAATCCAAAAACTTTGCAACACATTTTTAAAACAGTTTGTAAGTTAAAAAAACAAAAAACTAAAACAGAGAATCAACTGAACACAATCAAATGTTCTTCATGTGAATTCAAATCAGAAAAATGTCTAAATTAGACGCATAAAGAGATCAGAGATTACGTGCATTTTAAAACACCATTCTTTATGTTTGTTTTGTTCGGTTCATTCAAACAACTGAATCAGATAAATACCTTAAAGAGTTGTCAGAAAATGAATCTCAGGAAAACATTTAAAACACTTCTCTTTGTTAAATATCAACCTGTTTATGTTTCAGTGTGACAGAAATCAAACTGTCCTGAGTGAACCTTCACGGTAAAGCAGCACCGATAAAAACACGATTTCATTAGAGTTAGAGTTTCACGATGACAAATATTACAAATAAACAGAGAGACAGCTGCTTTAACATTTTCAATAAATGTTAATGAATCAAATAAATTTAATTCAGTTGTTTCAGTCATTAAGGCGTCCATATCGATTGTTAGAAAAACCTCATGAATAGAAAATCATTTAGCAGCTGTCTCTGAGGTTGTCAAATTGTGATTTATTTGGATCAAATATAAAAATCTGTATTTTAACATTAGGTTTAATATTCATACAGAAACTTACTTCCAACATCCAGTCTGGTTCCTCCACCAAAAGTCCACCACAGTGGTACAAAGTCATTGAGCAGCCGTACAAAAACATCTCACTGTAGAGACACACGACTCTCTAACTTTAACACACTGAACTCAAACTACCACAACTCCACATGTCACCTTACCATGAGAGTGAAAATCATCTATTTCCCAACAAATAAAAACTCTGGCTTCAAACATTTTACCTTCATTTAAATTCAGTCTGTGTTTCTGTTTTAAACTGAAATCCTTTAAAGTCAAATGTTTTCTTTATTCTTTCTAAAACAAGTGATTTAAAAAGTAAAGGTCAGTATTTTCTTTTCCTCCAGGCTTGAATATGAAGACAAAAGTCACCAGAATAACTTACTGATTGAATAAAAAGAAGAATATGTGACTTACTTCCAATATCCAGTCTGGTTCCTCCACCGAACGTGAGCCACAGTGATACAAACTGATGGAGTCGTCGTACAAAAACCTCTCGCTGTAGAGACACACGGCTCTCTGACTCTGACACAAACACAGACACCTGACTGAGTCTCTGCCTACAAGACCTCTGAGACCAAAAGAAAACTGAATTTAAAAAGATTATAACAAATTAAAGAATGTCTTTCTTTGAGATATTTAAATTATTTTTAAATCATTTTCTCAAGAATATTATTAATTATCGTGATTTATATCAGAATAAATGTTTCTAGAAGCATGAACATGAAATCATATTAAATTTGTTTTGAAAGTTTTCTAATTAATTGTGTAATTAATTGATTGATTGATAAACAGAGTAATGAGAGTGATCCCTGTTGGAGTCAATCAGAACATTTCCATAGAGAGCCACTTTGCATCAGCAGCACCATGCTCCAGTGCTCTGGGAGAGTTTATAGTCCTGACAGTTGAACACTGGATGACTGACAGCTGTCCTTCATCGCAACAGAAATCCTCGTCCTCATCATCAAAAACATGACTTTGATCTGCGTCCTCATCTGGACTGTCCTCCTCTGCTGCTGCTTCACAGGTAAAGTCCAGAGAATCAAACTCCTCTCCTCTATGAACATCCGTCCCTCTGAAATGAAGCCCACTAAACCCTGATGCTGCTTTCTGTTTTTGTCTCTGTATCCTCAGAGTCCAGAGGACAGGTTACAGTGACTCAGCCTGCAGCAGTGACCTCTGCTCTGGGAGCCTCTGTCTCCATCTCATGTAGGACCAGTCAGAATGTTTATGTCTGGAGCAGCTACCACTATTTAGCCTGGTACCAACAGAAAGATGGAGGAACTCCTAAACTGCTTATATACCGTGCTAGCACTCGAGAATCAGGGATTCCAGGTCGTTTTTCAGGCAGTGGATCAAACTCTGCCTTCACTCTGACCATCAGTGGAGTCCAGACTGAAGATGCAGCAGTTTACTACTGTCAGAGTTTTCACTATATCAACAGTCAGAATGTGTTCACACAGTGAAATAGCCTCGTACAAAAACCTCCCTCAGTCAGACTGAACAGAAACTGAACTGACTGCTGCAGCTGGAAGTTTCTGCAGAGACTGACACACTTCACTGAGGACACACACACACGCACGCACGCACGCACGCACGCACGCACGCACACACACACACACACACACACACACACACACACACTGTGAAGAGAATAAACACACCATCTTTTAAATATCAAACATTATCAGCCCACTTCTCCCCCCTCTTTCCTCACTATGATGGTCAGACACAGCTCATTTACATATTTAAAGGTACAGACACAGAAACAGCCTGTTCTGAGCAGGGCTGAAATAGAGGGGTTTATAGACATGATCAAATACAGGATCAGAGTGGATTTAGAACAAGAAACTTCACACACAGGGGAAGAGGAGGAGAATATGTGAACTTAAAAGAGGATGTTGTGTTTTGGGGGAGCATAAAGTAAGACTTGAAACAGGTACCAATATTGTTTGACTTTTTTTTGGCAGGTGGGCTTTATGTGCCTTTATTGTAGAGATAGGAAAGTGGATGAAGTTGGAAATCAGGGAAACAATATGATGGATAGGAGCCACATGTTGGCTTCGAACCTGGGCCAACAGCCTCCGTACATGGGGCGAGCGCACTAACCACTACGCCAGCTGTGCCCAATTTTGTTTGATTTTAACTGATAACTTATCCAAGTAAAAATTCTGGTTTCATGACAACCAAACTAGGACTTCAGGTTCAGGTTCAGGTGACTGTATCTGTGGGCAGATTTGTTTTGCAGCCAGCAAAGCGACGTCCATCATGACACACAATATGAAACAGATATGACAAGAAACAACACAATGAAGAGAAGGTCAACAATTTAAATTGTATTTATTGAATTAGGACATTGCACATGAATCAGCAAATCACATCAAAGTCAATATGCCGGAATTAGCACAAAAGCTACATTTCATCTGTAGTCCCTAAAGGCAGGTAGGAACAAAAAACATAAAATACATTTACAATTACAGGACAGCAAACAAAATAAATTATATTAATAAAGAAGATAAAAATAATAAAAATACTTAAGATTTCACCAATCAGGGCTGATAAGAGAAAGAAATATCAGCCAATACGATCAATAAAAAATAAGAATTAAACAACCATTTGAATTAATCAACACTCGTATGATGAAGATCAACTTCATGAACTTTTTAAGACCAACATGATTCAGCTTGTAGCCTCCAGCAGGGTCATCAAAGGTCACAAGCTGAAACGTGTCATATTAAGTTAATAAGATAAGACAAGATAAGATAGACAAGATGAACTGTATTGTCCCAGTGGGAAATTTGCCTTGGACTTCATCAAATTGATCTTTGTACTACAAGTGCTGCTGGAGTCTTTTACCCTCTCCAAGCCTTTCAGCTGAACTGTAGGTATGATTCTCTGCCAATCACAGACACACACAGAGGCAGACTGACAGACAGACTACAAGAAATATGTTTTTAAAGGGATCAGCAGAATGGGCGGGATGAGGACATTCTGACATAAAGCAGCTAAGTGAGAAGACAGCTGGTTTCCCATCAGTTTAAAATGTCGACATCATTAAATTGTACAAACCTGTGTGTGTGTGTGAAAATGTTTAAAGCTAAAACACTGAGATCTTTCGTCAACCAGAGACTGACTGCTGCTGCTGAAGAGATATTTGATCTGTTTGAAAGAACGATGAGGAGCAACTTCGTCGATCAAAAGAGGAAAAAGAGCGACAACACAGACTGCTGGATGCTGTTTACAACCCTGAAGTCCGCTTACACAAATATGGTTTGTGTAGTTTATTATTAGTGTTGATTTAAAACGATGAGAAGCAAGCTACATTCTCACATAACTGTTAGATATGTTGTTATGTTGATTTTCTTTGGACACAGATCGGGAGTTTCAGAGGTTAAATCCAACTAAATTCCCCAGAATTAAATTACAGCAGTCCCTTTGAATTCATATCACCATGGAAACCTTTCAATCTCACACACAGTTGTCCGAGATGATCATCATCAACAACAATATCTAAACCGTCGTCATCAGGTCGTAGGTACTTATAAAGTGCTGGGTCTTTTGCTTTTTCTTAAAGGTGCAGAGGGACTCTGCAGATCGAATGGAGTTTGGAAGGTCATTCCACCACCAGGGGGCGACAGAGGAGAAGAGTCTATTTAGCATCTTAGGACCCTGTTGTGAAGGTTGGATCAGACGCCTTTCATTGGCAGAGCGTAGTGGGGGGGAGGGAGTGTAGACCTGGATGAGAGAGTTAAAGTAAGGAGGAGCCGTTTTTGTGTCTGTTTTGTAAGCGAGCAGCAGAGTTTTAAATTTGATGCGAGCAGTAACTGGGAGCCAGTGTAAGGAGATGAACAGCAGAGTGACATGTGCTCTTTTAGGAAGGTTGAAGACCAGTCGTGCTGCTGCATTTTGTTTCATCTGCAGGGGTTTGATAGTGCATGTAGGAAGACCTGCCAGTAGAGAGTTGCAATAGTCGATGTGTGATATCACAAGATCCTGTACCAGGAGCTGTGTAGCATGTTCTGACAGGTAAGGTCTGATCTTTCTGATGTTGTACAGGGCAAATCGACTCCATTTGTTAGTCTTAAGAGCTTTATGCTCATATTATGCAACATTTAGGGTTTTTCTAAGACTTCTGTCTGTCCCACTGTCTCCCTCCCTCTCATTGGGCCTCATTCACTAATATGTGTGTAGAAATGTTCTTACTCTGTGCATTAAATAAGTGCATACGCAAAATAACCGTCAGATTCATGACACGTGCGTACCAGCATATTTTGTTCTCACCACCAGGCGTATGTGAGTGAATCAGAATCATTCTAAATCGGCAGCATACTACCCCATCTCTCCATATAAGGACATCCGATTGGTGTATCAGGACGAGAGCGGTGAGGTGGAAACATGTAGAAGTTTTTAGGAGATGGCCCCAAAAGGTAAAAAAGATTGGTGTGTCTGGGGGTTTAGATGATGTTACAGTGAATTACAGAGTTGCAGCAGTACGTGCGTTGGCAGACAGAAGCTATGGCAAGCCCTTTTAACATTAAAACAGTCTGGCTGACAAGTAGCAATTTAGTTTTCACTAGTGGAAATTACATTTCAACATGTCAAAATTACATTTTCACAATTCACAAGTTGCACTGTTCATGAACCTTGTTCAAGGTGTGGAGAGGAGGAGTCACATCACAGGCGAGTCTGTCCATAACCAAAGAATAGAACGTCTTTGGAGAGATGTTTTTCTGCATGTTCTACAATCTTTCTATGACACATTTTACTCTCTTGAGAATTCTGAGCTTCTTGATCCTGAGGATGAACTCCACAAAATGGCACTGCAAATTGTCTTTCTGCCAGAAATTCAGAAAAGACTTCAGAACTTCAGAAATGCCTGGAATAACCACAGTCTGCGCACAGAAAACAACAGAACACCTGTCCAAATCTGGATTGCAGGAATGCTGGCCAATATGGAGATGGACAGCACAACCATCAACAATGTCTTTGGTGAGGACCGTTACAGTGAACAAAGTTTGGAGGCCCTTTTGGCACACCATGGGATTGGCACTTTCCCCAGTCTTGATGATGATGACCATTTCCCAGCTGTTGTTGTGGAAGAACCTAGAATCCACCTCACTTCCGGTTGAGAGACGACGACTCTACCAACTGAGCCACAGCCTCCCATAAGAAATGGATTTCATCATGAAACCATTGAAATTAGAGTCTGTTGTTTGAGATGATGAATAGATAAAAACTGTCAGCTGTAAGTGTCAATTCAAAGTATTCAAAGCTCCTGGCTGAGGTGGAGTGATACATGTTGTGAAAAGTCCCAGTGATGTTGTGTCCTATATCGTCACTCATGTAATGCCTCTGATCCAATCATATTGCTTGGTCAGAACTAACTGTTGTATAAATTACCATATACCATAACTTATGATGGAAGAAGTATTCTGCTTCTGTACAGAAGCAAAAGTGATATTACCACACTGAAAATACTCCTGCATTTAGACATTGTATAGTAAATGTTCACTGACAATGTTTTACTATTATAATATTGTTTCAACAAATATTAAAGGCAGGTGAGGAATCCGCTCATTCTTTTATTTAAAGTACCCTCTATATGATCATAGTTAAGTAATGTAATATTTTGTCTAATGACCAATAATAAGACTACTTCTTGCAGTACACCACTTTACACACTGTCATTTTACCTCAGAAATCAAAGACACTGCATATTTTTTCTTGAAAAATACAATTAAAATGTTATTGTACAACTGCAAAATGTCCTGCCTCCATTGCATAACATTGGAACATGTCACTGATAACCAAATTTGAGGGGAAAAAAAAGGTGTGAGTTGTACTTTAACATGGAAATATCAGTAAACGTCATATCAGTTCTGAAATATTTGACTCCCAAATATTAACCTCTCTTAATAGTATAACCATACTATAACTACTAATTATTCTTGTGTTCAGTTATAATTACTTTACACAAATGCACTGAAAAAGCTGTTTTAATTTGATGAAAATTGCAGCAACGTTACAGAAGTCTGAGGAGGGCTTTGCCCTAGAATGTAATGAACTTGTACTTTAAAGCCTGAACTGACTTCAACCTTTGGTCCACAGAATGCTGCACTGAAAACAAATTGCAGAGACCTTGTTTGTTGCTGTCAGATTTATTTAGATACAAACTTCAATTAAACAATGGATTTTTTAAATATTTTTTTCAACCTCTGTGATATTTTATTGATATTTTGATTGTCTTGGTCTGGACTCGCTCTCGTTCCCTAAATGTCTTGGTCTTGCCTCGGAGCTCTCTGGTCTCGGGAAGGTCTTTGTCACGGTTAGTGTGGTCTTGACTACAACACTAGTTTAAAGATTTAAAAAAAAATCTTTATTCATTTTAGGGCAAAGGTAATGCTCTACAGTTAAAGTCAAGTAAGCTTTTCATTGATTTTAATACATTTTTATTTCCTACAGAGGCTGAGAAAAAATTATTTAGGAAATGTTGACATACTGCAGTTTTTCAGAAAATGGTTTTGGGAGGTTGTTTTGAAACAATGCTGAGATTTTAGAGAGTGTTTATCTAAGACCCTGGTTACATTATGCAATGCCGAAACCTGGAGCCTGCAGAATTCCTTCTGTCATACAGCTTTTGAATTTCTCATTTTGTTTGTGAATGGGCAGTCTGAGCACTATGGCGCATGTGTTTGCCTCTGGAAAGATTTTAGTGTCTTCATCGTGGAGAAATTCAATGACAGGATGCTGTGGGAAGCCCAGGGGAGGCACTGCTGAAGCTCCAGAGGCAAACTCCACACCATTTCCAGCGTCAAGGGGCTGCATTCTCCTTCTACAAAAACATGAGCAAAGGAAATTATAGCTCACATGGAAAGAAATATAAATGCCTGTCACACTAATAAGCTTCAAGTATTGTACAACTGCATCTACATGAAACTGATGAAACTATAATTGCACAATAAGACACAAATGACTGACAGATCAACCTAACCTGATTCCAATTCCTAGGGCTGGCTCAGTGGTCCAGCCAAAAACACACATGCCATTGAAATATCGTACCCTCAATATCGATTAACCAGTCTCTCCAGAAACAGATGGTCTGATTTTCCAGGGGTCGTCTGTTACTTCCAGGGACTGAGAAATCAACTTCAAACAAAGTAGACAAGTCTTTGGCCTCCAGTGGTTTCGGTGCACTGGTGAACAGGTCCTCAAAGAGTCCAGGGTGAGCCCTAAGCTCATCAAGGAAACCCAGAGTTTTGAAACCCACATAAATTAGAACATTACAAATCAATGTTATATGAACACGTTTACCCTTTCACACCCCTCAGTTTTGCCCTGATGGATAAACTGCTCACTGTCTCAATGCCACGTGCATCCGCCCATCAACAAAATAATGTGCTGCAGACTGGACCAGGGAATCCCTCTGCTCCAAGGATGTGATGTATCTCAGAGTTCCCATCATGCTCAGACTGTCTTCGGCATCTGTGATTGCATCATTTGCCTCATGGACAGTCTGAGCTTCTTTTATCTAAAAAAACACAATAATGAGAGTAGTCCTGTTTAGGGGAAAAAATCTACAGTGAAAATGTAATGACCAGGCTTCAAAAACTGTGCAATACACACCTTTAATAACTTTTCTCTGAAAGACTGGTCTCCCACTTTATCCAATGAAGCAGGAGGTGGAGATTTACCACAAAACTGGAGAAAGAGACGCTTAGAAAAGAAGGATGGGCCAACTCCACCATGGATTATACACACGGTCACCATCTTTCCAATCAGGGTGTACAGTCCAGTCTCAAGATCTGAAAAACAAACATTTATGTAAAGATTCAAATAATTTGTTTTATACAGGTTACACTTATTTTTAAATAATTACTTACAATGAGTATCAAGAGCCAACAGCCTATCATTCTCAGGCCCATCAAATATCTTTGAGTGCTGTACAGCCCTCATTAGCAACCGCAGGTATTCCCTGGTTGGCCCTCCGTCATCCACAGCCCCTTCTCCTTCCCCCTCACTGTCGACAAATATCACATCCAGCTTTGCTCCTGGGTCAAAGCGCCGTCGTTTAAACGCTTGAAGGCTACCCTGCAAGATGTTGTCTCTGCAAACGTTTATTTGATTGCTTGTGTGATTACAGGTGAGATCCACTTTGCTGAGGAGCTTCATCAAGACAGTTTGCAGATCAATTCTGTAACATAAAAACAAATATAAAACTTAGATGACAAAAGACAACTTTGAAGTTTGAGAATAAATATTCAAATGAAAGTAAAATAACATACTGAGATGATGAGGATTCACTATTCTCAACTATTGTTCTAAGAGTTGGCTGAAGAGGCAGTGATCGTACAGGAGACTGGTGAGGAGGAGAAGGAAGAGGAGGAGGAGGAGGAGAAGGAGCAGGTGAAGGGCTCTGTTGGTCTATGGCAGGGCAAGCATTGCTCGGGTCACATGCATCTATTATCTGAATTTGAGGCAAAAATACACACAAATACAGATACACAATATACATTAAAACTGTAATTTTTAAAAACTAGTACAAATGAAAATGTTTGAAATGACATTGCTAATCACCTGTCCAGCTGGTGTTACCATCCACTGAACATAGAGGGTCGAAAACCCTTTGATGTTGTACTGCTCAATGGATCCTGACAGTGTGCTTTCCAGTACTTTGGTTGATGCTGCTTCTCTAAGACAAAAAACCTCACTGGCCATTTCCTCTTGCCCAACAAAATCAAACAATGTCTAAAGCAGAGAACAGAAACAGGACTTTACATCTATGAATTATCATACTATGCACAACCCACAGCAAAACTTAACATCAGAGGTGAACTCCTTCTCAGAGGTTAACATTAAGACAGGTAAAGTGATAACCTGAATAGATTCAGACAAGACAAACTTCCTCGTCCTCTCCAATCCATTAGGAAACTTAAATTTGAGCAGCACACCATCAGTAGGCTCTTCAAAAGCTTCCATTCTGTCTTGTCTTGCCTCAATTGCCTATAACACATAATTACACTAGTATGAATTTTAAAATGCATTTTTAGAGCGACAGACTGTGAAAGAGTAATTGAAATCATATTTCATTACATAACTAATAGAATTTACCTTTAACCGTCTCTGTTCCTGTGACTCCAGTCCCTGACGTCTCATTTCCTGTTTGAGATAAAAGAAAATATGTTTTCATCTAATTAATACAATACAAATGTTTTTTTCCAATGACAATCCAGCATGAAAGTAGCCTACTATTTGTCTGTCTGCCAACAATGATTCATTAAATTCTGCGTCTTGTTGAAGCCATTCTTGCAATGTCTCAAAAGTAATCAGTATAAGCGAGAGATACAACATAATTAGAATAGAAAAGTGTATGACAGTAACCCATTACAGAAAAAATACAAAACTTTTACCAAAAACTAATGGTAATGAAGGCAAGAGGTGTGTTCTTCATTACCTCAGCTGTGCTTGTTTCAAAAAGTGGTGCTGGCACAGGCTCACTTTCAAAGCATGCTGCTGGTGCAGGCTCAGGAGGTGCGAGATGCATACCTAATGTTGTTTCCTGTGATATATTGTGAAAGTTCACAAACAATCAACTCATGTGATCCAAGTTAAACATTTTTTTATCATTGACCAAAGTTACTGTATGAGGAACTGCATACCTGTAACACTTCAGGAAGTGGGAGGATGTATAGTCTACTTCTTCCAGTAACCTCCTTTAATTCTTTGACAGAATGGACTTGGACCTTTGTCAGCCTCTTGCCTTTATCAGTTCTGGCCAACTCAAACCCAACCAGATTTAAGTTTATTTGGGGGTAGCTCTGATGGACAAACTGATTAAACTCTGCCAAGCTCCAGTTCAGTTTAAGTTGAGAGCGTTGGTTTTTCCCTGTCTCACGTATTGGTCTCCCTAAAATGAAAGAAATTTGAGAAATACAAAAAGATGTATCATTCAGCACACATTATTTGCTGTTTAAGTCTGCACAATGTCAATCTAATGTGAACATGTTTCGTAAATATAATTTATAAATTACATATAATTACTTTATATTCATTGTCTCATTTTGGTTAGGTAAGGCTTGTTTCAATGGTTTCACCCCCTCAGACGTCCTAAACTTACCAAAACCAATCTGAGCAAACTCCTCTCATTGTTTTACTGTGGGGATCCGGGTGTAATTTGGACCAGGGAACAGAAAAGGAGTCACATTCCAAACTGGGTTTTCCCTCCTTCCAATTGATACTGAAAAAAATAGGGCTTTATTACTTTAAATTATTACTAGCAATCAGAATACGGGCCATGTTGTTTGCTTTCATAACGCTGTCTACACATTTGACGTTAATGTTTATGTTAATATTCGTGGAACAAGAGCCAAACAAAGTCCAGTTATCTATTCTATTCTAAATATAAGCTGATTTTCAGCGAGCGTCTTAGCTATATAATGTTAATAACGTTGCACTACCTGTTTGCTGTTAGTGACATTACTCTAGCTAACAATACTGTAGTAGTAGCTTACGGCTAGCTCTAGCAGCGGTAGAGTTACCGTTACTACGCCGTTATAGTTTACCTGACATTCGATGTCGGGCACGTTGGAACAAGTGTCTTGTAGGAACAAGGATGTCATTGTTACTCTGCAACAGCTCCTGTCTGGCTCGATTCGCCACATTAAAAATTCTGTCAAATGCAGAAACTGCGGTCTCAGTGTTTCCGTCTTGCTCCATTTTCAATCATCGTCCCCCAACTGGGTACATCAGATTCAGAGCGCTGCGTACGTGAGCGTAACGGTAGTGGAGTTGCCCAATGAACCAATCCTGAGAAGGCGTCAGAGGCTTAATTTAATTTGTATTCTGTATTAGCTTAAATGTCTACAGAGCTGGTCTCTTGATAGAAAAACATCTGTCATCCTAAAGCAGGGCTGTGCAGAGATATTTAAACAGAATGTTTAACCTGCAATCAGATGTGACCTGTCAGCATGCACTAATATCAAGGACTGTAGTATCAGTAAGAAGATTGACTTCATCCAGGATTTATCTGTATTCAATATTAGCTTAACTGTCTACATATTGTTTAGAGCAGTGCACTAAGTTCAAATTCAACTTAGGCACAGAGGCATTCTTTGCTCTGTAAGTGGGGAGCATCTTTCATGTTTTAAAACAATAGTTTAGATCAATATTCTACACATAAAGCCTTTAATAATCATCATTATAATATAAGGAATCAGTTCATCTCCTCCTTCTGGTCTAAACCTCAAATCTCAAAAAGAGAAGACACAAACAGTCAAATACCAGTCGAGCCCAGTGTTTTACAATGATAACAGATATCACAAGCTTCAATGAAGAAGAATTATCATGTACGACTACATCTTACATTTAAGACGGACTAATCCAGTCCATCTAAAACAGGGACATATGTTTGGGGAAAGTTTGCAGGGTGTGTAAATTCATGCCCTAAACACAAATATCATATCCAGTACTATTGTGAAGGTAAATGTAAACACTAGCTGACTATGTTTGTGTGATCAGAAAACATATACACTGATTTTATTTTAGGAGAGCTTAAAAGGGCTATATATAACTTTCAAAAATACTGCGTTTGTAGCGACACCGCATGGCCGTTAGGTGAACTGCACCAGTAACCTGTTGCTCGCTCTCCCTCGCGTGCTCGTCATACGTGCTCGTAGGTACACAAACGAGAATCATCATCGGCCGCCAAACACTGGATATTTACCGGCATAATGTTTACAGATGAGGTAAGTGGTCATACACATGTGAAAGTCTGTGAAGGAGTCTGTGTGTCTGTATTCATTCTCCATCCTACAAACGACAGTCTCTGCAGGCACTGGCTGAGAGCAGGAGTGTGTGATGAGTTTGTCCACCTTTGAGAGCTCCTAGAGCGGATAGAAGTGTGTGGAAGACGGCCTCTGGCTGTGGAGTTGAAGACCGGGAGTGTGTGATGAGTTAGTTCTGTTGATCTCTGTAAGCGGAGCGGAGTGAGGAGGACGTTGAGAACCTTGAGCTGGGAACCTGCAGAGGCCGAAGAACCACAAATTCAGGCAGCAGACTCCCACAGGCTTCAGGGTGCAGATAAGCTTTGTGAAATGGTGGGGACAGTGCTACACCAGACAGTTCATCACCAGCTGAAAAATGTCACACTTCTGGGTAAACACATTTTTCATTCCCTCACTCTCCCTCCCTAGACATGGAGCATGCAGGGAACAAGAGGAAGAGCTAGATAAAGAAAAACTCTCCTCTCCTCAACTGTCCCTGTAAAAGCTCCTGATGGTTTTTTCATCAAAAGATGCACTTACTCACCCTGCCTAAAGGGTGAGCCAAAAGGTGGGTGCCAGTTTGTTCAAAAGAGTGATGTCTTCAGTTGCTATTAAAGTAGCACTGAACAAGATCTTTGGAAAAAACAATTTAGGAGCTACTTCCTCTCCTGCCTTTCTGTAATTATTTTTTAAATCTATTAATTGATTTAAATTTGTATGGAGTTGTTTATTCCAATGAACTTGTTTTTATTCATGTGTTGTGTATAGTTGTGTGTTTTTAATACGTAATTGTGTGTTTTAATGAACTTGTCCAATTCTAAAGCTCAGCTGAACTGAACTGAACTTGTTTTTATTCATGTTTTATTAATCATTGTATATAGTTTTTGAGTGTTTTAATTAACTTGTTTTTAATTAGATTATTTATGAATTTAAAAAAAAATTTCACTTCTGGGTGAACACATTTGTCATTCCCTGGACCAGTGACAAAAATGTCCCACTTTTGGGTCAATACCAATTTAACTCCCTGATCCGGGGACAATCCCCTCCCTTCTCAGCCCTTCTTTTTAATATGTATTTGTGTGTTTTAATTAAATTTAATGTATTAATTCATGTGTTTTTAATCATTGTATATAGTTTTTTTTTATGTGTTTTTAATCATTAATTTGAAAAGATGTCCCACTTCTGGGTGAACACATTTTCCATTCCCCAGACCAGGGAAATACCTGTCTCACTTCCAATTGAATGGACTTTTCATTCCCTAATCCAGGGGGTATTTGTGTGTTTTAATTAAAGTTTTATTAATGTATGAATTATTGTGTTTTTAATCATTGTATATAGTTGTTTTTTACAGTGGCCCTGAAGTGCAAAACACAACAACAAATAAGAAAACACAACAACAAATCAAAAAACACAACCACAAATTACAAAACACAACAACAAATTACAAAACACAACAACAAATCAAAAAACACAACAACAAATTACAAAACACAACAACAAATCAAAAAACACAACGACAAATAAGAAAACACAACAAGAAAAATCACAAAACACAACAACAAATTACAAAACACAACAACAAATCAAAAAACACAACGACAAATAAGAAAACACAATGACTTTAACTTTAACGGAAAAGGTAGGTACCTGGAGTTGACAAGGATCGTCGCTGATTGGACGAACGCAATGTCCGTCTTTTTAACAGGAAGTAAATGCTTCATACGCCTTTGGAGCCAGGCAGAGAAATGTCAACGAAGTAAGTGGAGATTTAAAATTCATGATGTATTGCCCAAATTGTGGCAAAGAGCTCCCAGAAAATGTACGGCCGTGGTTTGCAGTGGTTGTGGCAAGAGGTTACGAGATTTAAGAGTGATTGTATTATCCCCTGTGACTGCTGATAAACATTGTTCGACTCTGAGGCAGTCACTTACAGACCTTGGGCCCGTTTCTGAAAGAAGGTTTTGTGTAAACTCTGAGTCAGTTAACCCTGAAATGAGGGAAACTCTGGGTATTCCGTTTCAGAAGAGGAGGTCACTCAAACCCGAGAAAGAGGGGTAACTCCAGCCCGTTTCAGAGGGAGAGGTAACTTTACCTCTGAGTCAGTTACTATGGTAACTGAGTCTGTGAACCTAACCTGGTCGGGAGCAGGTTTTCTTCAATGAACCCCGAGTTTCTCCAGGTCTCCTCCCTCTTTCAGAGCCAGAAACGTTGTTTCATTTCCTCATTCTTTCATTCAGTCCGTATCACGCTGTGTCAGTGAAGATTCACCGTTTGTCTGAATAAATATCCAGGTTGTTTTACAGTTTTTTCCAATTGCTAACACACTAAAATGACATGCATAGCACAATTATTTAAACTGACACACAGAGAGCAAAACCTCTTGGCCAATGCTAATTGGCCAATGTATGTGCCACCTGGCCAAACACCTCAATGGTTAATTGTTATCACTTCAATCAGGAAGTAAGCATTATGAAAAGACCACAAGTGAGCACCTTTTTTTTTACAACAACAATGGAAGACTTTGCAGAGAGAGGAAGAGGGAGGGTGAGAATGAGAGGGGGAGGAAGAGTGAGAGGTAGGGATAGAGCTGGTAGAGGAGTTCATAGCCAAAGAAGACAACAACTTTCAAATGAAATCAGAGCAACCTTAGTTGATCATGTCATCAACAATGCGAGAGGCTGGACAGAGAGTGCAGCCCAACTTGAGCCGTTTTACTGTACTGGTATATGTAGCACTGACTTGTTTGGTGAAAAATAGAAAAATAAATGTTTCAACAGCATGTGTGTGTACCTGCAAATATTTCTGAGCATGTGAACAATCTGAAGAATTTTCTACAATTCGAACTATTTTAGTATTATGGCAAAGCATACTAAAGATGAGAGTGCTTTTCATTATGCCCAACAGTGTGTGGTTGGTTAGACACAAATCTGGTAATATGAAGGAAGTGTGTGCCATTTGGTGCAAAAGTTTGATTTTGATAATATATCTATATGTAGTTTTGGTTGCAGTGCTTCATTTTGCAGGATAAATGAGGTATTTTGCAGTTTGGGTGTGTGGTTTTGTGAATTGTATTAAGTATTTTGATAAAACCAGCCTAGTTTTTAAAATTGTGTTTTAGCAATTGGAAAAAACTGTAATATGATATGTTAGGGTGGCAATAGCCTACTACAGCTTATAAAACAAACTGTTTTATCGAACATGGCATGTCTTTAAGTCGGTATGAAGACTACATTACTCCGTAGGGAATTAGAGCCTATGCTACATTAACGTTGGGAGATGTTAATTTAATTAGGGTTAATTTATAAACTATACAGGATAAAGGTGAGAGGACATTTAGCCTATGTGTGTGAATACAGCTTTATGTTGAGGATAAAGTTAATGCACATTCAAATAAACTCTGAATGAAGTTCACTATGAATCTATATGAGCCTATTATGTTATTATATTTCATTTTGAGCTGTTTAAAAGTCACTTTTCTTCTGCTGGATTGCATCTTAATGAAAATAAATTGTATAGGTTTAATAACCTACCATTCCATCAGTTTTGACCTGCAATATTTTAATTCTGATTAAATATGAAATTAATAGACTTCATTACGCGTTGACACGAGCAGCTGTTTTCTCTTACATCACTTCTCTCTCCTTTGCCGCTGCGCTGCAGCAGTTTTACTTTTTTTTCCTTCTTAAAACCTGTTCATATTCGCCGTAGCCTGTGGCCACATTAAGTTATTGGTGTATTTCGAGAGGGTTAAAGTAGGAGGATCTCTTTTTTTGTCACCTGTTGCCAAGGTGAATCGTAGTATCGGGGCTCCATTCATGTTGGCTTTTTATCATCGTGGTGCACGCGCTGAACACCGAGTGGACCTACTCAGAGTTGATTTAACTAATTCAAATCTGCTGATCTGGTAAACGAAAACTCAGAGTTTCCCACCAGAGAGTAAATCAACTCAGAGCTCAGAGTTAGTCTGAGAGTTTGTTCAACCTTCTTTCAGAAACGGGCCCAAGGTCTGTAAGTGACTGCCTCAGAGTCGAACAATGTTTATCAGCAGTCACAGGGGATAATACAATCACTCTTAAATCTCGTAACCTCTTGCCACAACCACTGCAAACCACGGCCGTACATTTTCTGGGAGCTCTTTGCCACAATTTGGGCAATACATCATGAATTTTAAATCTCCGCTTACTTCGTTGACATTTCTCTGCCTGGCTCCAAAGGCGTATGAAGCATTTACTTCCTGTTAAAAAGACGGACATTGCGTTCGTCCAATCAGCGACGATCCTTGTCGACTGCAGGTACCTACCTTTTCCGTTAAAGTTAATGTCATTGTGTTTTCTTATTTGTCGTTGTGTTTTTTGATTTGTGGTTGTGTTTTGTGATTTGTTGTTGTGTTTTTTGATTTGTTGTTGTGTTTTCTTATTTGTTGTTGTGTTTTCTTATTCGTCGTTGTGTTTTGTGATTTGTGGTTGTGTTTTCTTATTTGTGGTTGTGTTTTGTGATTTGTTGTTGTGTTTTCTTATTTGTTGCTTTGTTTTGCACTTCAGGGCCACCGTAGTTATAAATAAAAAAAAGGAGTTAAGTGTTAAGCTCTTTTCCAGAAACTAACAGCTATGAAAGTTGTGAGAGTATGTCAAAGGCATGTATACTGTCAGGTTGAGTAATTCTAGGAAACAGAAACATGAGATGGTTATAGTTACTTATTGAATGACACAAACAGGGAAACAGCAACACACCACACAGAAACAATGAAGAAGAGGCACAGCTGAGATCATGACAAAGAAGCTGTTTGGAGTGAATATATAGACCTACATTTATGAGAGAGCTACTCAATTCCTTTTTCAACGTGCACTTTGTGTTAAATGTAACAGTGTTGTTCCTTCTTCTTTATTTGTTTACTTGTTTCACTTTTATTTGTTAGTTTGTTAACACTTGTTGGACTGACAGTAACTGAGCCACATTAAGAAAAACAAAAATAAACTAGAGAACGTTTAATCAAAGCTGCCGGTTCTGCTGGACCGCCTCTCGTCCGGGTGAAACTGAGTAACCATGGCAACAGAAATGCATCACTGCTGATCCGTGGAAACAGACAGTTTCAGTTCTCAAGATACACATGTGAAAGTCTTACTGTGCTGAGCATGACTGAGTAACAAGAAGCTGCAGCAGTTTTTCTAAGAACACATTCAAAGATACGGATCACGATACTTATTTTTACAAGTCTGGCAATAAAAATGCAAAATATCATGTTTTCTTTTTAATTTTGAGGTTATCACTAATAAAACAATGCACATATTTTCTTTATAAAAAGTGACACTGACGACATCTTACAAAAAAGACAGTTTAGGAAGATAAATTCTACATAGGCCTAATGGATTTCGAATCAATTCCTTAATGTTTAAAACAGATAGAGCAAATCTGTTCAAATACACAGAGTTGCTGTTTGTTATTCTGGAAGTGAAGCAAAGAAAGCTTTGAAAAACACTGGATTATCTCAGATTTGAGTCAACTAATGTACGTTTTCAGTCACATTTTTGAATCGTTGGGTCATGACAAAAAACATACTGCATATATATTTAATCTAATCGAATGAAATTGTCCATATCTCTACTGAACTTTTTTTAAAAGTTTTTTATTGATATCCTCATGTGTTTTTTATTATTATATTTACCTTTTATCATACTGCATTGATCATTAAATTTATAAACTCTAATATTTAAAATCATCCACTGCTTGACAAACTCTTTGAATTTTAAATTCATATTTTTTAGATTGTTTGCTTGAGGTAGATTTACATATTTCGCTTCAGTTGACTGACTCTGTGTGTTTGCATATCTGTCCTCCCTCTCCGCTCTCGGACGTTAAGAGGCCGGTGTCGATCAGCGGCTGTTTGAGGCCTTTCAGAGACGCTGACATACGATGATGATGATGTCATTGATTCTACACCTGCTAATCTTTGGGCTCCTTGTTCAGGGTGAGGCCAGGTTCACTACAATAATCACTGTTATGGAGAAAAATTTAAAGAAGCAGCATTTACCTTTATTCCACCGTTTCTCTAAAGTTAAGAAAGCAAAGATTCTGTTTGGATGTTGTTCATCTTTCTCCGTCCGTTTCGATAACCTTCTCCCCTTTTTTCATGTTTCTTCAGGTTCATCAGGAGACATCCTCCTGACTCAGACTCCTGGATCTCAGTCTGTTGTTCTAGGACAGACTGTCTCTATCAGATGTCAAACCAGCACAAGTGTTAGTAATAACCTCCACTGGTATCTTCAGAAACCTGGAGAAGCTCCTAAACTCCTGATTTATTATTCTACAAGCCGTCAGTCTGGAGTTTCAGCTCGTTTTAGTGGAAGTGGATCTGGAACTGACTTCACTCTGACTGTTAGTGGAGTCCAGACTGAAGATTCAGGAGATTATTATTGTCAGCAGAGTAACAGCTTCCCGTTCACACAGTGATACAACGTCGTACAAAAACCTCCGTCAGCTGAAGAGGAACTGATATGAATGAACAGCTGCAGAGAAACTAAAATAAAGTTCCATGAAACACAGTATAGTTTAAAATCAATTTAAACTATAAACTATAAATATTCTGCACATTAAGAAGATTATCTATTTTAATTCTTTCAATGAATACACAAGAGTGTTTTATGTTACAAGACCCGAAACCCCCCATGAACCCAGAAACATCACTGATGATGAGTTCTAGCCCATCTGTCGGATGTATCTTTTATCTATCTTTACACACACACATACATTTTATCCTAATAAAACAAATTTTGTAGTTTAGTTTCTACTTTTTTCTACTTTTGCAGTTTGTAAATATTTTGAGTGTTTGAACTGCAGTAGCACTGGTTTGATATCTCTCTATGCTGATGATATCACGCTTTATTTAACAGATTTAAAATATTTATTTGAGCTAAAACACATTCATTTAGATGTTTTCCTCTCTTTTCTTTTGATAAACATAAACCACTAGACATTTTAAAGTCCTGGTCATTAACATTTTCAGTAAAGAAAGCTGATTTGATGATTTTCATTCAGTTGTTTCAGTCATTAAGGTGTCCATATCGATTATTAGAAAAACCTAACTTATATATTGTATATCTGTTTATTATGAAGATGTTTCATGATACAAAAGATTTTAAATTTTCTTTAATTCGGTTTAGATTCTGAAGAATTGATAAAGACGTTTTTACACGTTTGAAATAATTGAAAAAGACAAAAAGTGTATTTCTAATTGATTTAATGAACAGATTATCAGGAAACAATACACACACATATGAAGCAACAAGCTAATATTTATTCTTTAGAAACATGAAATAAAGAGAGAGAGAGGTGCAGAGTGAGAGCAATATCACAGTAAAACCAGCAGCACAGTCCCAGTGAGTCATTACTGGGAACACTGGTCTCTACTCAGACTTTCTGTGACTTGAGCCTGGGCGCCCTGGGTGGCCTCACAGGTCACAGAGCCCACCTTCCTCCACTGGTCTGCAGAGAGCCTCAGGGTGCTGCTCCAGCTGTAGAGAGCGTCCTTCTCCAGCACCGCAGGGCTCCTGCTCTCCTCCCAGCTGCTGCTGCTGCTGCTGCCGTCCACCTTCCAGGCCAGACTCCAGCCTGAGGGGAAGCCCTTGTTGGCCAGGCACATGAGGGTGGCCTTCCCCTGCTCCAGCTCCTCATTGGAGGGGGGCAGCACCGTCAGGGTGGGACGCACATCACCTATAGGAGACACCAATCAGATTAGAGGACAGGGAGCACACAACTGTCAATCAACCACCAAACCCTATAGGACACCTTTAATGTCTGAGAGCTGATTTTCTTTTTTTAGGAGTTTCTGTCAGATGTTTCTTTCTGCTCCACCAGTCACTCACTCACACATTGTTTCACTTCCCTTTAAGAAGCCTCTCATGCACATCAGCACACAGAGAGAGAATCACACAGAACGACCTGAAATATATTTAAACTACATCTGAATCAAATCTAAAACATTACAAACATTCCCCATCAAAATAATCCAAAAACTTTGCAACACATTTTTAAAACAGTTTGTAGATGAAAAAAAAAAAAACTAAAACAGAGAATCAACTGAACACAATCAAATGTTCTTCATGTGAATTCAAATCAGAAAAATGTCTAAATTAGACGCATAAAGAGATCAGAGATTACGTGCATTTTAAAACACCGTTCTTTATGTTTGTTTTGTTCGGTTCATTCAAACAACTGAATCAGATAAATACCTTAAAGAGTTGTCAGAAAATGAATCTCAGGAAAACATTTAAAACACTTCTCTTTGTTAAATATCAACCTGTTTATGTTTCAGTGTGACAGAAATCAAACTGTCCTGAGTGAACCTTCACGGTATAGCAGGACCGATAAAAACACGATTTCATTAGAGTTAGAGTTTCACGATGACAAATAAACAGAGAGACAGCTGCTTTAACATTTTCAATAAATGTTAATGACAAATAAATTTCATTCAGTTGTTTCAGTCATTAAGGCGTCCATATCGATTGTTAGAAAAACCTCATGAATAGAACATTATTTAGCAGCTGTCTCTGAGGTTGTCAAATTGTGATTTATTTGGATCAAATATAAAAATCTGTATTTTAACATTAGGTTTAATATTCATACAGAAACTTACTTCCAACATCCAGTCTGGTTCCTCCACCAAAAGTCCACCACAGTGGTACAAAGTCATTGAGCGGCCGTACAAAAACCTCTCACTGTAGAGACACACAGCTCTCTGACTTTAACACACTGAACTCAAACTACCACAACGCCACATGTCACCTTACCATGAGAGTGAAAATCATCTATTTCCCAACAAATAAAAACTCTGGCTTCAAACATTTTACCTTCATTTAAATTCAGTCTGTGTTTCTGTTTTAAACTGAAATCCTTTAAAGTCAAATGTTGTCTTTATTCTTTCTAAAACAAGTGATTTAAAAGTTAAAGGTCAGTATTTTCTTTTCCTCCAGGCTTGAATATGAAGACAAAAGACACCAGAATAACTTACTGATTGAATAAAAAGATGAATATGTGACTTACTTCCAATATCCAGTCTGGTTCCTCCACCGAACGTGAGCCACAGTGATACAAACTGATGGAGTCGTCGTACAAAAACCTCTCGCTGTAGAGACACACAGCTCTCTGACTCTGACACAAACACAGACACCTGAATGAGTCTCTGCCTGCAAGACCTCTGAGACCAAAAGAAAACAAAATTTAAAAAGATTAGAACAAATTAAAGAAAGTCTTTCTTTGAGATATTTAAATTATTTTTAAATCATTTTCTCAAGAATATTATTAATTATCGTGATTTATATCAGAATAAATGTTTCTAGAAGCGTGAACATGAAATCATATTAAATTTGTTTTGAAAGTTTTCTAATTAATTGTATAATTAATTGATTGATTGATAAGAGTAATGAGAGTGATCCCTGTTGGAGTCAATCAGAACATTTCCATAGAGAGCCACTTTGCATCAGCAGCACCATGCTCCAGTGCTCTGGGAGAGTTTATAGTCCTGACAGTTGAACACTGGATGACTGACAGCTGTCCTTCATCACAACAGAAATCCTCGTCCTCATCATCAAAAACATGACTTTGATCGGCGTCCTCATCTGGACTCTCCTCCTCTGCTGCTGCTTCACAGGTAAAGTCCAGAGAATCAAACTCCTCTCCTCTATGAACATCCGTCCCTCTGAAATGAAGCCCACTAAACCCTGATGCTGCTTTCTGTTTTTGTCTCTGTATCCTCAGAGTCCAGAGGACAGGTCACAGTGACTCAGCCTGCAGCAGTGACCTCTGCTCTGGGAGCCTCCGTCTCCATCTCATGTAGGACCAGTCAGAATGTTTATAGTAGCAACCGTTTAGCCTGGTACCAACAGAAAGATGGAGGAACTCCTAAACTCCTCATTTACCTTGCTAGCACTCGAGCATCAGGGATTCCAGATCGTTTTTCAGGCAGTGGATCAAACTCTGCCTTCACTCTGACCATCAGTGGAGTCCAGACTGAAGATGCAGCAGTTTTCTACTGTCAGAGTGAACACTATATCAACAGTCAGTATGTGTTCACACAGTGAAATAGCATCGTACAAAAACCTCCCTCAGTCAGACTGAACAGAAACTGAACTGACTGCTGCAGCTGGAAGTTTCTGCAGAGACTGACACACTTCACTGAGGACACACACACACACACACACACGCACACACACACACACACACACACACACACTGTGATTGTAACATCAAAGGTGGTCCAAATGTACCCCTACATACCCCTTAACAAATCTAAACTTTATCTAAAACTCTTAAAACATAGCCTCCAATGGAATGACTAACACACCCATGCACTGGTTTAGATCCTAACTCTCTGGTCGCGCTTAGTTTATTCAACTCAAAACCTTCAAATCCTGGGGCACTGGTGGCGCAGTGGTTGGTGCGCGCGCCCCATGTGTGGGGGCTGTGGTCTTCCAGGTGGGCGGCCCAGGTTCGTGTCTGGCCTGTGGCTCCTTTCCCGCATGTTATTCCCCATTCTCTCTCCCTTATTTCCGACTCTATCCACTGTCCTATCTCTCAATTAAAGGCACAAAAAAGCCCAAAAATAAATCTTTTAAAGACAAAACTTCAAATCCCAGCCATTTCCAGTCACTACAGGTGATCCTCAGAGTTCTGTTCTGGGACCTCTTCTGTTAATCATCTATCTCCTTCCTCTTGCCCATATCTTCTGTAAATATTACATCCAGTTCCATTGCTATTCGGATGACACCCAGCTCTATTTGTCCACCAAACCGACCTCCTCCCTCCCGCTTACTTCCCTGTCTGATTGCCTACAAGAAATCAAATCCTGGTTATTCTGAAACCTCAAATGAAACAGTGACAACACAGAGGTTCTCCTCATTTACACCAAATCCACAATTTCAAAACCTGACAGTTTTCTCTCACGATTGACCACTCCTCAGTTTCTCCCTCCCCTCAGTTTAAGAGTCTGGGTGTCATCCTCGACAGCACACTATGATTCCAAGCTCACATCAATAACGTCTCGGTCTGGTTATTTCCATCTTTGTAAAATTAATCGCCTCCGCCCGTCCCTCACACCCAACAGTACTGCCATCCATGTCATCACCCTGGTTACATCTTGCATTGACTTCTGCAACTCCCTTCTCTTTGGTTTCCCTCTCAGGTCCATCCACAAACTTCAACTGGTCCAGAACTCTGCCGCTCGCATCATCACCAGAACCCCCTCTGTTAATCACATCACTCCTGTCCTTCAGCAGCTTCATTGGCTTTCAGTTAAATATCGCATTGACTTGAAAATTCTGCCCCTCACCTTTATGGCCATCCATAACCTCGCTCCTCTGTTCCTCTCTGAGCTCCTGCACATCAACGCACCCACCCGCACTCTCAGGTCTTCTTCTTCAATTCAACCCACCAGAACAACCGCCTGCCTGTCCACCTTGGAGTCCAGAGAATTCAGCCGTTCTGGTCCCAGCCTCTGGAACTCCCTCCCACCACACATCCGTAATATTCACTTTCTGTCAATTTTTAAATCTAATCTGAAAACACATCTTTTTAAACTGGCATATTCAGTCTGATCATTCTCCATCCAGTCTCCTGAATCCTCCTGAAAATGATTTTATACATCCTGTAAAATTTTATTTTTAATGTTAATTTTATCGATGTAGTGTTACTTTATTGTTTTTATCTCTGTTTTCTAAGGTGATCTTGAGTGCTTTGAAAGGGGCCTTTAGATAAAATGTATTATTATGGAAGGAAGTGCCTAGCATGAAATAATAGAAAGACAAAATAAATCATTAAACTATGTTCCTCTAACTTTAAAGCCTTCAATATCTGTTGTGAGGCTTCCAGTGAACTCATATGATGTTACTCTGATGAGAAACACAGAAAGCTTCCTTTAAAAGGACCTTAAACCTGCAAAAAACCAACTCTCTTTAGAAGTGATATTAACATTTAGCACATTCTTAAAAGAAAATATTTTAGCAGGATGTCTAAACAGCAGGTGGAGAAATGATCTAAAATCAATGATGAACACAATGAATGAGAAGTGGAGTAGAATATAAATAAAAGTCAGTAATTTGTCTACTTCTTAAATAAATGAGTGTAACAATGATAAAACTTTGTATGAAAACACACAATGACTTTGTATGCTGACAAATCTCTGCAGTATGTTTCGAATGACCTAAAAACTTTTCTTTTTCAAATTTGTTTTCAGCACATTTTGAATGAGCTAAAAATCAGCCATTTTCTCAGAACATTTCCATAGAGAGCCACTTTGCATCAGCAGCACCATGCTCCAGTGCTCTGGGAGAGTTTATAGTCCTGACAGTTGAACACTGGATGACTGACAGCTGTCCTTCATCACAACAGAAATCCTCGTCCTCATCATCAAAAACATGACTTTGATCTGCGTCCTCATCTGGACTCTCCTCCTCTGCTGCTGCTTCACAGGTAAAGTCCAGAGAATCAAACTCCTCTCCTCTATGAACATCCGTCCCTCTGAAATGAAGCCCACTAAACCCTGATGCTGCTTTCTGTTTTTGTCTCTGTATCCTCAGAGTCCAGAGGACAGGTCACAGTGACTCAGCCTGCAGCAGTGACCTCTGCTCTGGGAGCCTCCGTCTCCATCTCATGTAGGACCAGTCAGAATGTTTATGTCTCGAGCAGCTACCACTTCTTAGCCTGGTACCAACAGAAAGATGGAGGAACTCCTAAACTCCTCATTTACTTTGCTAGCACTCGAGCATCAGGGATTCCAGGTCGTTTTTCAGGCAGTGGATCAAACTCTGCCTTCACTCTGACCATCAGTGGAGTCCAGACTGAAGATGCAGCAGTTTATTTCTGTAAAGGAGAATTCGATGCAAGCAAGTATGATATGTTCACACAGTGAAAAAGTGTCGTACAAAAACCTCCCTCACTCAGACTGAAGAGAAACTGAACTGACTGCTGCAGCTGGAAGTTTCTGCAGAGACTGACACACTTCACTGAGGATACACACACACACACACACACACACACACACACACACACACACACACACACACACACACACACTGTGAAGAGAATAAACACACCATCTTTTAAATATCAAACATTTTCAGCCCACTTCTCCCCCCTCTTTCCTCACCATGATGGTCAGACACAGCTCATTTACATATTTAAAGGTACAGACACAGAAACAGCCTATTCTGAGCAGGGCTGAAATAGAGGGTTTTATAGACATGATCAAATACAGGATCAGAGTGGATTTAGAACAAGAAACTTCACACACAGGGGAAGAGGAGGAGAATATGTGAACTTAAAAGAGGATGTTGTGTTTTGGGGGAGCATAACGTAAGACTTGAAACAGGTACCAATATTGTTTGACTTTTTTTTGGCAGGTGGGCTTTATGTGCCTTTATTGTAGAGATAGGAAAGTGGATAAAGTTGGAAATCAGGGAAACAATATGATGGAAAGGAGCCACATGTTGGCTTCGAACCTGGGCCAACAGCCTCCGTACATGGGGCGAGCGCATTAACCACTACGCCAGCTGTGCCCAATTTTGTTTGATTTTAACTGATAACTTATCCAAGTAAAAATTCTGGTTTCATGACAACCAAACTAGGACTTCAGGTTCAGGTTCAGGTGACTGTATCTGTGGGCAGATTTGTTTTGCAGCCAGCAAAGCGACGTCCATCTTGACACACAATATGAAACAGATGTAACAAGAAACAACACAATGAAGAGAAGGACAACAATTTAAATTGTATTTATTGAATTAGGACATTGCACATGAATCAGCAAATCCCATCTAAGTCAATATGCCGGAATTAGCACAAAAGCTACATTTCATCTGTAGTCCCTAAAGGCAGGTACGAACAAAAAACATAAAATACATTTACAATTATAGGACAGCAAACAAAAGAACTCACAGACACTTTTACAAACAAAAATGGACACGATTGTCAGATAAGAAATAACAGACCAACATGATAAAAAAGCCTATAAAATATATTAATAAAGAAGATGAAAATAATAAAAATACTTAAGGTTTCACCAATCAGGGCTGAGAAGAGAAAGAAATATCAGTCAATAAGATCAATAAAAAATCTGAATTAAACAACCATTTGAATTAATCAACACTCGTATGATGAAGATCAACTTCATGAACTTTTTAAGACCAACATGATTCAGCTTGTAGCCTCCAGCAGGGCCATCAAAGGTCACAAGCTGAAACGCGTCATATTAAGTTAATAAGATAAGACAAGATGAGATAGATAAGATGAACTGTATTGTCCCAGTGGGAAATTTGCCTTGGACTTCATCAAATTGATCTTCGTACTACAAGTGCTGCTGGAGTCTTTTACCCTCTCCAAACCTTTCAGCTGAACTGTAGGTATGATTCTCTGCCAATCACAGACACACACAGAGGCAGATTGACAGACAGACTATAAGAAATATGTTTTTAAAGGGATCAGCAGAATGGGCGGGATGAGGACATTCTGACATAAAGCAGCTAAGTGAGAAGACAGCTGGTTTCCCATCAGTTTAAAATGTCGACATCATTAAATTGTACAAACCTGTGTGTGTGTGTGAAAATGTCTAAAGCTAAAACACTGAGATCTTTCGTCAACCAGAGACTGACTGCTGCTGCTGAAGAGATATTTGATCTGTTTGAAAGAACAATAGCAGAATATGAGGAGCAACTTCGTCGATCAAAAGAGGAAAACGAGCGACAACACAGACTGCTGGATGCTGTTTACAACCCTGAAGTCCGCTTACACAAATATGGTTTGTGTAGTTTATTGTTAGTGTTGATTTAAAACGATGAGAAGCAAGCTACATTCTCACATAACTGTTAGATATGTTGTTATGTTGATTTTCTTTGGACACAGATCGGGAGTTTCAGAGGTTAAATCCAACTAAATTCTCCAGAATTAAATTACAGCAGTCCCTTTGAATTCATATCACCATGGAAACCTTTCAATCTCACACACAGTTGTCCGAGATGATCATCATCAACAACAATATCTAAACCATCGTCATCAGGTCGTAGGTACTTATAAAGTGCTGGGTCTTTTGCTTTTTCTTAAAGGTGCAGAGGGACTCTGCAGATCGAATGGAGTTTGGAAGTTCATTCCACCACCAGGGGGCGACAGAGGAGAAGAGTCTATTTAGCATCTTAGGACCCTGTTGTGAAGGTTGGATCAGACGCCTTTCATTGGCAGAGCGTAGTGGGGGGGAGGGAGTGTAGACCTGGATGAGAGAGTTAAAGTAAGGAGGAGCCGTTTTTGTGTCTGTTTTGTAAGCGAGCAGCAGAGTTTTAAATTTGATGCGAGCAGTAACTGGGAGCCAGTGTAAGGAGATGAACAGCAGAGTGACTTGTGCTCTTTTAGGAAGGTTGAAGACCAGTCGTGCTGCTGCATTTTGTTTCATCTGCAGGGGTTTGATAGTGCATGTAGGAAGACCTGCCAGTAGAGAGTTGCAATAGTCGATGTGTGATATCACAAGATCCTGTACCAGGAGCTGTGTAGCATGTTCTGACAGGTAAGGTCTGATCTTCCTGATGTTGTACAGGGCAAATCGACTCCATTTGTTAGTCTTAAGAGTTTTGTGCTCATATTATGCAACATTTAGGGTTTTTCTAAGACTTCTGTCTGTCCCACTGTCTCCATCCCTCTCATTGGGCCTCATTCACTAATATGTGTGTAGAAATGTTGTCACTCTGCGCATTAAATAAGTGCATATGCAAAATCACCGTCAGATTCATGACACGTGCGTACCAGCATATTTTGTTCTCACCACCAGGCGTATGTGAGTGAATCAGAATCATTCTAAATCGGCAGCATACTACCACACCCCCATCTCTCCATATAAGGACATCCGATTGGTGTATCAGGACGAGAGCGGAGAGGTGGAGACATGTAGAAGTTTTTAGGAGATGGCCCCAAAAGGTAAAAAAGATTGGT
The DNA here is from genome assembly GCF_963584025.1 of Labrus mixtus. Lineage (NCBI taxonomy): Eukaryota > Metazoa > Chordata > Actinopteri > Labriformes > Labridae > Labrus > Labrus mixtus. Next base: position 19,184,284 of record NC_083627.1, read on the forward strand.
GTGTCTGGGGGTTTAGATGATGTTACAGTGAATTACAGAGTTGCAGCAGTACGTGCGTTGGCAGACAGAAGCTATGGCAAGCCCTTTTAACATTAAAACAGTCTGGCTGACAAGTAGCAATTTAGTTTTCACGAGTGGAAATTACATTTCAACATGTCAAAATTACATTTTGACATATCTGTAAAACCATTTTACACGTTACAAATATATTTTTACTTGGCGAAATGTTATGTCAATGTACTATAATCTAGAGGAAAAAACACAACTCCACCAATCTGTTAGATTGATAATCAAATGTACCTTTCTCCTTTATGTTTATCACAAGGTGGGGTTTGGTGTTCCATGGAGCCATTGATGGACACTCTCGACTGATCACATACTTGAATTGCAACACAAATAATCGTGCCTCCACTGTACTGACACAGTTTGTAAAAGCCACCTGCATGTGTGGCCTTCCTTCCAGAGTTAGATCAGACTATGGAGGTGAGAATTCACAAGTTGCACTGTTCATGAACCTTGTTCAAGGTGTGGAGACGAGGAGTCACATCACAGGCGAGTCTGTCCATAACCAAATAATAGAACGTCTTTGGAGAGATGTTTTTCTGCATGTTCTACAATCTTTCTATGATACATTTTACTCTCTTGAGAATTCTGAGCTTCTTGATCCTGAGGATGAACTCCACAAAATGGCACTGCAAATTGTCTTTCTGCCAGAAATTCAGAAAAGACTTCAGAACTTCAGAAATGCCTGGAATAACCACAGTCTGCGCACAGAAAACAACAGAACACCTGTCCAAATCTGGATTGCAGGAATGCTGGCCAATATGGAGATGGACAGCACAGCCATCAACAATGTCTTTGGTGAGGACCGTTACAGTGAACAAAGTTTGGAGGCCCTTTTGGCACACCATGGGATTGGCACTTTCCCCAGTCTTGATGACGATGACCATTTCCCAGCTGTTGTTGTGGAAGAACCCAGAATCCACCTCACTTCACAGCAACTCGTCATCCAGGCAGTTGAAGATATTCCAGATATGACACAGAAATACCAGACTTGCTGCACAGTAATTGCAAATATGCTTGTGTTGCCCCAAAGTGAAAATAATAGTGTATAATAGTTAAGCCCAAACTGATACACTGGACGACAATTTAAAGTAATATCACACAGTAGGGAGTGATGTTGTACTTAATATCGTCACTGCGGCGAGTGTCTACGACAGAATCGTAGCAGTGATGATATCCAGAACAGCATCTCGACCTCGAGTGTGATGTTGCTTTTATACAACAGTAATACAAGCAGAAAATAGTGGTAACAAGTAAAAATCAACAACAGATTATTTTAACTCCACCAACTCAACTAGTTCCACAGTTTAACTAAAACTAGTCTCATTCTATGCAACCCAAACACTCTCCTGCACTGTTACTTTGTTGGTCTCCATGGTTACCACAGAGCAGCTACTTTGTAGTACGAATCTTAACTTGTGTTATAAATGGTAATGGTAAATGAACTTGAGCTTATATAGTGCTTTGGTAGGTATGGTAAATTACCATATACCATACCTTATGATGGAAGAAGTATTCTGCTCCTGTACAGAAGCAAAAGTGGTATTACCACACTGAAAATACTCCTGCATTTAGACATTGTATAGTAAATGTTCACTGACAATGTTTTACTATTATAATATTGTTTCAACAAATATTAAAGGCAGGTGAGGAATCTGCTCATTCTTTTATTTAAAGTACCCTCTATATGTGTGGTGATTGGACAGTTCTGTGTATTTTTCCTTGTTTGGTGCTTGTTTTTTTGTTCTTTCAGAGGATGGGTGTGGCTTATCGGCTGCTGGAGCTCTCTGCAATCACTCACCTGTTCGTCATCTGTAATCACCGGCTGCAGCATTCATACCCTGGTTCAACTCTCCCAAGCTGCCAGATTATTTCCGCCTACACCGTGGTAGATCGGCGTCTCAGTATCAGTAAACTTTTTGTGCTTTGAATACCTGTCACTAATTATTCCCTTGTCTTCTTTTTTCCCCAGTGCCTCACCACCCAGCCTCTCATTCAAGCCTCACCAGCCTCACTTCAATAAATACCCCTTTACCCACCACTCTGTTTTCCGGTCTTGCTTTTGGGTCCACTGAAAACCTTTAAGATCGTAACAATATGATGTCACATGCATCTATTATCTGAATTGGAGGCAAAAATACACACAAATACAGATACACAATATACATTAAAACTGTAATTTTTAAAAACTAGTACAAATGAAAATGTTTGAAATGACATTGCTAATCACCTGTCCAGCTGGTGTTACCATCCACTGAACATGAAGGGTCGAAAACCCTTTGATGTTGTACTGCTCAATGGATCCTGACAGTGTGCTTTCCAGTACTTTGGTTGATGCTGCTTCTCTAAGACAAAAAACCTCACTGGCCATTTCCTCTTGCCCAACAAAATCAAACAATGTCTAAAGCAGAGAACAGAAACAGGACTTTACATCTATGAATTATCATACTATGCACAACCCAGAGCAAAACTTAACATCAGAGGTGAACTCCTTCTCAGAGGTTAACATTAAGACAGGTAAAGTGATAACCTGAATAGATTCAGACAAGACAAACTTCCTCGTCCTCTCCAATCCATTATGAAACTTGAATTTGAGCGGCACACCATCAGTAGGCTCTTCAAAAGCTTCCATTCTGTCTTGTCTTGCCTCAATTGCCTATAACACATAATTACACTTGTATGAATTTTAAAATGCATTTTTAGAGCGACAGACTGTGAAAGAGTAATTGAAATCATATTTCATTACATAACTAATAGAATTTACCTTTAACCGTCTCTGTTCCTGTGACTCCAGTCCCTGACGTCTCATTTCCTGTTTGAGATAAAAGAAAATATGTTTTCATCTAATTAATACAATACAAATGTTTTTTTCCAATGACAATCCAGCATGAAAGTAGTAGTAGGGTTTTAGAATCAAAAATGGGCTGTACTTTATTTGAAGTTTAGTTTCTAACCCACCTCAAACTGAAAGAGTGAAAATCTTTACATGTTTCTATTTTGTATTTCTTTAGTATGTTTTCAGTAGAGGATATTTCACAGTAATCTTAAACATTTATTTTTATCAGATTTGAAAAAACATTTCTACTGTTACAGCGTGTCCTAACAAGCGTCAGCGACATGATCAGCCTGATTCTATTGTTTCCTATTGGAGGGTCCTAACTGCCCGTGTGTGATGCAGGGCGCCATTTTTACCCTGATACCCTGTTTCTATTATCCTCTCTGTCGCTCGCATAGACAGATGAAGAACAAGGGAGGACAGGGCTCTACAGGTGTAGAGAGTGGTGCATTAATAAAATCCACATCAGGATTGAAATGTTGTTTTTATTCCAGCTCACTGCGAGTCGTTTATTGAAGAACCTCTGAGTGTTGTGATTTGAGTCAACAGCTCACCCACACCCGAACACGTGAACACATCACCCTTGTCCTGCAAAATCTCCACTGGCTCCCTGTCCCTTACCGTATCCAATTCAAAATCCTTCTCCTCACACATAAAGCCCTTAACCACCAGACCCCCTCCTACCTCACGGCTCTCTTTCACCCTCACACTCCTGCACGCAGCCTCCGTTCTTCAAAACCTCCTATCTCCCCCTCTTAGAACCAAGTACCGAACCTGGGGGGACAGAGCCTTCTCCATAGCTGCCCCCTCCCTCTGGAACTCACTCCCTACACATATTCAACACTGTACCGACCCTCCTACTTTCAAATCACTGATCAAAACTCACCTCTTCAAACAAGCTTTTAATGTATGATTGTGATGTATTTCCTGTTTTCTGTAGTTTTACCTTTATTGTTGTTGTCTTTATGATTTGTGTGTAATGTTGCAATGTCTGTTAGTCTGTCCTTACTGTGCTGTTCTTTCTGTTTTTTCTCTTTTTCAGAGTGTGGGTGAACATGGGATGTGGCAGCTCAAGAGTACAGAGAGGTGGTCAGTGATGTCATGCCAGAATTGTTTTATTGGTGTACAGTCCTATGTGGTGTGCAGGTGAGATGTCCGTTACTTGAAGGAATAAGAGAAAACCCGTTGAAACACAATCCATTGTCCTCGTCTGTAAAAGGATAAATATCTGCAGTGTGATTAAATGTTCCAATCAGAATAAATGTCCTGCCTCAAAAGTTTCATTTCCAAAATAAAATGTTTACACATTTTTTTTTCCATTTTTGAATTAACACAAATCCACACAGGATTATTTTATTTAACTTGAATCTTTTACCGTTCTTCTACAGCCTATGAAGAATTTAAATGTTGAACTGGTCAAATCTGTCAGGGAGAAACACCCTGATCAGTTGAGTACAGCTACAGTTCAGTGACTCTGTGTGTTTGCATATAAGGGTTCAGCTTCTCTGCTCTCAGACTTTAAGAGACCAGTGTTGATCAGTGTCTGTCCACACCTTTCACGGACTCTGACACACCTGCAGCACAAGCATGATGTCACTGGTTCTACTGACGGTCACCCTGGGGCTCCTTGTTCAGGGTCAGACTCTTATCTGAAAAGTTTTCCTCATGGTGTAACCAGGTTCATTGAATTGATGTGCTGCTGCAGAATTTACAGAATCAGACTCTTCTGTTTGGATGATGATCATCTCTCTCTGAGCTGGATTTGTCTCAATAATCCTTCTCCTCTTTTTTCATGTTTCTTCAGGTTCCTCAGGAGACATCCTCCTGACTCAGACTCCTGGATCTCTGTCTGTTGTTCTAGGACAAACTGTCTCTATCAGATGTAAAGCAAGTTCACATGTGGACAATGAGGTAGACTGTTATCTTCAGAAACATGGAGAAGCCCCTAAGCTCCTGATTTGGTGGACTTCCAACCGTTAGTCTGGAGTTTCAGATCGTTTCAGTGGGAGTCAGTCTGGAACTGACTTTACTTTGACCATCAGTGGAGTCCAGACTGAAGATTCAGGAGATTATTATTGTCAGCAGGGTAGCAGCTTCCCGTTCACACAGTGATACAACATCTTACAAAAACCTCCGTCAGCTGTAGAGGAACTGATCTGACTGAACAGCTGCAGAGTAACAGATGCACTTTACAACTTTGTCTGCTAACTAGGTCCATAAAACAGAGAACAGTTTATAGTATAACTCTGTTTATTGATAAATTTGTTTGAAAAGAGCATTAAGAAAATAAGTCTGAACAAACTACATTGACTGAAGATAAGCTGCAAAGTGAACACGTTTATAAAAGGACCCAAACGTTAACAACACTTAGATTCATACTTTTTTACAGATTATTTTTGGAGGTTTTCAAACATCATGTTCCTCTTTTATAAATTCAGAGCATAATGTGTAGTCTTTAGGTTAACTAAACGCATGACATGATTGTGAGTGGCATATGTTCATTAAAGAAACATCAGTTGTTCCATATGTTAAGGTCATAATGCTGGTACTAAAACATTGAAGATTCTATATGCTGATGATATCATACTTTGCTTATCTTTTATTCTTTACTTTATCTGATAAGCTGCATCGTTCCAGTATTATTCCAGTATGGTTCATATATTTGAGCACATTTGAACTATAAAAAAAACACGTAATTAAAATGAGAAAATAAATGTAGCACTTTTACCGTCTATAGGTCTAAAGTAGCTACCACTACACCAGATGTTTCACCAAAAATTAACCGGTTGGTGTCTCAATTAAGTAGACGAGAGGATGGTAGTTTTAACAACATAGTATTTATTTAAGAATGTAACACAACGTTAAACAAGTTAAAATGAATGACCAATACAGGTGACACAGTAGCTTTATAAATATACGCAGTTCACTAGACAAGGCACACATACATTACTGTGGCACTGTGCAGGGATGACTGATGAATCACTTGATCCCCATAGTAAGAAGGTACACAGGGAAAAATAGCTGCTCCTAATCACACTCAAGATCCAACTGATACATTTAACAACACTCCCTAATAATCACTAACTTCACCTGCTCATGCAGCAAATAATTCATGCATAACACTACAAATTAATAAACACAGCAAAAGGGATCAAGGCTTTCAGACCTACTACCCTCGCCCCTATAGCTTTACTATGAATTCATGAATTGCACTTCGCCCATAAAGTCTATTGCACGCGGCCCGTCAAAGTATCTAATTTGAAACTACTTCTAAAAATAAACAATTAAGTAAATATTAAAGTGGGGAAAAACAGTGACAGTTTTTAGTTAATTCCAAGTCCTAGAGAAATAAACAAGACTTTAAATCAATCAATATCAAAAACATATTAATTACATTTCTTTAAAGTGTCAACCCAAAATAGCATACCTTTAATTCATCAACTTAGCACCCAGACCAGCAGTGTGCTTTTAATGTTGTGATGAGCTAATATACTAATATACAAAAAAAAATATAAGAAAATAATTACATAGTGTCACATAATTTGATACATTAATTTTGCACAATAATAATCAGCAAGTTTACTCCCGTTGCTGCCGCTGATGATTAAGAGCAATAATAAAATACAAACTAATTATTAAAGCCCAACAGAGATGATTTCATTCACAGCACAACATGAGGACTCTCATACCGTTAAAACAATGAGTCACTACAGAGTCCAGTCGTCCTCCTACTTGTTGTAATCCACGATCTACAAGAGTGAATAAATTTAACTTTAGCCCTGTTCTTGCATGTGCTTTCATACTGTGTGGATAGTTACGTTTTAAGTTCAACAGATCATTTACCACTAGCAATTGGTTGTAATCAGTTCACCTCACGCTGCACTTCCTTGTTCTACACACAGGTAAGACAGGGCGAGCGCTTGATTACGTCACCCTTATATAGCCTCTACCGGGGACTGACAAGCAACCACATTACATAAAGAAGGAATTTCTAAAGTCATTAAACCTTTAGAGACACATTAATATTTACATCCATCTTTACTGGCTCACAATTAACCTCCCACTCCTCCCACACACGTGAACATCCATGGACATAGAGATTATTAATAAAAATAATAATAATAATATTTTGGACTATATAACACATACATAGTCCATATTATCCCCAGCATATCCGTTAAAACCAAAACATTGTCTAAAACCTTTAAAATTATGTCATTGAATGAAGGGCCAAGCATGACCTGAAACCATATAAAAAAATAAAAAGCACATTTCCTTCCTCATGCACCAAAACTACCCAATAATGCATTTACACTGTATTTTACATTTGCAACTATAAAAAAAAAATCTTCCAGTGAACTCACATGATGTTACTATGCTGAAAAACACAGAGAGCTTCTTTAAACCTGCAGACAAACCTACAATGACCTTGTATGCTGATGATGCTCAGTTGGTTTCTAATGACCAAAAGATTCTCATATTCAAATTTGTTTTCAGCACATTTTGAATCAGCTAAAAATCAGCCATTTTCTCAGAACATTTCCATAGAGAGCCACTTTGCATCAGCAGCACCATGCTCCAGTGCTCTGGGAGAGTTTATAGTCCTGACAGTTGAACACTGGATGACTGACAGCTGTCCTTCATCACAACAGAAATCCTCGTCCTCATCATCAAAAACATGACTTTGATCTGCGTCCTCATCTGGACTCTCCTCCTCTGCTGCTGCTTCACAGGTAAAGTCCAGAGAATCAAACTCCTCTCCTCTATGAACATCCGTCCCTCTGAAATGAAGCCCACTAAACCCTGATGCTGCTTTCTGTTTTTGTCTCTGTATCCTCAGAGTCCAGAGGACAGGTCACAGTGACTCAGCCTGCAGCAGTGACCTCTGCTCTGGGAGCCTCCGTCTCCATCTCATGTAGGACCAGTCAGAATGTTTACAGTAGTAGCAATTTGCACTGGTACCAACAGAAAGATGGAGGAACTCCTAAACTCCTCATTTACTATGCTAGCACTCGAGCATCAGGGATTCCAGATCGTTTTTCAGGCAGTGGATCAAACTCTGCCTTCACTCTGACCATCAGTGGAGTCCAGACTGAAGATGCAGCAGTTTACTACTGTCAGAGTTCACACTACATCAACAGTCAGTGGGTGTTCACACAGTGAAAAAGCGTCGTACAAAAACCTCCCTCAGTCACACTGAACAGAAACTGAACTGACTGCTGCAGCTGGAAGTTTCTGCAGAGACTGACACACTTCACTGAGGACACACACACACACACACACACACACACACACACACACACACAGACATTAACACACACACACACACGCACAAACACACTGTGATTGTAACATCAAAGGTGGTCCAAATGTACCCCCTACATACCCCCTTAACAAATCTAAACCTTCAAATCCTGGAGCGCTGGTGGTGCAGTGGTTGGTGCACGCGCCCCATGTGTGGGGGCTGTGGTCTTCTAGGCGGGCAGCCCAGGTTCGTGTCTGGCCTGTGGCTCCTTTCCCGCATGTTATTCCCCATTCTCTCTCCCTTATTTCCGACTCTATCCACTGTCCTATCTCTCAATTAAAGGCACAAAAAAGCCAAAAAATAAATCTTTTAAAGACAAAACTTCAAATCCCAGCCATTTCCAGTCACTACAGGTGATCCTCAGAGTTCTGTCCTGGGACCTCTTCTGTTAATCATCTATCTCCTTCCTCTTGCCCATATCTTCTGTAAATATTACATCCAGTTCCATTGCTATTCGGATGACACCCAGCTCTATTTGTCCACCAAACCGACCTCCTCCCTCCCGCTTACTTCCCTGTCTGATTGCCTACAAGAAATCAAATCCTGGTTATTCTGAAACCTCAAATGAAACAGTGACAACACAGAGGTTCTCCTCATTTGCACCAAATCCACAATTTCAAAACCTGACAGTTTTCTCTCACGATTGACCACTCCTCAGTTTCTCCCTCCCCTCAGGTTAAGAGTCTGGGTGTCATCCTCGACAGCACACTATGATTCCAAGCTCACATCAATAATGTCTAGGTCTGGTTATTTCCATCTTTGTCACATTAATCGCCTCCGCCCGTCCCTCACACCCAACAGTACTGCCATCCATGTCATCACCCTGGTTACATCCTGCATTGACTTCTGCAACTCCCTTCTCTTTGGTTTCCCTCTCAGGTCCATCCACAAACTTCAACTGGTCCAGAACTCTGCCGCTCACATCATTACCAGAACGCCCTCTGTTAATCACATCACTCCTGTCCTTCAGCAGCTTCATTGGCTTTCAGTTAAATATCGCATTGACTTCAAAATTCTGCCCCTCACCTTTATGGCCATCCATAACCTCACTCCCCTGTTCCTCTCTGAACTCCTGCACATCAACGCACCCACCCGCACTCTCAGGTCTTCTTCTTCAATTCAATCCACCACAACAACCGCCTGCCTGTCCACCTTGGAGTCCACAGAATTCAGCCGTTCTGGTCCCAGCCTCTGGAACTCCCTCCCACCACACATCCGTAATATTCACTTTCTGTCCATTTTTAAATCTAATCTCAAAACACATCTTTTTAAACTGGCATATTCAGTCTGATCATTCTCCATCCAGTCTCATGAATCCTCCTCACAATGATTTTATACATCCTGTAAAATTGTATTTTTAATGTTCATTTTATCAATGTAGTGTTACTTTGTTGTTTTTATCTCTGTTTTCTAAGGTGACCTTGAGTGCCTTGAAAGGGGCCTTTAGATAAAATGTATTATTATGGAAGGAAGTGCCTAGCATGACCTGAAATAATAGAAAGACAAAATAAATCATTAAACTATGTTCCTCTAACTTTAAAGCCTTCAGTAACTGTTGTGAGGCTTCCAGTGAACTCATATGATGTTACTCTGATGAGAAACACAGAAAGCTTCCTTTAAAAGGACCTTAAACCTGCAAAAACACAACTCTCTTTAGAAGTGACATTAACAAACATTTAGCACATTCTTACAAGAAAATATTTTAGCAGGATGTCTAAACAGCAGGAGGAGAAATTATCTAAAATCAATGATGAACACAATGAATGAGAAGTGGAGTAGAATATAAATAAAAGTCTGTAATTTGTCTACTTCTTCTTAAATAAATGAGTGTAACAATGATAAAACTTTGTATGAAAACACATAATGACTTTGTATGCTGACAAATCTCTGCAGTATGTTTCGAATGACCTAAAAACTTCTCATTTTCAAATTTGTTTTCAGCACATTTTGAATGAGCTAAAAATCAGCCATTTTCTCAGAACATTTCCATAGAGAGCCACTTTGCATCAGCAGCACCATGCTCCAGTGCTCTGGGAGAGTTTATAGTCCTGACAGTTGAACACTGGATGACTGACAGCTGTCCTTCATCACAACAGAAATCCTCGTCCTCATCATCAAAAACATGACTTTGATCTGCGTCCTCATCTGGACTCTCCTCCTCTGCTGCTGCTTCACAGGTAAAGTCCAGAGAATCAAACTCCTCTCCTCTATGAACATCCGTCCCTCTGAAATGAAGCCAACTAAACTCTGATGCTGCTTTCTGTTTTTGTCTCTGTATCCTCAGAGTCCAGAGGACAGGTCACAGTGACTCAGCCTGCAGCAGTGACCTCTGCTCTGGGAGCCTCCGTCTCCATCTCATGTAGGACCAGTCAGAATGTTTATGTCGAGAACAGCTACCACCATTTAGCCTGGTACCAACAGAAAGATGGAGGAACTCCTAAACTCCTCATTTACTATGCTAGCACTCGAGAATCAGGGATTCCAGATCGTTTTTCAGGCAGTGGATCAAACTCTGCCTTCACTCTGACCATCAGTGGAGTCCAGACTGAAGATGCAGCAGTTTACTACTGTCAGAGTTTTCACTATATCAACAGTCAGTATGTGTTCACACAGTGAAAAAGCGTCGTACAAAAACCTCCCTCACTCACACTGAACAGAAACTGAACTGACTGCTGCAGCTGGAAGTTTCTGCAGAGACTGACACACTTCACTGAGGACACACACACACACACACACACACACGCACGCACGCACTCACGCACACACACACACACACACACACACACATAATTTTTCTAATACTTTAACAACTTTCCTAAACTCTTAATGCACCAACACACCTACAACACACAAATGGCAAAACAGTTAATTTCATGCTCAAAATCACACATTGTAAACTAAAGTCCAACACTAATTTTCAATATAAAATAATACACTCACACACTACACCATGTCCACCAAAACACTACACTCAAAATAGAATCATTCTTCCAAAACACTAACACATGTCCTCTTCCAACATAAACATTTAATCACAGCACAATGTCATAAAAACATGAACATCAGATGGAATTACAGGAACTACATTATTTTACATGTGTCAGATCTGCCCTTATACAATAGACATATTTGATCATAGATTGTGCTTAGCACTGCAGTTTCTTTTAAAGCCTCTTTACATTTTGTTTTGTTGGGTTTAGTAAATGCATGCATTTTGTTTCTTTGGCTGCAGAAATGTAATACAAAAAAGGAATGACCCATCTCAGAGTAGCTTTATAGAATGTACTGTTTATGAAGAAAAGAAGACAGAGACAGAATTGCTACAGTAAAGGCTTTATCTGCAACAGGACATTATTGCAAAATAACAAAAATATACAATATAGCTGCCATATATTGTATTACTGTATGTGAAAATATAAAATATACAAACAGAAAAAGCCACAGAAGAATAAATAAAGAAAAAAAAGTCCTCTTCTAATCTGCCCGGTCTTCTGCATTTGGCCACATGTTCTCATCCACATCACACCTGATATATTCTCTGGCAAGGCATCTTGGGAAGAATCTTCTGGCATGCCTTATCCACCCCTGGCAGTGTTCAGCTGTGATGTCTTGACATGCAGCATCCATTGCATCCAGGAGGGACAATTGGTCCTGTGGGCGACGGTCAAAAACCTTCCATCTCCAGGCTGAGAAAAACTCCTCAATGGGGTTGAGGAAAGGAGAGTAAGTGGCAAGGAAAATGGACATCGTCCTCGGATGGGTGTCAAACCCGGCTGTGAATGCACAGGAATGGTGGAATACCACATTGTCCCATGTGATCACATATATTGGCAAGTGGTCTCCCACCTGTCCCCTTTCTGCCTCTGCCACCAGTCTTTTGTGCAGGTCGTCTAAAAACAGGAGAAGGTGGTCAGGGGCCAATCTCACATTTATGCAGGAGTGCACCATTTTTGGAGATTGCAGCGCACATTGTGATGTTGGCTCCTCTCTGGCCCAGGACGGTTACTGTGGCCCTTTTGCCAATTATGTTTCTTCTACGCCGATGCCTTTTCGCCAAGTTGAAGCCAGCCTCGTCAACGTAGATCATTTCATGTGGGACTTGATTGGCCTCCTTCTCCATGACTCTCTGAAAGTAATCAGACACAGTGTGTGTAAATGCTTTGCTGTAGACCTACTGTACTCCAGGTTTATAGAGTAGTTTACTGCAAACACACTATGTATAGTACAGTAATGACTGTATTGCATAACCTTACCTGGATGTATTGGCCACAGAGTTCTTTGATGCGCTCGCTGTTTATTTCAAAATGAACTTTGTATAGTTGTTTCATTCAGACCAGTGTTTCCCCACCGTTATATTAGGGGGGCGGCCCGCCCAACCAACGGCGCCCCCCTTGATGGTCAAGTTCATTTTATTTTCTATATAGCGAGAGATCACAACAGAAGTCATGAGGATACCTTTCATATAGAACAGGTCTATACCTCGTCCTTTTATTAAACAAACTTAATAGCCTTATGTTCTTTATCTTATTTACACGACGTCATGTCATTTCTGTCTCTACATGGTCGCGCGTTTACAATTCTCCTCTGCTCTCGGTGTTGTGCACGGCAGAGTTTCACCCCGATGCGCGCATACACACACACACACACACACACACACACACACACACACACAGACACACACACACACACACACACACACACACACACACACACACACACACACACACACATACACACACACACACACATACACACACACAGAGACACTTGTAAAATATCCAACCTGTTGGCTTGTCGAAAAATCCGGACAATGGATGCCACTGTGTCCCGGCCAAGGGGCAACCTCCGGTCTCGAAAAATGAAGCCAATGCGGAAGTACAAAAAACTGCAGTTCCTCGAGGTTCCGCTTGAGGCTGGCTGCAGAAGCGCCGGAAGTGCCATAAGCCCACAGCCAAAAAAGGGGGGGGTGAATTTTTTTATAACTCGTTGGATTTGATTTTATTAAGGAAAACGGCTATGCCCATATAAGGGATGTGGCAGATTTGATTGACAGCTCTGCACGCTGCATCTGTCTGTCAAGTCAGCAGGTCAGGAGGCTAGGTAGCAGCTTGATCCGTCTGATTTCTCGTCTTTTTTACTTCGTTTGGAGAGTTTGTTTAACACATATCTGACAACATACATGGCTTGCTGTGCAGTTAACAGACCATCCAAGAAGTTGATGCTTCAGTTTTTTTCGGTAAGTGTTATAGTAGTGTTATATTTACTGCATACTCATGTGTCGGTATTCATATTTACGGACCTAGCTTGTTTAGCGTTAGCTTGTAAACCAGTCGGCTAACTGTACTCAGTGTAGCCCATTATTTACGGTCAATGGTTTAGAAATGTTTGTTGTTGAAAATAATGAGTTTGTGTGATGTTAGAAGCTAAAGGTTCACCTCGGTGGTTAACCGCAGACTGTAAATATGGTTATCTGACGTTATGATGAATGTTATACTCCACGTAAATGTCGACATTAAAAAACAAACTTTGTGTAGTAATTATCCGTCAGTACTTAACATAAACTTAACTCAACTAATATGGTGTGTAGGTTATAGAGGATGACATCAATGTTACATGGTTGACGTAGTGTCTTAAGATTTGTGCAAACTGTTACCAAATTTAAAAAAAATTCACTTTGTAAGAGTTCAGGTAATTTTAATCTGGTTATTAATATAGTTCTTAATCGTTACAGATGCTCTTACAAAGAATATAGCAGTAGAAATATAAAATATAAATAACATATGGAATGAAAATAAGATATAAAGCAATAAGTACAAGAAATAGTTTGAAGAATACAGCCATGTACCGAGCTCATGTTAATAACAGATGAGCTACTGTATGTTCTGTACTAAAGCACAGAGAGTTGGGACCTGTTAATGATTTAAATAATTCAGGTTATATTTGTTTCATATTAAGATGAAGTAATAGCCACAATAAATTGCTTAATCTTTCCTCACACAAAATCTGAGACAATTTGATGTGGAATATCATTGTGCAAGTGAGTGAGAGAGCTGAAAATAACATGATTACAATAAGGTTTATCTTCTTAACTTTGAATAGATGTTGATTACCTGAATACTGTACCTTTGTTGTCTGGGTAGTACTGTTGAATTTATAAATGTGCTCTTACACACAGATGAATACAGAAAAATAGATGAGAACAAAACAATGATTTAATGAATAACTGATATTTTCTCTTTCTTTGCCATCCTGAAGACCCCGCACTAAAAGTCCATGTTCTCCTGGATCCATGTCACATGCTCGAGCTTCTTCAGAATGACTTTTCAACAGTCGAAGTTCTGGTGAGAGAAGATGGCCAGCAGATAAGACAGCAGTACATCATCCACAGGCTTCAGAAGAAGGAGGAGGATTTGCACCTTGCATCATGCTTCAGCTGTTCAAATAAAAATAGATCTCCTCCAAACAACTTGCAATCAAACCATTTTCTTCCCATTTTAAAACCCTTTGTCCAGTTTAGATGGATTAGAAGATTTTTAACTGTGTTTTTATTCACAAGTTATTTACTCTCCATGTATCTTGATTTAAGAATGGGGCTGTGTTTAAGGGCAAATTTTGAACTACATTAGTATTTGGTAAAAAAAAATGTCAAAAGAATAAAAAGTTGTGTAAAAGTAGACTTACTAAGCTATTGAGTTGAGCATTAATGCACATTTTAGTCTTGTCAATTCAAATCTGAAATGTATACTCATAAGTAGACATAAAGGAGTGCATTTATATTGAAATATTTCTTTAATCTGAAAAACCACATTCAAAAAGCCTGTTTTTACAGCAGAGATTAACATGTTTACAGCTTGGTACAAAACAAACAAATAGGTCTGATTAGCTCATGTCTCGATCGACACACACTGTACGGGGGTCGTTTGATTTGATGAAGGATAAGAGTTATTCACAATAAGGCGTGTAGCTGACCAGCTTGACAGGCGGGTGCAGTGTAACGATTTGTCAGGAGGTTTAAAACACGCCTCAGCTCCAGCTTTCAGCCTGTGGGTGTCATCACTCAGGCCATCCGGGGGAGACCTCCCTCGCAGCGAGCTGTTGAAGAGAAGCAACCGAAGTCCACAACAGAAGAACCAACAAATGCAGATGTTGTTGAGGCTCAGGTTTCTTCCTCTGTCTCTGCAGCTCTCTGGGCACCTCGACAGACAAGTCACCAATAATCCACACTGTGTCTATAGGAGAAATAGAAAGGTGTTCAATTAATGCCTCAGACAAGACAAAATGTACAGTTAACTACATGTGACAGCTCAGGGTGTTTTTTTGTTATTAGCCTTATCTGCAGGAATAATATTGAACAAGATAGCTGCAACTCATAATAATAGATGCCAGTCTTAAACACAATTTTTTCTAATACTTAAAGTTTTTGGTGTGAAGCTGACACTGTCCATAGACTCCATGACTTCACAGGGTTCTATAGAAAACAAATGTCTAATGATAAATACTAAATAATTATTTTTAAATTGTCATGTTCGCATTGCTGTTGACATCAGTAAATATAAGACACAGACATTCCTCTTTTTGTCAGAACAGTAACATGAACTGTATGCTTTGTAATATTGATTTCTTCTAGATGTCTAACATATTTATTTACAGTCTATGGATAAAACTTTGCATATGTATTTCTCTGCTAACACTGACAAAGTCTAACTTCTCTGACAAATAACTAATAACCATAATTGTATATTTAAAAAAAGTGTAGTTTTAAGACTTTAATTAAATATTTGGGTTGAATATAATTAGTTTTAACTGTGTTGTAGAAAAGTTAAATGTTAACTTACTGTTTATAGAGTTTTCTCAGGACGAGCAGGAATAGGGGATGACAGCAGCCTAGCCGTTAGCTATGTTGTCAAGTGGACTGCTAACGTCACGCTGAATGGGCGGAGTTAAGTCCCGCCGGTCCCGCCTTACTGCTGTTGCTAAGTTGATCCAAAGTTAGGTTGAGACTGCAAATCCAATATGGATGCGGCCCTCGATTGGACTCATTTGCTGCCTATGTAACAGACGGGTCAGGGTTTGTCCAGTAATATTTACAGTCTATGGTCCCGGCTGAGATGTGTTCACCAGCCTCTCTGTATGATAGTCTGTGGTTTATGACATGCTCTATGATAGCAGCTCTTACTTCATCAGTTATCCTAGCTCTGGTCCTTCTTTGAACGCCACCACACATTCTAACTCCTCTTCCTCTACCTTGCCCTTGTCCCACTTCTCTCCCTTGTCCCACTCCTCTCCTTTGTCCTGGTACTCCTCTTCCTCTCCCTTGTCCTGGTCGTCTTCCTCTCCCTTGTCCTGGTCGTCTTCCTCTCCTTCGTGCAGGCATTTTTCTTACTTTCTTTGTGTTTCTATATACTTTTCCCTTCAGCCCAACGAGGTATTTGCATAACTTCAATCAGCTGTTTCTCATTAAAAAAAAATAGTATCATATATTTGTGTTTCAATCTACAATATGAACAGCTGTTCATGTTGGCTTTAGCCTATAAGTTAGGTTTAGAATATGATGTTATCTGTTCTGACATACAGTGAGAAAGCATTTGTAAATTTGGCAGTAAAAATCCATTGTTTTGGTCTTGGATGAGCTTAATGAGAAATTAAGCTGCTTAGCCAAAATCATTGAATATTTAGTTAATTCTCAGTTAAGGGCCTTCTTGGGGGCCAACAACATATTGCAAACTCAGCAGTAAGGTTTCAGAACAGGGCATAGCACAATCACAGCAGCAACACTTGTGATAAACCATATTGTTAATCATCTCGATAACTGTCAACATTGTGCTGCTCTCTTTATTGATTTATCCAAAGCCTTTGATACTGTCGACCACAGCATTTTAATAAATAAGCTATCTTCAATAGGATTTGATGAGCTCTCTGTTAACTTGTTTTATGATTATCTCTCAGGGAGAACTCAAGCTGTTGTTGCTGAAGGTATCAGATCGAGCTCTCTTGAAATTTGCTAAGGTGTCCCACAAGGGTCTATTTTAGGTCCACTTTTATTTTCTTTGTATATAAATAACATGGTGCTCTCTTCCCCACATTGTGATGTACATTTTTATGCAGACGACACAATCCTGTATGCCACCAGCGCCTCTTGTCAATTAGCTATTTAAACTTTGCAGTCAGCTTTTGATGCCTTTCATATAGCTCTCATTAATCACAAGCATATCTTAAATTCTGATAAAACAAAATGTGTTTTATTTTCAAGGTCCTATGTGAACAATATTCCTATTGGTATTCACACACTTCAGGGTTCCCAAATTGAGAGGGTAGAATCCTATAAATACCTAGGGATTTGGCTGGACAATAGGCTCTCTTTCCGAAAATATTAGAATAAAAATAGGATTCTTATACAGAAACAAATCCTGCTTCTCCACTGCCAGTAGGAAAACCATTGTGCAATCTACAATTATGCCTGTTTTTGATTACGGTGACATTGTATACATGCATGCCTCTCCCACCGCCTTGAAACCCCTTGATGCTGTGTATCATTGCGCATTGAGGTCTGTGACTGGCTGCA
The DNA here is from genome assembly GCF_963584025.1 of Labrus mixtus. Taxonomy (NCBI): domain Eukaryota; kingdom Metazoa; phylum Chordata; class Actinopteri; order Labriformes; family Labridae; genus Labrus; species Labrus mixtus. Next base: position 19,202,050 of record NC_083627.1, read on the forward strand.
AAGCTCTGACACATCACTGTACCTGGTTGGCCCTCTCTGGCTATGTGGAGGCACACCCATTGGCTCACATTTATTTATAAGTCCATTCTTGGTCTACTCCCCTCCTATCTATGCGCTCTAATTTCACACAACATCAGTAGCTATAGCCTACGCTCGTCTGACCTGTTATTGCTATGTGTACCTAAGGTCCACACAGAATTAGATAAGATGGCCTTTAGGTACTCCGCCTCCTCTTCTTGGAACACACTACAGCAGGGCTATTCAATTGGCAGCCCTGGGGCCGGGTCCGGCCCGCAACGTCATTTTTAGTGGCCCTTTAAGAAGTCTTTACTCTTAAAAATGTATCACTGTATGTTTTATTTATTTTTTAATTGCCGACGTGTATGATATCCGTATTACCATGAGACAGAGGCACAGATTTTTTTCCCAATTTGTGTGTCTCACCCTGGTCTCACCTCATGGTGTCGCAATTATTCTTGTTTATCCATCTCCTGCTCTCGTTCCTGCTTGACGCATGCGCTGCTCTCATCGCCGCGGTCTCAATGCACTCATCAGCAGCACCAGAGATCTGGTTTTTGCTAGCGCCGTTTATAATGTCTCTTTCTACTTTAAAAAAAACGAAAAGTGGACTCAGAAAACAGACAATTTAACACCGAATGGACAAAGAAGTATCTGTTTATTTCTGTTTCTATGAGGCCCGTGTGTTTACTATGCAACGAGTGCGTATCGGTGTGCAAGGAATACAACTTGAGACATTTTGAAATGGCCCATGCGAACTTTAACACTGTTTTCCCGCTGGGGTCTGATGCTCGCCACCGGAAGATATTGGGGCTGACTGCATGTTATGATCAAAAACGTCGCACACTTTTTCGGGCTTGTACCGAACAAGAGAGAGCTTCATCAGCATCGCTACGAGTAGCATGGCAATTAGGCAAAAAGAAAATGCCATTTACACACGCAGAGACTGTCAAGGAGTCTATGCTTGCATCGATTGAGGAGATGGTTACAGATGAGAAAACTCAAAACAGTTTGATTGATTCAATCAAAAAAAATCCATTATCAGACACTTCAGCCATAAGGAGAGTGGAGGTCCTCGAATCGGACGTCTTCATGTTTTTTTTTGGACAAACTGAGGAAAGCGGAGGTGATGTCGCTAGCTGTGGATGAATCAACGGACAACAGTGATATAGCACAGCTGTGTATTTATGTCAGATTCTATGACAGTGAATGTTTTCGGGATGATCTACTTGGATTAATTCCTTTGGAAGGTCAGACGACTGGTGAGATATTATTTTAAAAAATGATCTCATTCTTTGAAGAGAACAATTTAGACTTGGGACGTATTAACATGCTAGTCACGGACGGGGCACCCGCGATGGCGGGCAGGACTCAGGGACTGTCAGCAAGGTTGGCGGTTGTTTCTCCACAGCTGAGATCACTACATTGTTTGATCCACCAAAGTCTCCTGTGTGCTAAACTAAGCGGTGAGTTAAAAGAAACCATGGACTCTATCATGGCAGTAATTAACTTTATTCGTTGTACCTCCAGCTTACAGCACCGCCTTTTCAGACAGTTGTTGATGGACATGTCATCACAATATAATGACTTGCTTACCCATAAACCCCATGGCTCAGCAAAAGAAATGCATTGAAACGTTTTTGTGAACTCAGAGAGGAGATACTGGTGTTTCTCCGTAATTCAAAGCAGAAAAAGACCAATACTTTTCTGTGTCTTATGGAGAACGAGGACTTTTGTGCTACTGTTTGCTTTTTGTGCGACATTTTCCATCACATGAACCACCTTAACACGGAGCTGCAAGGCAGGGATAAAACAGCGATTCAGCTTGTGGAGAGACTTAATGCTTTTCAGAGAAAGCTCTCTCTTTTTTCTGCTGATCTATGTCCAGGCAAAATGCTTAATCTCCCCACACTGTGTAAATCAGGCCTACCTATCACAGAGGCAATGACAAGATTTATAGATGCTTTGAAAATAAACTTTGCCTCAAGATTCGAACATTTCAGTATCCCCACAGAAGTAATGACATTTGTGAAGGACCCTTTCTGTGTGGATGTCGAGGGAGAGTTTGCATTTAATGCAAAGGAACTGGTCACCTCACTGGATGAGGCATCTTTGCAACTTGAACTGATTGACATTCAGTCATCTGATGACCTGCGCCAGTCATTCCAGCTGACAGGTTTTCAAAAGTTCTGGACTCATGCAGTGAGCAAGGAAAAATTCCCTCATTCAAGGAGTCTGGCGCTTTTCATCCTCACTATGTTTGGCTCAACTTACACATGTGAATCCTCATTCTCACACATGAATGCCATTAAGACTATTAACCGTGCATCACTCACTGCCCAGCATCTGCACCACTGTCTGCGCATTGCTCTGACAACCTACACTCCTGACTTCAGTGCTCTTGCTAAATCAAAAAAATGTAATTTCTCTTATTAAATGTTGGCTACATGATAAACAACAGTAGTAAGTTACACATTTTGATATTTGCAGGTTGTTTGCACCAGTTTGAATATTACTGCTGAATCTTTTATATCAATAATGCAATATTATGCACTTAATGTGGCCACTGGTGTGGACAGATTTTTGATAAATGGTGCATTTTCAATACTGAAGGATTTTCCTTGTAAAAAAAACTCTGCACTGTCATTGTTAGATTTCTATCCATAGTTAGCAACTGCTGGCTGAGCAGACTGTTCTAGGCAGCAGTATTGTTACTATTTAGGATTAAGTTTTGCAGGTTGTTTGTTACAATTTAAATGTTACTCAGGTGTCTTAATATTCACTTAATGTTATATTATGCACGTAATCTAGCCATAGATGTGGTATGGCTCACATGGACTGTTTATTAAGGTGTCTGATGATGCAATATTTGCCTTGATAGTTTGCACCTTTATTGTTATAATTGAGTGCACTTAAGCCCATCTTGTCTGTTAATGAAATGGCTACATTTCTAAATGTCTGGTATTGCTCACTCGGACTATTGCTCACGTTATATGGCCATTTGAATGTAGACATTACTTTTTTTATGTTGTGTCATGATGCAATGCAATGTTGCTGTTGTGCATTTAAAAATACAGTATGCACTTTCCAATATGTTGTTGTTCCCAATGGTATTCAAAAAGCTTCAAATATATTTACCCATATTTCGAGCCTCAGGCCCCTCATTTGGTATCCATTTTTGGTATCTGGCCCTCAGTAAAAACTAATTCAATAGCCGTGCACTATAGGCTGACTTGCGGCGAAGTGATCTGGTCACTCCAGTGCAGGGGTGTCAAAGTTCTATTGGGTCGGGGGCCGGATTTGTTCAAATGAGAACTCAAGTGGGCCGGACTAATTTTGCAGACATCACTATAACTTGACACATGGATTTATAGACTAATGTATGATTAGAAAAAAAGACAAAAAAAGGTACTTCTATAGAAAACTGCATGTTAACGCAGAAAAGGTAAAAGTACATTAAGCAGGGGTTAACTCTGTCATTACAAACTGCATGTTGGCACATGGAAATATTTAAATGTACCACATTACAGAAGAAAACATCAATAATTATGTTTTGTTTGAGATTATTATTTTATGTTTTAATATTGCTGTTCAAGGTTATAGAAACTTTGATACAGGTTATTCTACCTGCCCTGGGATCAGTGCATTAGAGAGAGAGAGAGAGAGAGACTTTAGATATGTGTGTGTCAGGCCACAGCACAGTTTACACTCGTTAAGGTTCATTACAGATTAAACCTGCTCACATGAATAAGTTATCACAAACACACAGAGTGTCTTTGATGCAAAGACCGAAGTCATCTTCACATATTTTAGTGTTAGGCATTATAAAATGATAACATGTTTCCAAACGAACAGACTTGAATTTATCCTTCAGCGTTGCGCACTGCAGTCTGATCAGCTCTGTGTGGAGTGCACGTTTTTCAACTAAGTAAACTCAGTTAAACGACTTTTGATATGAGTCTGGCAGTCCGTTCTTCTATGTGTCCGCACTATCGTAATCTAACTCTGTCACTGACTTCATGCGCCATGAATCTGTGCCATCTCTGTGTGCAATTCGAGGAAGCATTTTAGCGCTGCTCCACGGTTAAACCCGCGGACCTCTGTATGCTCGGCAGCTTGTGCGTGATATCGTATTTGGATAAGAATGAAATGTTCATTAATAGTTATATTTTTACGGTCTGATGAAAGTTGGTGATAAAGTCGCAACAGCAGGCTACTGCATTTAGAAGTGATGTCGCGCTGAAACTTTTTGGTGACCAACAAAACATGTTCACCTATGGGTGACCTAAAAATGAACCATCTGTAATTAAAAATCAGTTAATATTCATTTTAATTTACTGTTTTTACAATAACCAGAGGTAAAACTAGTCAGAAGATGCATCAGGCTCAACGCCGGTGACCGCAACCTACACTTCTGTCTGGATGTGTGGAGACGGTCTGGACCGTTACGCATGGCGGAGATGATTGTTTTTCATTTGCACGAGCTGCTCTTTGTGGCTAACTCCATAGGAAGCTTTGTTATTATCAGCCAAAACTTTTGTTTTTCATCATCGAAGACAGGAGAAACTGGAAAGAAGTGTGCATAGAACCGAAGACTGTCAGGATGCGCGCGCAGTGCAAAGGTGTGCCTGTTGTTAAGTCCCGTATGCTTTGATACAATTCTGGCAACTTGTGACCAAATAAAACTAAAGAAATATCGCTCCTTCGATCTCTCTTGAAAACCTGCATTCTGTGTATAACCAGGTTAAAATTATTATTATTATTATTTTATATTTGAAACTTCACCAAATCCTGATAAACATTGAAGAAATATTCGTTTTAACATGTTTAATGTGTGTTTTGTGGCTCACTGAAGTTCAACTGTTAATACCTGTACTGTCACTTTAAGAGGTCGTAGGGTGCGTGACGTCATGTGTTGTGCTTCTCTCAGTCCGCGCTAAGCTCACTGAGAGAAGATAAGGATAGTTTGCTCTGCTCATGGTTTAGCACTATTTCTTGTTATAGACAATGTAAAATGCAGCAGTTTGCAATTGGAGGTTACTCTTTAAGTTGGTGAACATGCAGAAGAGTTGTGTTTTAAATGTAGACTTGTGAATGAACTTTATGAAGTTTATTAGCAGACACATGTTTCCAAGTGCTACAGGGTTTCCCTTATGTTTATCTGCTAACAGGGGACTGGAGACCCGCGTGTGTGAGAGAGACTGCATGTTACTGAGACTTTTGTATTTCTTTTTGACTTGTGCAGGTATGTGCATTTTATGTGTGTTTTATATGTTCACTGTTTCTATAAATAATTATGCTGGTTGTAATTCATGTGCTGCAAATGCATTTAGCATTGAAATAATTTAATTTCATTTAGTGTTACATTTTATTTAAAGACATTAATGCTGTTTAAAACAGAATTTGACCTTTGTTAAAAATGCATTATTTGCATGTATGAATTAAAAAGCAGTCCGCGCTAAGCTGGAGACCCGCGTGTGTGAGAGAGACTGCATGTTACTGAGACTTTTGTATTTCTTTTTGACTTGTGCAGATGCAGCAGCCAGCACGGTTCACAATAAATGAGAAACCAGTAGCAGATCGTGGTCCGAGTACTTCTTCTTTCAACGCAACACCAGAACACAACGCAGATATCACGACCAGTAACAGATGTGCATCCAGTGAAGTTTAGAACTTGAGCAGGACAGGCACACCCGTTACATGTGTCACCTCTCTCAGGTGTTCAGCCTGTTTGCTGATTAGCGTAATGCAGGAGCAGCTCGTGCGCTCGACTCGTCTTTTTTATGATACTCCCTGCTGAGAAGATAGTTCAAGTGCCCCATTTAATTAATTTTCGTATCATGATATCAACTATTAAGTTGCTCATTATACATATTATTATATACGTATTTCGGGGGAAATACGTATTACAAATATTTAATTTATAAAAAATCTCAAAATATTTTTCAATACATTTCCTCCTCCTTCCCAAAATGTCTCGCGGGCCAGATGAAACCTGCTGTCGGGCCGGATCCGGCCAACGGGCCGGGCCGTATGTCTGACATCCCTGCTCTAGTGGCATTTAAAGGGATGCTGAAAGAGCACAAATTTAAATCAATTGGGAGTTGTCTATGTTAATAGCCCTGCTTTGGACACCTGACTTGACTTTAAATGTGTTTGTATGATGTTTTTGTGCGTATTGGCCATGCATCTACTTTGTGTTTTTGATGTCTGTTACTTCTTTCTTTTTTATTATTTTATTTGCCACTGATGTACCCAGGTCTCTCTTGAAAAAGAGATTACAAAACCTCAATGAGACTACCTGGTAAAATTAAAAAATAAAATTAAACAATCTACATGATGCTAGTGATGACTGTTCCTTAATTGATTGTGGTAGAAAGGAAAAGCCCCTTTTTGAAACAACGATTAACTTCAATTAATTTGTAGTTTGACTTTTATCCCCCAGTTACGGCTGCAACCTTCCTGGTGTTACAGTCTGAGTGAGAGACACGCCAGCTGCACACAAGTTGATGATTTTTCAGTGAAATTCATTGTCCTGGTCTTGTCTCATTCTTGTCCTGCCTTGGTCTTGATCTCGGTCTCTGAGCACTCTGGTCTCGGCTGGTCATGCTGGCTATCATGGGTTTTGTTCATTATTACCGACTATTGTGGAGAGACTAAAGCACAAAACAAGTTTACTGTCATTTGGGAATTTATATAAATTATGAAAAATGATATCGTTTGAAGTTCTGTGATCACTGATGGCACTCATCAAACATATTGAGGAGCTCAGTCTGAGTTTAAAAACAATGTTTATGTCTCATCATGATGTGTTTTTACTCATCCTTTGTAAAGTTATCATGGAGAAACTGCATTTCTTAATGTAGTCACTGGCTCCATGATGATGAAGTATCTTAAGACAGTTTGTGATAAAAGAAAAGTTATTTTAACAACTTTGAAAAAATTAAAAAAAGACAAAAAGTGTATTTCTCATTGATTTAATGAACAGATTTTTATTATCAGGAAACAATACACACACATCTGAAGCAACAAGCTAATATTTATTCTTTAGAAACATGAAATAAAGAGAGAGAGAGGTGCAGAGTGAGAGCAGTATCACAGTAAAACCAGCAGCAGAGTCCCAGTGAGTCTTTACTGGGAACACTGGTCTCTACTCAGACTTTCTGTGACTGGAGCCTGGGCGCCCTGGGTGGCCTCACAGGTCACAGAGCCCACCTTCCTCCACTGGTCTGCAGAGAGCCTCAGGGTGCTGCTCCAGCTGTAGAGAGCGTCCTTCTCCAGCACCGCAGGGCTCCTGCTCTCCTCCCAGCTGCTGCTGCTGCTGCTGCTGCTGCCGTCCACGTTCCAGGCCAGACTCCAGCCTGAGGGGAAGCCCTTGTTGGCCAGGCACATGAGCGTGGCCTTCCCCTGCTCCAGCTCCTCATTGGAGGGGGGCAGCACCGTCAGGGTGGGACGCACATCACCTATAGGAGACACCAATCAGATTAGAGGACAGGGAGCACACAGCTGTCAATCAAACACCAAACCCTATAGGACACCTTTAATGTCTGAGAGTTGATTTTCTTTTTTTAGGAGTTTCTGTCAGATGTTTCTTTCTGCTCCACCGGTCACTCACTCACACATTGTTTCACTTCCCTTTAAGAAGCCTCTCATGCACATCAGCACACAGAGAGAGAATCACACAGAACGACCTGAAATATATTTAAACTACATCTGAATCAAATCTAAAACATTACAAACATTCCCCATCAAAATAATCCAAAAACTTTGCAACACATTTTTAAAACAGTTTGTAGGTGAAAAAAAAACCAAAACTAAAACAGAGAATCAACTGAACACAATCAAATGTTCTTCATGTGAATTCAAATCAGAAAAATGTCTAAATTAGACGCATAAAGAGATCAGAGATTACGTGCATTTTAAAACACCGTTCTTTATGTTTGTTTTGTTCGGTTCATTCAAACAACTGAATCAGATAAATACCTTAAAGAGTTGTCAGAAAATGAATCTCAGGAAAACATTTAAAACACTTCTCTTTGTTAAATATCAACCTGTTTATGTTTCAGTGTGACAGAAATCAAACTGTCCTGAGTGAACCTTCACGGTAAAGCAGCACCGATAAAAACACGATTTCATTAGAGTTAGAGTTTCACGATGACAAATATTACAAATAAACAGAGAGACAGCTGCTTTAACATTTTCAATAAATGTTAATGAATCAAATAAATTTCATTCAGTTGTTTCAGTCATTAAGGCGTCCATATCGATTGTTAGAAAAACCTCATGAATAGAACATTATTTAGCAGCTGTCTTTGAGGTTGTCAAATTGTGATTTATGTGGATCAAATATAAAAATCTGTATTTTAACATTAGGTTTAATATTCATACAGAAACTTACTTCCAACATCCAGTCTGCTTCCTCCACCAAAAGTCCACCACAGTGGTACAAAGTCATTGAGCGGCCGTACAAAAACCTCTCACTGTAGAGACACACGGCTCTCTGACTTTAACACACTGAACTCAAACTACCACAACTCCACATGTCACCTTACCATGAGAGTGAAAATCATCTATTTCCTAATAAATAAAAACTCTGGTTTCAAACATTTTACCTTCATTTAAATTCAGTCTGTGTTTCTGTTTTAAACTGAAATCCTTTAAAGTCAAATGTTTTCTTTATTCTTTCTAAAACAATCGATTTAAAAAGTAAAGGTCAGTATTTTCTTTTCCTCCAGGCTTGAATATGAAGACAAAAGACACCAGAATAACTTACTGATTGAATAAAAAGATGAATATGTGACTTACTTCCAATATCCAGTCTGGTTCCTCCACCGAACGTGAGCCACAGTGATACAAACTGATGGAGTCGTCGTACAAAAACCTCTCGCTGTAGAGACACACGGCTCTCTGACTCTGACACAAACACAGACACCTGAATGAGTCTCTGCCTGCAAGACCTCTGAGACCAAATGAAAACAGAATTTAAAAAGATTATAACAAATTAAAGAAAGTCTTTCTTTGAGATATTTAAATTATTTTTAAATCATTTTCTCAAGAATATTATTAATTATCGTGATTTATATCAGAATAAATGTTTCCAGAAGCGTGAACATGAAATCATATTAAATTTGTTTTGAATGTTTTCTAATTAATTGTATAATTAATTGATTGATTGATAAACAGAGTAATGACAGTGATCCCTGTTGGAGTCAATCAGAACATTTCCATAGAGAGCCACTTTGCATCAGCAGCACCATGCTCCAGTGCTCTGGGAGAGTTTATAGTCCTGACAGTTGAACGCTGGATGACTGACAGCTGTCCTTCATCACAACAGAAATCCTCGTCCTCATCATCAAAAACATGACTTTGATCTGCGTCCTCATCTGGACTCTCCTCCTCTGCTGCTGCTTCACAGGTAAAGTCCAGAAAATCAAACTCCTCTCCTCTATGAACATCCGTCCCCCGGAAATGAAGCCCACTAAACTCTGATGCTGCTTTCTGTTTTTGTCTCTGTATCCTCAGAGTCCAGAGGACAGGTCACAGTGACTCAGCCTGCAGCAGTGACCTCTGCTCTGGGAGCCTCCGTCTCCATCTCATGTAGGACCAGTCAGGATGTTTATTATAGCAGCTACCACTTTTTAGCCTGGTACCAACAGAAAGATGGAGGAACTCCTAAACTCCTCATTTCCTATGCTAGCACTCGAGAATCAGGGATTCCAGGTCGTTTTTCAGGCAGTGGATCAAACTCTGCCTTCACTCTGACCATCAGTGGAGTCCAGACTGAAGATGCAGCAGTTTACTACTGTCAGAGTTATCACTATATCAACAGACAGGTTGTGTTCACACAGTGAAAAAGCGTCGTACAAAAACCTCCCTCAGTCAGACTGAACAGAAACTGAACTGACTGCTGCAGCTGGAAGTTTCTGCAGAGACTGACACACTTCACTGAGGACACACACACACACACGCACGCACGCACGCACGCACGCACACACACACACACACACACACACACACACACACACACACACACACACACACACACACACACACACACACACAAACACACACTGTGAAGAGAATAAACACACCATCTTTTAAATTTCAAACATTTTCAGCCCACTTCTCCCCCCTCTTTCCTCACCATGATGGTCAGACACAGCTCATTTACATATTTAAAGGTACAGACACAGAAACAGCCTGTTCTGAGCAGGGCTGAAATAGAGGGGTTTATAGGCATGATCAAATACAGGATCAGAGTGGATTTAGAACAAGAAACTTCACACACAGGGGAAGAGGAGCAGAATATGTAAACTTAAAAGAGGATGTTGTGTTTTGGGGGAGCATAAAGTAAGACTTGAAACAGGTACCAATATTGTTTGACTTTTTTTTGGCAGGTGGGCTTTATGTGCCTTTATTGTAGAGATAGGAAAGTGGATTAAGTTGGAAATCAGGGAAACAATATGATGGAAAGGAGCCACATGTTGGCTTCGAACCTGGGCCAACAGCCTCCGTACATGGGGCGAGCGCACTAACCACTCCGCCAGCTGCGACCAATTTTGTTTGATTTTAACTGATAACTTATCCAAGTAAAATTCTGGTTTCATGACAACCAAACTAGGACTTCAGGTTCAGGTTCAGGTGACTCTATCTGTGGGCAGATTTTTTTTGCAGCCAGCAAAGCGACGTCCATCATGACACACAATATGAAACAGATGTAACAAGAAACAACACAGTGAAGAGAAGGACAACAATTTAAATTGTATTTATTGAATTAGGACATTGCACATGAATCAGCAAATCGCATCAAAGTCAATATGCCGGAATTAGCACAAAAGCTACATTTCATCGGTAGTCCCTAAAGGCAGGTACGAACAAAAAACATAAAATACATTTACAATTACAGGACAGCAAACAAAAGAACTCACAGACACTTTTACAAACAAAAATGGACACGATTGTCAGATAAGAAATAACAGACCAACATGATAAAAAAGCCTATAAAATATATTAATAAAGAAGATGAAAATAATAAAAATACTTAAGGTTTCACCAATCAGGGCTGAGAAGAGAAAGAAATATCAGTAAATAAGATCAATAAAAAAATCAGAATTAAACAACCATTTGAATTAATCAACACTCGTATGATGAAGATCAACTTCATGAACTTTTTAAGAGCAACATGATTCAGCTTGTAGCCTCCAGCAGGGCCATCAAAGTTCACAAGCTGAAACACGTCATATTAAGTTAATAAGATAAGACAAGATGAGATAGATAAGATGAACTGTATTGTCCCAGTGGGAAATTTGCCTTGGACTTCATCAAATTGATCTTCGTACTACAAGTGCTGCTGGAGTCTTTTACCCTCTCCAAGCCTTTCAGCTGAACTGTAGGTATGATTCTCTGCCAATCACAGACACTCACAGAGGCAGACTGACAGACAGACTATAAGAAATATGTTTTTAAAGGGATCAGCAGAATGGGCGGGATGAGGACATTTTGACATAAAGCAGCTAAGTGAGAAGACAGCTGGTTTCCCATCAGTTTAAAATGTCGACATCATTAAATTGTACAAACCTGTGTGTGTGTGAAAATGTCTAAAGCTAAAACACTGAGATCTTTCGTCAACCAGAGACTGACTGCTGCTGCTGAAGAGATATTTGATCTGTTTGAAAGAACGATAGCAGAATATGAGGAGCAACTTCGTCGATCAAAAGAGGAAAACGAGCGACAACACAGACTGCTGGATGCTGTTTACAACCCTGAAGTCCGCTTACACAAATATGGTTTGTGTAGTTTATTGTTAGTGTTGATTTAAAACGATGAGAAGCAAGCTACATTCTCACATAACTATTAGATATGTTGTGATGTGTTGATTTTCTTTGGACACAGATCAGGAGTTTCAGAGGTTAAATCCAACTAAATTCCCCAGAATTAAATTACAGCAGTCCCTTTGAATTCATATCACCATGGAAACCTTTCAATCTCACACACAGTTGTCCGAGATGATCATCATCAACAACAATATCTAAACCATCGTCATCAGGTCGTAGGTACTTATAAAGTGCTGGGTCTTTTGCTTTTTCTTAAAGGTGCAGAGGGACTCTGCAGATCGAATGGAGTTTGGAAGGTCATTCCACCACCAGGGGGCGACAGAGGAGAAGAGTCTATTTAGCATCTTAGGACCCTGTTGTGAAGGTTGGATCAGACGCCTTTTATTGGCAGAGCGTAGTTGGGGGGAGGGAGTGTAGACCTGGATGAGAGAGTTAAAGTAAGGAGGAGCCGTTTTTGTGTCTGTTTTGTAAGCGAGCAGCAGAGTTTTAAATTTGATGCGAGCAGTAACTGGGAGCCAGTGTGAGGAGATGAACAGCAGAGTGACATGTGCTCTTTTAGGAAGGTTGAAGACCAGTCGTGCTGCTGCATTTTATTTCATCTGCAGGGGTTTGATAGTGCATGTAGGAAGACCTGCCAGTAGAGAGTTGCAATAGTCGATGTGTGATATCACAAGATCCTGTACCAGGAGCTGTGTAGCATGTTCTGACAGGTAAGGTCTGATCTTCCTGATGTTGTACAGGGCAAATCGACTCCATTTGTTAGTCTTAAGAGCTTTATGCTCATATTATGCAACATTTAGGGTTTTTCTAAGACTTCTGTCTGTCCCACTGTCTCCATCCCTCTCATTGGGCCTCATTCACTAATATGTGTGTAGAAATGTTCTCACTCTGCGCATTAAATAAGTGCATACGCAAAATCACTGTCAGATTCATGACACGTGCGTACCAGCATATTTTGTTCTCACCACCAGGCGTATGTGAGTGAATCAGAATCATTCTAAATCGGCAGCATACTACCACACCCCCATCTCTCCATATAAGGACATCCGATTGGTGTATCAGGACGAGAGCGGAGAGGTGGAGACATGTAGAAGTTTTTAGGAGATGGCCCCAAAAGGTAAAAAATATTGGTGTGTCTGGGGGTTTAGATGATGTTACAGTGAATTACAGAGTTGCAGCAGTACGTGCGTTGGCAGACAGAAGCTATGGCAAGTCCTTTTAACATTAAAACAGTCTGGCTGACAAGTAGCAATTTAGTTTTCACTAGTGGAAATTACATTTCAACATGTCAAAATGTAATTTTGACATGTTGAAATGTTAATTCAAGATATCTGTAAAACCATTTTACACGTTACAAATATATTTCTACTTGGCGAAATGTAGTTTCAATGTACTATAATCTAGAGGTATAAAAACAACTCCACCAATCTGTTAGATTGATAATCAAATGTACCTTTCTCCTTTATGTTTATCACAAGGTGGGGTTTGGTGGTCCATGGAGCCATTGATGGACACTCTCGACTGATCACATACTTGAATTGCAACACAAATAATCGTGCCTCCACTGTACTGACACAGTTTGTAAAAGCAACCTGCATGTATGGCCTTCCTTCCAGAGTTAGATCAGACTATGGAGGTGAGAATTCACAAGTTGCACTGTTCATGAACATTGTTCAAGGTGTGGAGAGGAGGAGTCACATCACAGGCGAGTCTGTGCATAACCAAAGAATAGAACGTCTTTGGAGAGATGTTTTTCTGCATGTTCTACAATCTTTCTATGATACATTTTACTCTCTTGAGAATTCTGAGCTTCTTGATCCTGAGGATGAACTCCACAAAATGGCACTGCAAATTGTCTTTCTGCCAGAAATTCAGAAAAGACTTCAGAACTTCAGAAATGCCTGGAATAACCACAGTCTGCGCACAGAAAACAACAGAACACCTGTCCAAATCTGGATTGCAGGAATGCTGGCCAATATGGAGATGGACAGCACAACCATCAACAATGTCTTTGGTGAGGACCGTTACAGTGAACAAAGTTTGGAGGCCCTTTTGGCACACCATGGGATTGGCACTTTCCCCAGTCTTGATGACGATGACCATTTCCCAGCTGTTGTTGTGGAAGAACCCAGAATCCACCTCACTTCCGGTTGAGAGGCGACGACTCTACCAACTGAGCCACAGCCTCCCATAAGAAATGGATTTCATCATGAAACCATTGAAATTAGAGTCTGTTGTTTGAGATGATGAATAGATAAAAACTGTCAGCTGTAAGTGTCAATTCAAAGTATTCAAAGCTCCTGGCTGAGGTGGAGTGATACATGTTGTGAAAAGTCCCAGTGATGTTGTGTCCTATATCGTCACTCATGTAATGCCTCTGATCCAATCATATTGCTTGGTCAGAACTAACTGTTGTATAAATTACCATATACCATACCTCATGATGGAAGAAGTATTCTGCTCCTGTACAGAAGCAAAAGTGGTATTACCACACTGAAAATACTCCTGCATTTAGACATTGTATAGTAAATGTTCACTGACAATGTTTTACTATTATAATATTGTTTCAACAAATATTAAAGGCAGGTGAGGAATCCGCTCATTCTTTTATTTAAAGTACCCTCTATATGATCATAGTTAAGTAATGTAATATTTTGTCTAATGACCAATAATAAGACTACTTCTTGCAGTACACCACTTTACACACTGTCATTTTACCTCAGAAATCAAAGACACTGCATATTTTTTCTTGAAAAATACAATTAAAATTTTATTGTACAACTGCAAAATGTCCTGCCTCCATTGCATAACATTGGAACATGTCATTGATAACCAAATTTGAGGGGGAAAAAAAGGTGCGAGTTGTACTTTAACATGGAAATATCAGTAAACGTCATATCAGTTCTGAAATATTTGACTCCCAAATATTAACCTCTCTTAATAGTATAACCATACTATAACTACTAATTATTCTTGTGTTCAGTTATAATTACTTTACACAAATGCACTGAAAAAGCTGTTTTAATTTGAAGAAAATTGCAGCAACGTTACAGAAGTCTGAGGAGGGCTTTGCCCTAGAATGTAATGAACTTGTACTTTAAAGCCTGAACTGACTTCAACCTTTGGTCCACAGAATGCTGCACTGAAAACAAATTGCAGAGACCTTGTTTGTCGCTGTCAGATTTATTTAGACACAAACTTCAATTAAACAATGGATTTTTTAAATATTTTTGTGTATAAATGATACACATTTTGTGTAAATAATTTCTGTGATATTTTATTGATATTTTTATTGTCTTGGTCTGGACTCGGTCTCGTTCCCTAAATGTCTTGGTCTTGACTCGGAGCTCTCTGGTCTCGGGCAGGTCTTTGTCACGGTTAGTGTGGTCTTGACTACAACACTAGTTTAAAGATTAAAAAAAAATCTTTATCATTTTAGGGCAAAGGTAATGCTCTACAGTTAAAGTCAAGTAAGCTTTTCATTGATTTTAATACATTTTTATTTCCTACAGAGGCTGAGAAATGTTTTTTTAGGAAATGTTGACATACTGCAGTTTTTCAGAAAATGCTCAGGTTTTGGGAGGTTGTTTTGAAACAATGCTGAGATTTTAGAGAGTGTTTATCTAGGACCCTGGTTACATTATGTACTGATGAAACCTGGAGCCTGCAGAATTCCTTCTGTCATACAGCTTTTGAATTTCTCATATTGTTTGTGAATGGGCAGTCTGAGCACTATGGCGCATGTGTTTGCCTCTGGAAAGATTTTAGTGTCTTCATCGTGGAGAAATTCAATGACAGGATGCTGTGGGAAGCCCAGGGGAGGCACTGCTGAAGCTCCAGAGGCAAACTCCAGCACCATTTCCAGCGTCAAGGGGCTGCATTCTCCTTCTACAAAGACATGAGCAAAGGAAATTATAGCTCACATGGAAAGAAATATAAATGCCTGTCACACTAATAAGCTTCAAGTACTGTACAACTGCATCTACATGAAACTGATGAAACTATAATTGCACAATAAGACACAAATGACTGACAGATCAACCTAACCTGATTCCAATTCCTAGGGCTGGCTCAGTGGTCCAGCCAAAAACACACATGCCATTGAAATATCGTACCCTCAATATCGATTAACCAGTCTCTCCAGAAACAGATGGTCTGATTTTCCAGGGGTCGTCTGTTACTTCCAGGGACTGAGAAATCAACTTCAAACAAAGTAGACAAGTCTTTGGCCTCCAGTGGTTTCGGTGCACTGGTGAACAGGTCCTCAAAGATTCCATGGTGAGCCCTAAGCTCATCAAGGAAACCCAGAGTTTTGAAACCTTCCTCAAACCTGAAAAAAAAAAACACATAAATTAGAACATTACAAATCAATGTTATATGAACAAGTTTACCCTTTCACACCCCTCAGTTTTGCCCTGATGGATAAACTGCTCACTGTCTCAATGCCACGTGCATCCGCCCATCAACAAAATAATGTGCTGCAGACTGGATCAGGGAATCCCTCTGCTCCAAGGATGTGATGTATCTCAGAGTTCCCATCATGCTCAGACTGTCTTCTGCATCTGTGATTGCATCATTTGCCTCATGGACAGTCTGAGCTTCTTTTATCTCAAAAAACACAATAATGAGAGTAGTCCTATTTAGGGGAAAAAATCTACAGTGAAAATGTAATGACCAGGCTTCAAAAACTGTGCAATACACACCTTTAATAACTTTTCTCTGAAAGACTGGTCTCCCACTTTATCCAATGAAGCAGGAGGTGGAGATTTACCACAAAGCTGGAGAAAGAGACGCTTAGAAAAGAAGGATGGGCCAACTCCACCATGGATTATACACACGGTCACCATCTTTCCAATCAGGGTGTACAGTCCAGTCTCAAGATCTGAAAAACAAACATTTATGTAAAGATTCAAATCATTTGTTTTATACAGGTTACACTTCTTTTTAAATAATTACTTACAATGAGTATCAAGAGCCAACAGGCTATCATTCTCAGGCCCATCAAATATCTTTGAGTGCTGTACAGCCCTCATTAGCAACCGCAGGTATTCCCTGGTTGGCCCTCCGTCATCCACAGCCCCTTCTCCTTCCCCCTCACTGTCGACAAATATCACATCCAGCTTTGCTCCTGGGTCAAAGCGCCGTCGTTTAAACGCTTGAAGGCTACCCTGCAAGATGTTGTCTCTGCAAACGTTTATTTGATTGCTTGTGTGATTACAGGTGAGATCCACTTTGCTGAGGAGCTTCATCAAGACAGTTTGCAGATCAATTCTGTAACATAAAAACAAATATAAAACTTAGATGACTAAAGGCAACTTTGAAGTTTGAGAATAAATATTCAAATGAAAGTAAAATAACATACTGAGATGATGAGGATTCACTATTCTCCACTATTGTTCTAAGAGTTGGCTGAAGAGGCAGTGATCGTACAGGAGACTGGTGAGGAGGAGAAGGAAGAGGAGGAGGAGGAGGAGGAGGAGAAGAAGGAGCAGGTGAAGGGCTCTGTTGGTCTATGGCAGGGCAAGCATTGCTCGGGTCACATGCACCTATTATCTGAATTGGAGGCAAAAATACACACACATACAGATACACAATATACATTAAAACTGTCATTTTTAAAAACTAGTACAAATGAAAATGTTTGAAATGACATTGCTAATCACCTGTCCAGCTGGTGTTACCATCCACTGAACATAGAGGGTCGAAAACCCTTTGATATTGTACTGCTCAATGGATCCTGACAGTGTGCTTTCCAGTACTTTGGTTGATGCTGCTTCTCGAAGACAAAAAACCTCACTGGCCATTTCCTCTTGCCCAACAAAATCAAACCATGTCTAAAGCAGAGAACAGAAACAGGACTTTACATCTATAAATTATCATACTATGCACAACCCAGAGCAAAACTTAACATCAGAGGTGAACTCCTTCTCAGAGGTTAACATTAAGACAGGTAAAGTGATAACCTGAATAGATTCAGACAAGACAAACTTCCTCGTCCTCTCCGATCCATTAGGAAACTTGAATTTGAGTGGCACACCATCAGTAGGCTCTTCAAAAGCTTCCATTCTGTCTTGTCTTGCCTCAATTGCCTATAACACATAATTACACTAGTATGAATTTTAAAATGCATTTTTAGAGCGACAGACTGTGAAAGAGTAATTGAAATCATATTTCATTACATAACTAATAGAATTTACCTTTAACCGTCTCTGTTCCTGTGACTCCAGTCCCTGACGTCTCATTTCCTGTTTGAGATAAAAGAAAATATGTTTTCATCTAATTAATACAATACAAATGTTTTTTTCCAATGACAATCCAGCATGAAAGTAGTAGTAGGGTTTTAGAATCAATAATGGGCTGTACTTTATTTGAAGTTTAGTTTCTAACCCACCTTAAACTGAAAGAGTGAAAATCTTTACATGTTTCTATTTTGTATTTCTTTAGTATTTTTTCAGTAGAGGATATTTCACAGTGATCTTAAACATTCATTTTTATCAGATTTGAAAAAACATTTCTACTGTTACAGCGTATCCTAACAAGCGTCAGCGACATGATCAGCCTGATTCTATAGTTTCCTATTGGAGGGTCCTAACTGCCCGTGTGTGATGCAGGGTGCCATTTTTACCCTGATACCCTGTTTCTATTATCCTCTCTGTCGCTCGCATAGACAGATGAAGAACAAGGAAGGACGGGGCTCTACAGGTGTAGAGAGTGGTGCATTAATAAAATCCACATCAAGATTGAAATGTTGTTTTTATTCCAGCTCACTGCGAGTCGTTTATTGAAGAACCTCTGAGTGTTGTGATTTGATTCAACAGCTCACCCACACCCGAACACGCGGACACATCACCCCTGTCCTGCAAAATCTCCACTGGCTCCCTGTCCCTTACCGTATCCAACTCAAAATCCTTCTCCTCACACATAAAGCCCTTAACCACCAGGCCCCCTCCTACCTCACGGCTCTCTTTCACCCTCACACTCCTGCACGCAGCCTCCGTTCTTCAAAACCTCCTATCTCACCCTCTTAGAACCAAGTACCGAACCTGGGGGGACAGAGCCTTCTCCATAGCTGCCCCCTCCCTCTGGAACTCACTCCCTACACATATTCAACACTGCACCGACCCTCCTACTTTCAAATCACTGATCAAAACTCACCTCTTCAAACAAGCTTTTAATGTATGATTGTGATGTATTTCCTGTTTTCTGTAGTTTTACCTTTATTGTTGTTGTCTTTATGATTTGTGTGTAATGTTGCAATGTCTGTTAGTCTGTCCTTACTGTGCTGTTCTTTCTATTTTTTCTCTTTTTCAGAGTGTGGGTGAACATGGGATGTGGCAGCTCAAGAGTACAGAGAGGTGGTCAGTGATGTCATGCCAGAATTGTTTTATTGGTGTACAGTCCTATGTGGTGTGCAGGTGAGATGTCCGTTACTTGAAGGAATAAGAGAAAACCCGTTGAAACACAATCCATTGTCCTCGTCTGTCAAAGGATAAATATCTGCAGTGTGATTAAATGTTTCAATCAGAATAAATGTCCTGCCTCAAAAGTTTCATTTCCAAAATAAAATGTTTACAAATTTTTTTTCCATTTTTGAATTAACACAAATCCACAGGATTATTTTGTTTAACTTAAATCTTTTACCGTTCTTCTACAGCCTATGAAGAATTTAAATGTTGAACTGGTCAAATCTGTCAGGGAGAAACATCCTGATCAGTTGAGTACAGCTACAGTTCAGTGACTCTGTGTGTTTCCATAAAAGGGTTCAGCCTCTCTGCTCTCAGACGTTAAGAGACCAGTGTCGATCAGTGTCTGTCCACACCTTTCAGGGACTCTGACACACCTGCAGCACAAGCATGATGTCACTGGTTCTACTGATGGTCACCCTGGGGCTCCTTGTTCAGGGTCAGACTCTTATCTGAAAAGTTTTCCTCATGGTGTAACCAGGTTCATTGAATTGATGTGCTGCTGCAGAATGTACAGAATGAGACTCTTCTGTTTGGATGATGATCATCTCTCTCTGAGCTGGATTTGTCTCAATAATCCTTCTCCTCTTTTTTCATGTTTCTTCAGGTTCCTCAGGAGACATCCTCCTGACTCAGACTCCTGGATCTCTGTCTGTTGTTCTAGGACAAACTGTCTCTATCAGATGTAAAGCAAGTTCACATGTGGACAATGAGGTAGACTGTTATCTTCAGAAACATGGAGAAGCCCCTAAGCTCCTGATTTGGTGGACTTCCAACCGTTAGTCTGGAGTTTCAGATCGTTTCAGTGGGAGTCAGTCTGGAACTGACTTTACTTTGACCATCAGTGGAGTCCAGACTGAAGATTCAGGAGATTATTATTGTCAGCAGAGTAGCAGCTTCCCGTTCACACAGTGATACAACATCTTACAAAAACCTCCGTCAGCTGTAGAGGAACTGATCTGACTGAACAGCTGCAGAGTAACAGATGCACTTTACAACTTTATCTGCTAACTAGGTCCATAAAACAGAGAACAGTTTATAGTATAACTCTGTTTATTGATAAATTTGTTTGAAAAGAGCATTAAAAAAATAAGTCTGAACAAACTACATTTACTGAAGATAAGCTGCAAAGTGAACACGTTTATAAAAGGACCCAAACGTTAACAACACTTAGATTCATACTTTTTTACAGATTATTTTTGGAGGTTTTCAAACATCATGTTCCTGTTCTATACATTCAGAGCATAATGTGTAGTCTTTAGGTTAACTAAACGCATGACATGATTGTGAGTGGCATATGTTCATTAAAGAAACATCAGTTGT
This sequence comes from Labrus mixtus, assembly GCF_963584025.1. Lineage (NCBI taxonomy): Eukaryota > Metazoa > Chordata > Actinopteri > Labriformes > Labridae > Labrus > Labrus mixtus. Next base: position 19,222,688 of record NC_083627.1, read on the forward strand.
TCCATATGTTGAGGTCATAATGCTGGTACTAAAACATTGAAGATTCTATATGCTGATGATATCATACTTTACTTATCTTTTATTCTTTACTTTATCTGATAAGCTGCATCGTTCCAGTATTATTCCAGTATAGTTCATATATTTGAGCACATTTGAACTATAAAAAAAACACGTAATTAAAATGAGAAAATAAATGTAGCACTTTTACCGTCTATAGGACTAAAGTAGCTACCACTACACCAGATGTTTCACCAAAAATTAACCGGTTGGTGTCTCAATTAAGTAGACGAGAGAATGGTAGTTTTAACAACATAGTATTTATTTAAGAATGTAACACAACGTTAAACAAGTTAAAATGAATGACCAATACAGGTGACACAGTAGCTTTATAAATATACGCAGTTCACTAGACAAGGCACACATACATTACTGTGGCATTGTGCAGGGATGACTGATGAATCACTTGATCACCATAGTAAGAAGGTACACAGGGAAAAATAGCTGCTCCTAATCACACTCAAGATCCAACTGATACATTTAACAACACTCCCTAATAATCACTAACTTCACCTGCTCACGCAGCAAATAATTCATGCATAACACTACAAATTAATAAACACAGCAAAAGGGATCAAGGCTTTCAGAGCTACTACCCTCGCCCCTATAGCTTTACTATGAATTCATGAATTGCACTTCGCCCATAAAGTCTATTGCACGCGGCCCGTCAAAGTATCTAATTTGAAACTACTTCTAAAAATAAACAGTTAAGTAAATATTAAAGTGGGGAAAAACAGTGACAGTTTTTAGTTAATTCCAAGTCCTAGAGAAATAAACAAGACTTTAAATCAATCAATATCAAAAACATATTAATTACATTTCTTTAAAGTGTCAACCCAAAATAGCATACCTTTAATTCATCAACTTAGCACCCAGACCAGCAGTGTGCTTTTAATGTTGTGATGAGCTAATATACTAATATACTAAAACAAATATAAGAAAATAATTACATAGTGTCACATAATTTGATACATTAATTTTGCACAATAATAATCAGCAAGTTTACTCCCGTTGCTGCCGCTGATGATTAAGAGCGATAATAAAATACAAACTAATTATTAAAGCCCAACAGAGATGATTTCATTCACAGCACAACATGAGGACTCTCATACCGTTAAAACAATGAGTCACTACAGAGTCCAGTCGTCCTCCTACTTGTTGTAATCCACGATCTACAAGAGTCAATAAATTTAACTTTAGCCCTGTTCTTGCATGTGCTTTCATACTGTGTGGATAGTTACGTTTTAAGTTCAACAGATCACTTACCACTAGCAATTGGTTGTAATCAGTTCACCTCACGCTGCACTTCCTTGTTCTACACACAGGTAAGACAGGGCGAGCGCTTGATTACGTCACCCTTATATAGCCTGTACCGGGGACTGACAAGCAACCACATTACATAAAGAAGGAATTTCTAAAGTCATTAAACCTTTAGAGACACATTAATATTTACATCCATCTTTACTGGCTCACAATTAACCTCCCACTCCTCCCACACACGTGAACATCCATGGACATAGAGATTATTAATAAAAATAATAATGATAATATTTTGGACTATATAACACATACATAGTCCATATTATCCCCTGCATATCCGTTAAAACCAAAACATTGTCTAAAACCTTTAAAATTATGTCATCGAATGAAGGGCCAAGCATGACCTGAAACCATATAAAAAAATGAAAGGCACATTTCCTTCCTCATGCACCAAAACTACCCAATAATGCATTTACACTGAAAGCTATTCTTCACCTTAACTATAAAAAAAAACTCTTCACAAAGCTTCCAGTGAACTCACATGATGTTACTATGCTGAAAAACACAGAGAGCTTCTTTAAACCTGCAGACAAACCTACAATGACCTTGTATGCTGATGATGCTCAGTTGGTTTCGAATGACCAAAAGATTCTCATATTCAAATTTGTTTTCAGCACATTTTGAATGAGCTAAAAATCAGCCATTTTCTCAGAACATTTCCATAGAGAGCTACTTTGCATCAGCAGCACCATGCTCCAGTGCTCTGGGAGAGTTTATAGTCCTGACAGTTGAACACTGGATGACTGACAGCTGTCCTTCATCACAACAGAAATCCTCGTCCTCATCATCAAAAACATGACTTTGATCTGCGTCCTCATCTGGACTGTCCTCCTCTGCTGCTGCTTCACAGGTAAAGTCCAGAGAATCAAACTCCTCTCCTCTATGAACATCCGTCCCTCTGAAATGAAGCCCACTAAACCCTGATGCTGCTTTCTGTTTTTGTCTCTGTATCCTCAGAGTCCAGAGGACAGGTCACAGTGACTCAGCCTGCAGCAGTGACCTCTGCTCTGGGAGCCTCCGTCTCCATCTCATGTAGGACCAGTCAGAATGTTTATTATGGCAGCTACCACTTCTTAGCCTGGTACCAACAGAAAGATGGAGGAACTCCTAAACTCCTCATTTACCTTGCTAGCACTCGAGCATCAGGGATTCCAGGTCGTTTTTCAGGCAGTGGATCAAACTCTGCCTTCACTCTGACCATCAGTGGAGTTCAGACTGAAGATGCAGCAGTTTATTTCTGTAAAGGAGAATTCGATGCAAGCAAGTATGATGTGTTCACACAGTGAAAAAGTGTCGTACAAAAACCTCCCTCAGTCAGACTGAACAGAAACTGAACTAACTGCTGCAGCTGGAAGTTTCTGCAGAGACTGACACACTTCACTGAGGACACACTCACACACACTGTGATTGTAACATCAAAGGTGGTCCAAATGTACCCCTACATACCCCTTAACAAATCTAAACTTTATCTAAAACTCTTAGCCTCCAATGGAATGACTAACACACCCATGCACTGGTTTAGATCCTAACTCTCTGGTCGCGCTCAGTTTATTCAACTCAAAACCTTCAAATCCTGGGGCGCTGGTGGAGCAGTGGTTGGTGTGCGCGCCCCATGTGTGGGGGCTGTGGTCTTCCAGGTGGGCGGCCCAGGTTCGTGTCTGGCCTGTGGCTCCTTTCCCGCATGTTATTCCCCATTCTCTCTCCCTTATTTCTGACTCTATCCACTGTCCTATCTCTCAATTAAAGGCACAAAAAAGCCCAAATATAAATCTTTTTTTTAAAAAAAAACTTCAAATCCCAGCCAATTCCAGTCACTACAGGTGATCCTCAGAGTTCTGTCCTGGGACCTCTTCTGTTAATCATCTATCTCCTTCCTCTTGCCCATATCTTCTGTAAATATAAAATCCAGTTCCATTGCTATTCGGATGACACCCAGCTCTATTTGTCCACCAAACCGACCTCCTCCCTCCCGCTTACTTCCCTGTCTGATTGCCTACAAGAAATCAAATCCTGGTTATTCTGCAACCTCAAATGAAACAGTGACAAAACAGAGGTTCTCCTCATTTGCACCAAATCCACAATTTCAAAACCTGACAGTTTTCTCTCACGATTGACCACTCCTCAGTTTCTCCCTCCCCTCAGGTTAAGAGTCTGGGTGTCATCCTCGACAGCACACTATGATTCCAAGCTCACATCAATAATGTCTCGGTCTGGTTATTTCCATCTTCGTAACATTAATCGCCTCCGCCCGTCCCTCACACCCAACAGTACTGCCATCCATGTCATCACCCTGGTTACATCCTGCATTGACTTCTGCAACTCCCTTCTCTTTGGTTTCCCTCTCAGGTCCATCCACAAACTTCAACTGGTCCAGAACTCTGCCGCTCGCATCATCACCAGAACCCCCTCTGTTAATCACATCACTCCTGTCCTTCAGCAGCTTCATTGGCTTTCAGTTAAATATCGCATTGACTTCAAAATTCTGCCCCTCACCTTTATGGCCATCCATAACCTCGCTCCTCTGTTCCTCTCTGAACTCCTGCACATCAACGCACCCACCCGCACTCTCAGGTCTTCTTCTTCAATTCAATCCACCACAACAACCGCCTGCCTGTCCAGCTTGGAGTCCAGAGAATTCAGCCGTTCTGGTCCCAGCCTCTGGAACTCCCTCCCACCACACATCCTTAATATTTACTTTCTGTCCATTTTTAAATCTAATCTGAAAACACATCTTTTTAAACTGGCATATTCAGTCTGATCATTCTCCATCCAGTCTCATGAATCCTCCTCACAATGATTTTATACATCCTGTAAAATTGTATTTTTAATGTTCATTTTATCGATGTAGTGTTACTTTGTTGTTTTTATCTCTGTTTTCTAAGGTGACCTTGAGTGCCTTGAAAGGGGCCTTTAGATAAAATGTATTATTATGGAAGGAAGTGCCTAGCATGACCTGAAATAATAGAAAGACAAAATAAATCATTAAACTATGTTCCTCTAACTTTAAAGCCTTCAGTAACTGTTGTGAGGCTTCCAGTGAACTCATATGATGTTACTCTGATGAGAAACACAGAAAGCTTCCTTTAAAAGGACCTTAAACCTGCAAAAACACAACTCTCTTTAGAAGTGACATTAACAAACATTTAGCACATTCTTGCAAGAAAATATTTTAGCAGGATGTCTAAACAGCAGGTGGAGGAATGATCTAAAATCAATGATGAACACAATGAATGAGAAGTGGAGTAGAATATAAATAAAAGTCGGTAATTTGTCTACTTCTTAAATAAATGAGTGTAACAATGATAAAACTCACAATGACTTTGTATGCTGACAAATCTCTGCAGTATGTTTCGAATGACGTAAAAACTTCTCATTTTCAAATTTGTTTTCAGCACATTTTGAATGAGCTAAAAATCAGCCATTTTCTCAGAACATTTCCATAGAGAGCCAATTTGCATCAGCAGCACCATGCTCCAGTGCTCTGGGAGAGTTTATAGTCCTGACAGTTGAACACTGGATGACTGACAGCTGTCCTTCATCGCAACAGAAATCCTCGTCCTCATCATCAAAAACATGACTTTGATCTGCGTCCTCATCTGGACTGTCCTCCTCTGCTGCTGCTTCACAGGTAAAGTCCAGAGAATCAAACTCCTCTCCTCTATGAACATCCGTCCCTCTGAAATGAAGCCCACTAAACCCTGATGCTGCTTTCTGTTTTTGTCTCTGTATCCTCAGAGTCCAGAGGACAGGTCACAGTGACTCAGCCTGCAGCAGTGACCTCTGCTCTGGGAGCCTCCGTCTCCATCTCATGTAGGACCAGTCAGAATGTTTATGTCTATAACAGCTACCACTATTTAGCCTGGTACCAACAGAAAGATGGAGGAACTCCTAAACTGCTCATTTACCTTGCTAGCACTCGAGAATCAGGGATTCCAGATCGTTTTTCAGGCAGTGGATCAAACTCTGCCTTCACTCTGACCATCAGTGGAGTCCAGACTGAAGATGCAGCAGTTTACTACTGTCAGAGTTTACACTATATCAACAGTCAGTATGTGTTCACACAGTGAAAAAGCGTCGTACAAAAACCTCCCTCAATCAGACTGAACAGAAACTGAACTGACTGCTGCAGCTGGAAGTTTCTGCAGAGACTGACACACTTCACTGAGGACACACACACACACACACACGCACACACACACACACACACACACACACACACACACACACACACACACACACACACACTGTGAAGAGAATAAACACACCATCTTTTAAATATCAAACATTTTCAGTCCACTTCTCCCCCCTCTTTCCTCACCATGATGGTCAGACACAGCTCATTTACATATTTAAAGGTACAGACACAGAAACAGCCTGTTCTGAGCAGGGCTGAAATAGAGGGATTTATAGGCATGATCAAATACAGGATCAGAGTGGATTTAGAACAAGAAACTTCACACACAAGGGAAGAGGAGGAGAATATGTGAACTTAAAAGAGGATGTTGTGTTTTGGGGGAGCATAAAGTAAAACTTGAAACAGGTACCAATATTGTTTGACTTTTTTTTGGCAGGTGGGCTTTATGTGCCTTTATTGTAGAGATAGGAAAGTGGATAAAGTTAGAAATCATGGAAACAATATGATGGAAAGGAGCCACATGTTGGCTTCGAACCTGGGCCAACAGCCTCCGTACATGGGGCGAGCGCACTAACCACTACGCCAGCTGTGCCCAATTTTGTTTGATTTTTACTGATAACTTATCCAAGTAAAAAATTCTGGTTTCATGACAACCAAACTAGGACTTCAGGTTCAGGTTCAGGTGACTGTATCTGTGGGCAGATTTGTTTTGCAGCCAGCAAAGCGACGTCCATCATGAAACACAATATGAAACAGATGTAACAAGAAACAACACAGTGAAGAGAAGGTCAACAATTTAAATTGTATTTATTGAATTAGGACATTGCACATGAATCAGCAAATCAGCCAATCCCATCTAAGTCAATATGCCGGAATTAGCACAAAAGCTACATTTCATCTGTAGTCCCTAAAGGCAGGTACGAACAAAAAACATAAAATACATTTACAATTACAGGACAGCAAACAAAATAAATTATATTAATAAAGAAGATAAAAATAATAAAAATACTTAAGATTTCACCAATCAGGGCTGATAAGAGAAAGAAATATCAGCCAATACGATCAATAAAAAATCAGAATTAAACAACCATTTGAATTAATCAACACTCGTATGATGAAGATCAACTTCATGAACTTTTTAAGACCAACATGATTCAGCTTGTAGCCTCCAGCAGGGTCATCAAAGTTCACAAGCTGAAACGTGTCATATTAAGTTAATAAGATAAGACAAGATAAGATAGACAAGATGAACTGTATTGTCCTAGTGGGAAATTTGCCTTGGACTTCATCAAATTGATCTTGATCTACAAGTGCTGCTGGAGTCTTTTACCCTCTCCACGCCTTTCAGCTGAACTGTAGGTATGATTCTCTGCCAATCACAGACACACACAGAGGCAGACTGACAGACAGACTATAAGAAATATGTTTTTAAAGGGATCAGCAGAATGGGCGGGATGAGGACATTCTGACATAAAGCAGCTAAGTGAGAAGACAGCTGGTTTCCCATCAGTTTAAAATGTCGACATCATTAAATTGTACAAACCTGTGTGTGTGTGTGTGAAAATGTCTAAAGCTAAAACACTGAGATCTTTTGTCAACCAGAGACTCACTGCTACTGCTGAAGAGATATTTGATCTGTTTGAAAGAACGATGAGGAGCAACTTCGTCGATCAAAAGAGGAAAACGAGCGACAACACAGACTGCTGGATGCTGTTTACAACCCTGAAGTCCGCTTACACAAATATGGTTTGTGTAGTTTATTGTTAGTGTTGATTTAAAACGATGAGAAGCAAGCTACATTCTCACATAACTGTTAGATATGTTGTGATGTGTTGATTTTCTTTGGACACAGATCAGGAGTTTCAGAGGTTAAATCCAACTAAATTCCCCAGAATTAAATTACAGCAGTCCCTTTGAATTCATATCACCATGGAAACCTTTCAATCTCACACACAGTTGTCCGAGATGATCATCATCAACAACAATATCTAAACCATCGTCATCAGGTCGTAGGTACTTATAAAGTGCTGGGTCTTTTGCTTTTTCTTAAAGGTGCAGAGGGACTCTGCAGATCGAATGGAGTTTGGAAGTTCATTCCACCACCAGGGGGCGACAGAGGAGAAGAGTCTATTTAGCATCTTAGGACCCTGTTGTGAAGGTTGGATCAGACGCCTTTCATTGGCAGAGCGTAGTGGGGGGGAGGGAGTGTAGACCTGGATGAGAGAGTTAAAGTTAGGAGGAGCCGTTTTTGTGTCTGTTTTGTAAGCGAGCAGCAGAGTTTTAAATTTGATGCGAGCAGTAACTGGGAGCCAGTGTGAGGAGATGAACAGCAGAGTGACATGTGCTCTTTTAGGAAGGTTGAAGACCAGTCGTGCTGCTGCATTTTGTTTCATCTGCAGGGGTTTGATAGTGCATGTAGAAAGACCTGCCAGTAGAGAGCTGCAATAGTCGATGTGTGATATCACAAGATCCTGTACCAGGAGCTGTGTAGCATGTTCTGACAGGTAAGGTCTGATCTTCCTGATGTTGTACAGGGCAAATCGACTCCATTTGTTAGTCTTAAGACCCTTTTAACATTAAAACAGTCTGGCTGACAAGTAGCAATTTAGTTTTCACTAGTGGAAATTACATTTCAACATGTCAAAATGTAATTTTTGACTGGTATGTCACTGTAAAATATATTTGTCCAGGAAAGTTAAAAAATGAATACCAGGCTGCAGTGACTAAAATAAGACAAAAACACGTAAACAAGAACAACAAATTGTTGAAAATGATTATGGTGGTCTTAAAAAAGTCTATTACATGTTACCAAGTGTAATTTATGTAGGTAGGCTGTAGTTTTTTGGTAACTTGTGTATACTTTACTTGAGGATCTTCATTAGGAAATGCTTTAACTCTGTTACATTTTAAAAATAATTATTCTTTTTACACCATACTATTATCTGAACCCTTCAGTTAGGCCTATTAGCAACTCTGAAGACATGATCAGCACAGAAAACATGTTATAAATTGATGACAATTTTGCCCTTTCAAAGTTCAAACCTACCAACGTTAAAAGGAGATCAGAGTCAGCATAACTGTACCATTAATTATTTGAACAGAATCTTTAGTCACTATGTTCCCTACATCAATGATTGAACACTTCAAACCATACAACTATACAAAATACATAGTGTTAACTTTTGATACTTTAGTGCATATAATATTAAATCTTTCTTCTTTTACATATGTACACATTTAGATACAGGACTCTAAGACATACATTAAGAGATTGTTTTACAGTTTAATAAGGTAGTCAGTAATCTGCAATGCATATATTTGAAAGTCATTTTTTAGCTCCCTGTTGTTGCCTATTTTTCAGGAGGCCGTGGCAGACCAGCCATTGATGTTTCAAGGCAGCAAATAGTGTTTCTGCTGAGACAAGGATACACTGTCAAGCAAATGGCTGGCATGTTTGGTTGCTCCTCATCGTTTCTTTACAAGAAAACAAAGCTGCTTGGAGTGTCTGTTCGAAGAGGACATCTACCAGTGACAGACGAAGAGCTCATCCAACACATTACAAGACTTCATGGGATTTATCCTAATACAGGAAGTGAGGTACAGTAGTTTTTATGTTTCCCATGAACTATACGGAAATTTTATTTTTTAATTCGGGTCACCAATACAACTAGCTGAAAATGTTTTTGGTTTGTGTGTTGGTTCTATGTTATTAGATGATGAGAGGATTCCTCCGAGCTGAGGGGCTGGTCGTTCCACGCCGTAGGGTACGAGACGCATTGACCCAGATAAATCCTGCTGCAGCTGTGCGCAGGTGGAGCAGTGCTGTGACCAGAAGGGTGTACCATGTTCCCCATCCCAACAGTTTATGACACATAGATGGAAACATGCGCCTCATAAGGTAATTGGTCTGTATGTTATATACATTACTAACTATTAACAGGGATGAACTCCATAACTACACAATATATTCTCTAATTTATATAATTTATGTTATCAGATTATACTCTTTTTGTAAGAGAGACCTGAGTCCAGCAGATAGAAAGAAAAACAAACACGGACAGACTGACCAAATTACATATAGTATCAGAGAAAATCACATACATCACTAAATACATTTGAAGTTGAAAGTTTGTATTATATCAGTTGGCTTTATGGATATGGTGGTGGAGAGCATTGTTACGTTTAACTAAAATTTTCCATAGATGTTCAGCTTGGTTGAGTTCTGGTGACTTAATGGCCCAAGCATTTATTCACATCATTTTCATCCTCACCAGACCATCCAATGAGCTCTGGTGAACAGAAGCATCTCACTTTCAGATGTTTATGTTTATTTTATTTAAGGGTTTTCCTTTAATTTGTCCCTGTCTGTACATTTACTGAGTAGTCTCAATGTACTATAATCTAGAGGTATAAAAACAACTCCACCAATCTGTTAGATTGATAATCAAATGTACCTTTCTCCTTTATGTTTATCACAAGGTGGGGTTTGCTGGTCCATGGAGCCATTGATGGACACTCTCGACTGATCACATACTTGAATTGCAACACAAATAATCGTGCCTCCACTGTACTGACACAGTTTGTAAAAGCAACCTGCATGTATGGCCTTCCTTCCAGAGTTAGATCAGACTATGGAGGTGAGAATTCACAAGTTGCACTGTTCATGAACCTTGTTCAAGGTGTGGAGAGGAGGAGTCACATCACAGGCGAGTCTGTCCATAACCAAAGAATAGAACGTCTTTGGAGAGATGTTTTTCTGCATGTTCTACAATCTTTCTATGATACATTTTACTCTCTTGAGAATTCTGAGCTTCTTGATCCTGAGGATGAACTCCACAAAATGGCACTGCAAATTGTCTTTCTGCCAGAAATTCAGAAAAGACTTCAGAACTTCAGAAATGCCTGGAATAACCACAGTCTGCGCACAGAAAACAACAGAACACCTGTCCAAATCTGGATTGCAGGAATGCTGGCCAATATGGCGATGGACAGCACAACCATCAACAATGTGTTTGGTGAGGACCGTTACAGTGAACAAAGTTTGGAGGCTCTTTTGGCACACCATGGGATTGGCACTTTCCCCAGTCTTGATGATGATGACCATTTCCCAGCTGTTGTTGTGGAAGAACCCAGAATCCACCTCACTTCCGGTTGAGAGACGACGACTCTACCAACTGAGCCACAGCCTCCCATAAGAAATGGATTTTATCATGAAACCATTGAAATTAGAGTCTGTTGTTTGAGATGATGAATAGATAAAAACTGTCAGCTGTAAGTGTCAATTCAAAGTATTCAAAGCTCCTGGCTGAGGTGGAGTGATACATGTTGTGAAAAGTCCCAGTGATGTTGTGTCCTATATCGTCACTCATGTAATGCCTCTGATCCAATCATATTGCTTGGTCAGAACTAACTGTTGTATAAATTACCATATACCATACCTCATGATGGAAGAAGTATTCTGCTCCTGTACAGAAGCAAAAGTGGTATTACCACACTGAAAATACTCCTGCATTTAGACATTGTATAGTAAATGTTCACTGACAATGTTTTACTATTATAATATTGTTTCAACAAATATTAAAGGCAGGTGAGGAATCCGCTCATTCTTTTATTTAAAGTACCCTCTATATGATCATAGTTAAGTAATGTAATATTTTGTCTAATGACCAATAATAAGACTACTTCTTGCAGTACACCACTTTACACACTGTCATTTTACCTCAGAAATCAAAGACACTGCATATTTTTTCTTGAAAAATACAATTAAAATTTTATTGTACAACTGCAAAATGTCCTGCCTCCATTGCATAACATTGGAACATGTCATTGATAAACAAATTTGAGGGGGAAAAAAAGGTGCGAGTTGTACTTTAACATGGAAATATCAGTAAACGTCATATCAGTTCTGAAATATTTGACTCCCAAATATTAACCTCTCTTAATAGTATAACCATACTATAACTACTAATTATTCTTGTGTTCAGTTATAATTACTTTACACAAATGCACTGAAAAAGCTGTTTTAATTTGAAGAAAATTGCATCAACGTTACAGAAGTCTGACGAGGGCTTTGCCCTAGAATGTAATGAACTTGTACTTTAAAGCCTGAACTGACTTCAACCTTTGGTCCACAGAATGCTGCACTGAAAACAAATTGCAGAGACCTTGTTTGTCGCTGTCAGATTTATTTAGACACAAACTTCAATTAAACAATGGATTTTTTTAATATTTTACCTGATATTTTATTGATATTTTTATTGTCTTGGTCTTGCCTCGGAGCTCTCTGGTCTCGGGGAGGTCTTTGTCACAGTTAGTGTGGTCTTGACTACAACACTAGTTTAAAGATTAAAAAAAAAATCTTTATCATTTTAGGGCAAAGGTAATGCTCTACAGTTAAAGTCAAGTAAGCTTTTCATTGATTTTAATACATTTTTATTTCCTACAGAGGCTGAGAAATTTTTTTTTAGGAAATGTTGACATACTGCAGTTTTTCAGAAAATGCTCAGGTTTTGGGAGGTTGTTTTGAAACAATGCTGAGATTTTAGAGAGTGTTTATCTAGGACCCTGGTTACATTATGCAATGCCGAAACCTGGAGCCTGCAGAATTCCTTCTGTCATACAGCTTTTGAATTTCTCATATTGTTTGTGAATGGGCAGTCTGAGCACTATGGCGCATGTGTTTGCCTCTGGAAAGATTTTAGTGTCTTCATCGTGGAGAAATTCAATGACAGGATGCTGTGGGAAGCCCAGGGGAGGCACTGCTGAAGCTCCAGAGGCAAACTCCAGCACCATTTCCAGCGTCAAGGGGCTGCATTCTCCTTCTACAAAGACATGAGCAAAGGAAATTATAGCTCACATGGAAAGAAATATAAATGCCTGTCACACTAATAAGCTTCAAGTATTGTACAACTGCATCTACATGAAACTGATGAAACTATAATTGCACAATAAGACACAAATGACTGACAGATCAACCTAACCAGATTCCAATTCCTAGGGCTGGCTCAGTGGTTCAGCCAAAAACACACATGCCATTGAAATATTGTACCCTCAATATCGATTAACCAGTCTCTCCAGAAACAGATGGTCTGATTTTCCAGGGGTCGTCTGTTACTTCCAGGGACTGAGAAATCAACTTCAAACAAAGTAGACAAGTCTTTGGCCTCCAGTGGTTTCGGTGCACTGGTGAACAGGTCCTCAAAGATTCCAGGGTGAGCCCTAAGCTCATCAAGGAAACCCAGAGTTTTGAAACCTTCCTCAAACCTGAAAAAAAAACCACATAAATTAGAACATTACAAATCAATGTTATATGAACAAGTTTACCCTTTCACACCCCTCAGTTTTGCCCTGATGGATAAACTGCTCACTGTCTCAATGCCACGTGCATCCGCCCATCAACAAAATAATGTGCTGCAGACTGGACCAGGGAATCCCTCTGCTCCAAGGATGTGATGTATCTCAGAGTTCCCATCATGCTCAGACTGTCTTCTGCATCTGTGATTGCATCATTTGCCTCATCGACAGTCTGAGCTTCTTTTATCTAAAAAAACACAATAATGAGAGTAGTCCTATTTAGGGGAAAAAATCTACAGTGAAAATGTAATGACCAGGCTTCAAAAACTGTGCAACACACACCTTTAATAACTTTTCTCTGAAAGACTGGTCTCCCACTTCATCCAATGAAGCAGGAGGTGGAGATTTACCACAAAGCTGGAGAAAGAGACGCTTAGAAAAGAAGGATGGGCCAACTGCACCATGGATTATACACACGGTCACCATCTTTCCAATCAGGGTGTACAGTCCAGTCTCAAGATCTGAAAAACAAACATTTATGTAAAGATTCAAATCATTTGTTTTATACAGGTTACACTTCTTTTAAAATAATTACTTACAATGAGTATCAAGAGCCAACAGCCTATCATTCTCAGGCCCATCAAATATCTTTGAGTGCTGTACATCCCTCATTAGCAACCGCAGGTATTCCCTGGTTGGCCCTCCGTCATCCACAGCCCCTTCTCCTTCCCCCTCACTGTCGACAAATATCACATCCAGCTTTGCTCCTGGGTCAAAGCGCCGTCGTTTAAACGCTTGAAGGCTACCCTGCAAGATGTTGTCTCTGCAAACGTTTATTTGATTGCTTGTGTGATTATAGGTGAGATCCACTTTGCTGAGGAGCTTCATCAAGACAGTTTGCAGATCAATTCTGTAACATAAAAACAAATATAAAACTTAGATGACAAAAGACAACTTTGAAGTTTGAGAATAAATATTCAAATGAAAGTAAAATAACATACTGAGATGATGAGGATTCACTATTCTCCACTATTGTTCTAAGAGTTGGCTGAAGAGGCAGTGATCGTACAGGAGACTGGTGAGGAGGAGAAGGAAGAGGAGGAGGAGGAGGAGGAGAAGAAGGAGCAGGTGAAAGGCTCTGTTGGTCTATGGCAGGGCAAGCATTGCTCGGGTCACATGCATCTATTATCTGAATTGGAGGCAAAAATACACACAAATACAGATACACAATATACATTAAAACTGTAATTTGACATTGCTAATCACCTGTCCAGCTGGTGTTACCATCCACTGAACATAGAGGGTCGAAAACCCTTTGATGTTGTACTGCTCAATGGATCCTGACAGTGTGCTTTCCAGTACTTTGGTTGATGCTGCTTCTCTAAGACAAAAAACCTCACTGGCCATTTCCTCTTGCCCAACAAAATCAAACAATGTCTAAAGCAGAGAACAGAAACAGGACTTTACATCTATGAATTATCATACTATGCACAACCCAGAGCAAAACTTAACATCAGAGGTGAACTCCTTCTCAGAGGTTAACATTAAGACAGGTAAAGTGATAACCTGAATAGATTCAGACAAGACAAACTTCCTCGTCCTCTCCAATCCATTAGGAAACTTGAATTTGAGCAGCACACCATCAGTAGGCTCTTCAAAAGCTTCCATTCTGTCTTGTCTTCCCTCAATTGCCTATAACACATAATTACACTTGTATGAACTTTAAAATGCATTTTTAGAGCGACAGACTGTGAAAGAGTAATTGAAATCATATTTCATTACATAACTAATAGAATTTACCTTTAACTGTCTCTGTTCCTGTGACTCCAGTCCCTGACGTCTCATTTCCTGTTTGAGATAAAAGAAAATATGTTTTCATCTAATTAATACAATACAAATGTTTTTTTCCAATGACAATCCAGCATGAAAGTAGCCTACTATTTGTCTGTCTGCCAACAATGATTCATTAAATTCTGCGTCTTGTTGAAGCCGTTCTTGCAACGTCTGAAAAGCAATCAGTATAAGCGAGAGATACAACATAATTAGAATAGAAAAGTGTATGACAGTAACCCATTACAGAAAAAATACAAAACTTTTACCAAAAACTAATGGTAATGAAGGCAAGAGGTGTGTTCTTCATTACCTCAGTTGTGCTTGTTTCAAAAAGTGGTGCTGGCACAGGCTCACTTTCAAAGCATGCTGCTGGTGCAGGCTCAGGAGGTGCGAGATGCATACCTAATGTTGTTTCCTGTGATATATTGTGAAAGTTCACAAACTATCAACTCATGTGATCCAAGTTCAACATTTTTTTTATCACTGACCAAAGTTACTGTATGAGGAACTGCATACCTGTAACACTTCAGGAAGTGGAAGGATGTATAGTCTACTTCTTCCAGTAACCTCCTTTAATTCTTTGACAGAATGGACTTGGACCTTTGTCAGCCTCTTGCCTTTATCAGCTCTGCCCAACTCAAACCCAACCAGATTTAAGCTTATTTTGGGGGTAGCTCTGATGGACAAACTGATTAAACTCTGCCAAGCTCCAGTTCAGTTTAAGTTGAGAGCGTTGGTTTTTCCCTGTTTCACGTATTGGTCTCCCTAAAATGAAAGAAATTTGAGAAATACAAAAAGATGTATCATTCAGCACACATTATTTGCTGTTAATTACTAATTAATTACTAATTAATATAATTACTTTATATTCATTGTCTCATTTTGGTTAGGTAAGGCTTGTTTCAATGGTTTCACCCCCTCAGACGTCCTAAACTTACCAAAACCAATCTGAGCAAACTCCTCTCATTGTTTTACTGTGGGGATCCGGGTGTAATTTGGACCAGGGAACAGAAAAGGAGTCACATTCCAAACTGGGTTTTCCCTCCTTCCAATTGATCCTGCAAAAAAATAGGGCTTTATTACTTTAAATTATTACTAGCAATCAGAATACGGGCCATGTTGTTTGCTTTCATAACGCTGTCTACATATTTGACATTAATGTTTATGTTAATATTCGTGAAACAAGAGCCAAACAAAGTCCAGTTATCTATTCTATTCTAAATATAAGCTGATTTTCAGCGAGTGTCTTAGCTATATAACGTTAATAACGTTGCACTACCTGTTTGTCGTTAGTGACATTACTCTAGCTAACAATACTGTAGTAGTAGCTTACGGCTAGCTCTAGCGGCGGTAGCATTACCGTTACTACGCCGTTATAGTTTACCTGACATTCGATGTCGGGCACGTTGGAACAAGCGTCTGGTAGGAACAAGGATGTCATTGTTACTCTGCAACAGCTCCTGTCTGGCTCGATTCGCCACATTAAAAATTCTGTCAAATGCAGAAACTGCGGTCTCAGTGTTTCCGTCTCGCTCCATTTTCAATCATCGTCTCCCAACTGTGTACATCAGATTCAGAGCGCTGCGTACGTGAGCGTAACGGTAGTGGAGTTGCCCAATGAACCAATCCTGAGAAGGTGTCAGAGGCTGTAAATTAACATTTCGGATATGTAGGCGGGACAATGACTTCATTTTGGATATGTCATCCAAATTACCATATTCAATTCGGATATGTCTGTACCAACTGAAGATATCTACAATGGCATTTTTACATGTGGAAATTACATTTTTGATATCAACAATTCAATTTTGACTAGTTAAAAAGAAAATTGTAGATATCTCTAATATAATTGTTACACGTAAGAATGTAATTCCAGATATCTGTAATTACATTCTTACATGTAATAATTCCAGGTCAAGATATCAATAATGTAATTTCAACTAGTAAGAATTGCATTTTAGATATCTAGAATTAATTTCTGATATCTGTAATGTTAGAATAATTATAGATATCATAAATGAACTTTGTCACTAGTAAGAATAGAATTGTTGATGTCAAGAATTAACATTTTTACTAGTGAGAATTGAGTTGTAGATATCATGAATTAGAATTGCGACATGTCAAAATGTCATTATGGATATGTCGACTTTGAATTACAACATGTAAAAATTGAATTATAGCTATCTGTAATACAATTTGAATAGAAGTCAATGGCACAAGTTGACTAGTTGTAATGAAGTTACATATATCTACAATGACCATTTCCACTTGTGAAAAATGATATCTTGTAGATATCTTTAATTAGAATTGTTACTAGTGAAAATTACATTGTGGATATGTCGGCTTGGAATTCTAACAATGCAAAAAGCAATTATTGATATCGAGCACACGAGGAAAACTGAGGGAGAGAGATTGTTACAAGCACACTTGTATGGATTGTTGCAAGCACTCAAACTGATTTAATGAACACTTTATGGATTTTTGTTTGTTCAAACTATATGATTTTTCTCTTGTATATAACTTTTATATAAAATATGATTCAAACCTCTCGCAAAATATATGTTTATGTGTTCAAAAGTGCTCATTGATCACTCAGGAATAAGGCACACATATAACACCATACTCCAACTGAGAGCATGCTCTCTGGATCATAAAAAAAGAAAAACAACTGAACTTGTTCTGCATATAATTCTCTCATATAGCCTGTGATTATGATATTCCGTCCACCCATAGCCGTTAGAGCGTGTTTCCCAGCAGTTTGCTGATCTTGTTCAGCACCGGGCCCGGCGTCACTTACTCACTCGCTGTGTACTGCCACACTCACTTCATCATCTCCTCCAGTACAGCCACCTTCAGCTCCCGTTGTTGTCCCTCTTTTAAATGAACAAGGCGATGGAAGTACAGATCCAGATAACTTGCTTTGTTTAGCACCATATACACTTTTACACCGCTGATCCAGATCAGAGATGTTTTTTTTCTTCATCTCTGTCACCGTATTTCACCGTGGTTCGTTTGGCGTTTGCTTGTTAGAGAGCAGAACATGTTTTAAAGGAGTGTCTCATTGCACATGATCGCACGTTTACTGTCCTCACTGCATCAATTTAAATATTTCTCTGCTCTGTGATTTCAGTTTCCCCTTCTAAACATTATTATAACATCTGGTGATTTTATTTTGAAAGTGTGCAAACTGAAGTGTGGTGCTTTTATTTTGAAGGTGGGCAAAACTTAAGTAAGTAACCGAAGTAATCCAACAAAAAAGTCAATCGATCGCTGGTTTACCAGAAAGAAAAAGCAGCAGAAAAAAAGAAACCACCTCACCAGGATTCAAGGAGGATGAATATCCCGGTCGGTCGGACCGTCTTTGTTGCAGCCCGACCTGCGTATCCAGTTGAAATACCTCAAACGTTCTGATCACTTCTTTTGGGTATCTGAGGTTGAGTTTGTAGACCAGACCCATCAGCAAGGCTCAGCTCTTGGTACATCCAGGTCTTCAAGGTTCTAGTCCTTCACTATCTTTGTGCTGGATCAGACATTATGGCTCCTCTGGTAACAACAATCTCCATCAGTATCCTTCACTTAAGAATTCTGGCATAAGGACGTCAGAATCCACATGTTAGTTTTTTTTAAAGTCATCATGGTTTAAAACAAAAGTTACACAAGTAATGTTTCTAAACTTTAATGTCTGGATTTGTCTACCATGTTTTCCTTGAAGACCTTCCCCCAGAGATAAACCACCAGGCAGTGGATCACCATCCTTAGAAGGTGAAAAAATGTCTTAAAAGTGGTTCTGAACAACAATGTATTTTAATAAGTACATTACAGGGAGGAGAGGACTGAGTGTTGACCAGTCTGTATTTTTTACAGTACAACTATCATGTACAACATTGATTCAGAAACGTCTGTTTAGCATTATAAAACTTAAGGTAAAAAAATTAATCAGTCACATTTTGAAAGTATTAAAGGAACATTTCAAAATATTTAACACAAAAATAACTTTACCATTCTGCCTTGAACATGTCATCAACTTAACCCAAAAATATCATAACCTCCATTTGTCACAGGTTAAACTACACATGAATGACAAATGTAAGCTAATGCAGACTTTAAATAATAAGTAAATAAAACACTGGTCCACTTACCTTTTCAGTGTCTAAACAAACAGCTGCATGCTGAGTAACAGCATTCAGTTGACTCTGTGAAACACAACCAAAAGAAAGATTGAAAACACTGAAAGCTAGGTCACTGAAGTTCTAGCAACATGTCAATGCTACAGTAACGTTAGCTTAGCACAAACATGACATGTATTTCAGTTTAGAGCTGTGTTAAAAAGATCTTTGAACTGTGTGCAGGTACAGTCATGAAAAATAGTGAAAATAGCTACTTAGCGAGTATCTGAATGATTTATCTTGAAGTAAAAACGAGCCTCTCCCCCGTCTGTCTCACAAACATGGTGGACACAAAAAATGCACACGTGAGCACTTTGAAATGATGCACACATTGAACAAGAGAAGGTCATTAAGTTATACTAACTTAATATCTACAAATGTTAATTGGATGCAGAAATATTTTGTTTGAAATCAATATAACAATAAGTGAAGACAATGTTCTTTCATTCTGAGTTTGAGATACTCCTTTAAGAATGTGGTGAACTTACTAAATCTAGTACAACTAACAAACTTATTATTTGATGATGAAAAACATATTTATTTGAAGTGTATTCTACTAACCCCATGAATCATTTCTTAGAGTTCAATGCAACAGAAATCTTCAGACAAAACCAGTGAAAATATTTAGTGGAAACAATTTAAATATTAAGTAGATTGAACTGTTTAACAAAACAAATCATTACATTTAGTTTATATTTTTATCTCAGTTTATATTTTTTATCAAAAATAACTGTTACCATGACTTTTTTTTAACTATATTTACCAAATACTTCACTTGGTTATCATACTAATGAAAACAAACCCACTGTACACACATACACATTTCACTTCACATTTATTTAAAACATTCACTTCACACATTTAACAACATTATTTAAAACCATAATACATGCCACACGTCTGTATATAAACTGGTTAAATCCACTGTAGAGACAGTGGTAGCAACAATGATTCTGAAGAACCAAAACATCTTGAAGTACTTTCAGACATGTGTTCCACAAATACACAGGACATCAAGGTCTAAATGCATAAAGACCTTGAGGAGTGCCTCTCTGTATTTAATCATGCCTCTGCCCCTTTGTCTCCATATCACAACCTACAGGACCCAAAGGACCTGCTGCAAAACAGAAGGCCTTGTGGTAAGGTCGCACTCCTAAAAAAGAGGTTATAGTCCTCCAAGCAGGCGGACCGGGTTAAAGAACAACCTGCGGCTCCTTTCCTGCATTTCACTCTCTCTCCTGATTTCCTCCTCTATCTAATATCTATCAAATAAAGGAAAAGAGCCAACAATAATAAATAGAACTTTAAAGCACCCCACCAGCCTTTTTATTTACATAACATTAAATCTGTGGGACACATGATATAACTTCAGAATGAACACACACACACACACACACACACACACACACACACACACACACACACACACACACACACACACACACACACACATACACGATTACCATACTAGTAGGGGACTATCGGTATAAACTTCACAAGTGTGGCCTTGTCTTTCTGGTCAAAAATACAAAAAAGTAATACCACATTTACTTGTGATGTATTTATCCGTAATATTACTTCAAATGTGTGTTGTTGTTGTTTTTTTATAGAAGCTTCTAAAACCCTTTTCACACATACAGAAATCTCCTGAAAAACTCCAGAGATTTGGCTACCCGGAGGTTCTTTAGGCTATGTGTGAACGCAAACAGACCCTACCCAGGCTTTCACCTCATGAATGCTTATTAACTGCAAATTCTTTCATTTTTTCTAGATAATGATAACTTTTCCTTTTGGGTTAATTTGTATTCTGTATTAGCTTAAATGTCTACAGAGCTGGTCTCTTGATAGAAAAACATCTGTCATCCTAAAGCAGGGCTGTGCAGAGATATTTAAACAGAATGTTTAACCTGCAATCAGATGTGACCTGTCAGCATGCACTAATATCAAGGACTGTAGTATCAGTAAGAAGATTGACTTCATCCAGGATTTATCTGTATTCAATATTAACTTAACTGTCTACATATTGTTTAGAGCAGTGCACTAAGTTCAAATTCAACTTAGGCACAGAGGCATTCTTTGCTCTGTAAGTGGGGAGCATCTTTCATGTTTTAAAACAATAGTTCAGATCAATATTCTACACATAAAGCCTTTAATAATCATCATTATAATATAAGGAATCAGTTCATCTCCTCCTTCTGGTCTAAACCTCAAATCTTTACAAGAGAAGACACAAACAGTCAAATACCAGTCGAGCCCAGTGTTTTACAATGATAACAGATATCACAAGCTTCAATGAAGAAGAATTATCATGTACGACTACATCTTACATTTAAGACGGACTAATCCAGTCCATCTAAAACAGGGACATACGTTTGGGGAAAGTTTGCAGGGTGTGTAAATTCATGCCCTAAACACAAATATCATATCCAGTACTATTGTGAAGGTAAATGTAAACACTAGCTGACTATGTTTGTGTGATCAGAAAAACATAGACACTGATTTTATTTTAGGAGAGCTTAAAAGGGCTATATATAACTTTCAAAAATACTGCGTTTGTAGCGACACCGCATGGCCGTTAGGTGAACTGCACCAGTAACCTGTTGCTCGCTCTCCCTCGCGTGCTCGTCATACGTGCTCGTAGGTACACAAACGAGCATCATCATCGGCCGCCAAACACTGGATATTTACCGGCATAATGTTTACAGAGGAGGTAAGTGGTCATACACATGTGAAAGTCTGTGAAGGAGTCTGTGTGTCTGTATTCATTCTCCATCCTACAAACGACAGTCTCTGCAGGCACTGGCTGAGAGCAGGAGTGTGTGATGAGTTTGTCCACCTTTGAGAGCTCCTAGAGCGGAGAGAAGTGTGTGGAAGACGGCCTCTGGCTGTGGAGGTGAAGACCAGGAGTGTGTGATGAGTTTGATAGAAGTGTGTGGAAGACGGCCTCTGGCTGTGGAGGTGAAGACCAGGAGTGTGTGATGAGTTTGTTCTGTTGATCTCTGTAAGCGGAACGGAGTGAGGAGGACGTTGAGAACCTTGAGCTGGGAACCTGCAGAGGCCGAAGAACCACAAATTCAGGCAGCAGACTCCCACAGGCTTCAGGGTGCAGATAAGCTTTGTGAAATGGTGGGGACAGTGCTACACCAGACAGTTCATCACCAGCTGAAAAATGTCACACTTCTGGGTAAACACATTTTTCATTCCCTCACTCTCATTCTTCCTCCCCCTCTCATTCTCACCCTCCCTCTTCCTCTCTCTGCAAAGTCTTCCATTGTTGTTGTAAAAAAAAGGTGCTCACTTGTGGTCTTTTCATAGTGCTTACTTCCTGATTGAAGTGATAACAATTAACCATTGAGGTGTTTGGCCAGGTGGCACATACATTGGCCAATTAGCTCATGTAGTGTCATTTTGAATGGCAGTGTTTTGAAATGACAAACATGTGACTTTATGTCAGATTGTTGTGTCTTATGCAGAGAACCGTGATCAGTGCATTTAAAAAGTGCCCATTTAAATTGCAAAATGTGTGTAAAGTAGAAATGTGTTTAGACTTTTGGAGACTTGAGAAGAGGTTTTGCTCTCTGTGTGTCAGTTTAAATAATTGTGCTATGCATGTCATTTTAGTGTTTTAGCAATTGGAAAAAACTGTAAAACAACCTGGATTTTTATTCAGACAAACGGTGAATCTTCACTAACACGGCGTGATACGGACTGAATGAAAGAATGAGGAAATGAAACGGCGTTTCTGGCTCTGAAAGAGGGAGGAGACCTAGAGAAACTCTGGGTTCATTGAAGAAAACCTGCTCCCGACCAGGTTAGGTTCACAGACTCAGTTACCATAGTAACTGACTCAGAGGTAAAGTTACCTCTCCCTCTGAAACGGGCTGGAGTTACCCCTCTTTCTCGGGTTTGAGTGACCTCCTCTTCTGAAACGGAATACCCAGAGTTTCCCTCATTTCAGGGTTAACTGACTCAGAGTTTACACAAAACCTTCTTTCAGAAACGGGCCCAAGGTCTGTAAGTGACTGCCTCAGAGACGAACAATGTTTATCAGCAGTCACAGGGGATAATACAATCACTCTTAAATCTCGTAACTTCTTGCCACAACCACTGCAAACCACGGCCGTACATTTTCTGGGAGCTCTTTGCCACAATTTGGGCAATACATCATGAATTTTAAATCTCCGCTTACTTCGTTGACATTTCTCTGCCTGGCTCCAAAGGCGTATGAAGCATTTACTTCCTGTTAAAAAGACGGACATTGCGTTCGTCCAATCAGCGATGATCCTTGTCGACTGCAGGTACCTACCTTTTCCGTTAAAGTTGAAGTCATTGTGTTTTCTTATTTGTGGTTGTGTTTTGTGATTTGTCGTTGTGTTTTGCACTTCAGGGCCACCGTAAAAAAAAACTAAATACAATGATTAAAAACTCATGAATTAATACATTAAAGTTAATTAAAACACACAAATACATATTAAAAAGAAGGGCTGAGAAGGGAGGGGATTGTCCCCGGATCAGGGAGTTAAAATTGGTATTGACCCAAAAGTGGGACATTTTTGTCACTGGTCCAGGGAATGACAAATGTGTTCACCCAGAAGTGAATTTTTTTTTAAATTCATAAATAATCTAATTAAAAACAAGTTAATTAGAACACACAACAACTATATACAATGATTAATAAAACATGAATAAAAACAAGTTCAGTTCAGTTCAGCTGAGCTTTAGAATTGGACAAGTTCATTAAAACACACAATTACGTATTAAAAACACACAACTATACACAACACATGAATAAAAACAAGTTCATTGGAATAAACAACTCCATACAAATTTAAATCAATTAATAGATTTAAAAAATAATTACAGAAAGGCAGGAGAGGAAGTAGCTCCTAAATTGTCTTTTCCAAAGATCTTGTTCAGTGCTACTTTAATAGCAACTGAAGACATCACCCTTTTGAGCAAACTGGCACCCACCTTTTGGCTCACCCTTTAGGCAGGGTGAGTAACTGCATCTTTTGATGAAAAAACCATCAGGAGCTTTTACAGGGACAGTTGAGGAGAGGAGAGTTTTTCTTTATCTAGCTCTTCCTCTTGTTCCCTGCATGCTCCATGTCTAGTGAGGGAGAGGTAGGGATAGAGCTGGTAGAGGAGTCCATGGCCAAAGAAGACAACAACTTTCAAATGAAATCAGAGTAACCTTAGTTGATCATGTCATCAACAATGCGAGAGGCTGGACAGAGAGTGCAGCCCAACTTGAGCCGTTTCACTGTACTGGTATATGTAGCACTGACTTGTTTGGTGAAAAATAAAAAAATAAATGTTTCAACAGCGTGTGTGTATCTGCAAATATTTCTGTGCATGTGAACAATCTGAAGAATTTTCTACAATTCGAACTATTTTAGTATTATGGCAAAGCATACTAAAGATGAGAGTGCTTTTCATTATGCCCAACAGTGTGTGGTTGGTTAGACACAAATCTGGTAATATGAATGAAGTGTGTGCCATTTGGTGCAAAAGTTTGATTTTGATAATGCTATATGTAGTTTTGGTTGCAGTGCTTCATTTTGCAGGATAAATGAGGTATTTTGCAGTTTGGGTGTGTGGTTTTGTGAATTGTATTAAGTATTTTGATAAAACCAGCCTAGTTTTTAAAATTGTGTTTTAGCAATTGGAAAAAACTGTAATATGATATGTTAGGGTGGCAATAGCCTACTACAGCGTATAAAACAAACTGTTTTATCGAACATGGCATGTCTTTAAGTCGGTATGAAGACTTCATTACTCCGTAGGGAATTAGAGCCTATGCTACATTAACGTTGGGAGATGTTAATTTAATTAGGGTTAATTTATAAACTATACAGGATAAAGGTGAGAGGACATTTAGCCTATGTGTGTGAATACAGCTTTATGTTGAGGATAAAGTTAATGCACATTCAAATAAACTCTGAATGAAGTTCACTATGAATCTATATGAGCCTATTATGTTATTATATTTCATTTTGAGCTGTTTAAAAGTCACTTTTCTTCTGCTGGATTGCATCTTAATGAAAATAAATTGTATAGGTTTAATAACCTACCATTCCATCAGTTTTGACCTGCAATATTTAAATTCTGATTAAATATTAAATTAATAGACTTCATTACGCGTTGACACGAGCAGCTGTTTTCTCTTACATCACTTCTCTCTCCTTTGCCGCTGCGCTGCAGCAGTTTTCCTTTTTTTTCCTTCTTAAAACCTGTTCATATTCGCCGTAGCCTGTGGCCACATTAAGTTATCGGTGTATTTCGAGAGGGTTAAAGTAGGAGGATCTCTTTTTTTGTCACCTGTTGCCAGGGTGAATCGTAGTATCGGGGCTCTATTCATGTTGGCTTTTTATCATCGTGGTGCACGCGCTGAACACCGAGTGGACCTACTCAGAGTTGATTTAACTAATTCAAATCTGCTGATCTGGTAAACGAAAACTCAGAGTTTCCCACCAGAGAGTAAATCAACTCAGAGCTCAGAGTTAGTTTGAGGGTTTGTTCAACCTTCTTTCAGAAACGGGCCCAAGGTCTGTAAGTGACTGCCTCAGAGACAAACAATGTTTATCAGCAGTCACAGGGGATAATACAATCACTCTTAATGGATGTAAAGTCTCGTAACCTCTTGCCACAACCACTGCAAACCACGGCCGTACATTTTCTGGGAGCTCTTTGCCACAATTTGGGCAATACATCATGAATTTTAAATCTCCGCTTACTTCGTTGACATTTCTCTGCCTGGCTCCAAAGGCGTATGAAGTATTTACTTCTGGTTAAAAAGACGGACATTGCGTTCGTCCAATCAGCGACGATCCTTGTCAACTCCAGGTACCTACCTTTTCCGTTAAAGTTAATGTCATTGTGTTTTCTTATTTGTCGTTGTGTTTTTTGATTTGTTGTTGTGTTTTTTTATTTGTGGTTGTGTTTTTTTATTTGTTGTTGAGTTTTCTTATTTGTTGCTTTGTTTTGCACTTCAGGGCCACCGTAGTTATAAATAAAAAAAAGGAGTTAAGTGTTAAGATCTTTTCCAGAAACTAAAAGCTATGAAAGTTGTGAGAGTATGTCAAAGGCATGTATACTGTCAGGTTGAGTAATTCTAGGACACAGAAACATGAGATGGTTATAGTTACTTATTGAATGACACAAACAGGGAAACAGCAACACACCACACAGAAACAATGAAGAAGAGGCACAGCTGAGATCATGACAAAGAAGCTGTTTGGAGTGAATATGTAGGCCTACATTTATGAGAGA
Source organism: Labrus mixtus (assembly GCF_963584025.1). Lineage (NCBI taxonomy): Eukaryota > Metazoa > Chordata > Actinopteri > Labriformes > Labridae > Labrus > Labrus mixtus. The sequence continues at coordinate 19,248,764 of NC_083627.1, forward strand.
GCTACTCAATTCCTTTTTCAACGTGCACTTTGTGTTAAATGTAACAGTGTTGTTCCTTCTTCTTTATTTGTTTACTTGTTTCACTTTTATTTGTTAGTTTGTTAACACTTGTTGGACTGACAGTAACTGAGCCACATTAAGAAAAATAAAAATAAACTAGAGAACGTTTAGTCAAACTGCCAGTTCTGCTGGTCCTCCTCTCGTCCGGGTGACACTGAGTAATCATGGCAACAGAAATGCATCACTGCTGATCCGTGGAAACAGACAGTTTCAGTTCTCAAGATACACATGTGAAAGTCTTACTGTGCTGAGCATGACTGAGTAACAAGAAGCTGCAGCAGTTTTTCTAAGAACACATTCAAAGATACGGATCACGATACTTATTTTTACAAGTCTGGCAATAAAAATGCAAAATATCATGTTTTCTTTTTAATTTTGAGGTTATCACTAATAAAACACTTTACACATTTAAACTATAAACTCTAAATATTCTGCACATTAAGAAGATTATCTATTTTAATTCTTTCAATGAATACACAAGGGTGTTTTATGTTACAAGACCCGAAAGCCCCCATGAACCCAGAAAACATCACTGATGATGAGTTCTAGCCCATCTGTCGGATGTATCTTTTATCTATCTTTACACACACACGTACATTTTATCCTAATAAAACAAAATTTGTAGTTTAGTTTCTATTTTTTTCTACTTTTGCAGTTTGTAAATATTTTGAGTGTTTAAATTGCAGTAGCACTGATTTGAAATCTCTCTATGTTGATGATATCACGCTTTATTTAACAGATTTAAAATATTTCTTTGAGCTAAAACACATTCATTTAGATGTTTTCCTCTCTTTTCTTTTGATAAACATAAACCACTAGACATTTTAAAGTCCTGGTCATTAACATTTTCAGTAAAGAAAACTGATTTGATGATTTTCATTCAGTTGTTTCAGTCATTAAGGCGCCCATATCGATTATTAGAAAAACCTAACTTATATATTGTATATCTGTTTATTATGATGATGTTTCATGATACAAAAGATTTTAAATTTGCTTTAATTCGGTTTACATTCTGAAGAATTGATGAAGACGTTTTTACACGTTTGAAATAATTGAAAAAGACAAAAAGTGTATTTCTCATTGATTTAATGAACAGATTATCAGGAAACAATACACACACATATGAAGCAACAAGCTAATATTTATTCTTTAGAAACATGAAATAAAGAGAGAGAGAGAGGTGCAGAGTGAGAGCAGTATCACAGTAAAACCAGCAGCAGAGTCCCAGTGAGTCTTTACTGGGAACACTGGTCTCTACTCAGACTTTCTGTGACTCGTTCCTGGGCACCCTGGGTGGCCTCACAGGTCACAGAGCCCACCTTCCTCCACTGGTCTGCAGAGAGCCTCAGGGTGCTGCTCCAGCTGTAGAGAGCGTCCTTCTCCAGCACCGCAGGGCTCCTGCTCACCTCCCAGCTGCTGCTGCTGCTGCTGCCATCCACGTTCCAGGCCAGACTCCAGCCTGAGGGGAATCCCTTGTTGGCCAGGCACATGAGGGTGGCCTTCCCCTGCTCCAGCTCCTCATTGGAGGGGGGCAGCACCGTCAGGGTGGGACGCACATCACCTATAGGAGACACCAATCAGATTAGAGGACAGGGAGCACACAGCTGTCAATCAAACACCAAACCCTATAGGACACCTTTAATGTCTGAGAGTTGATTTTCTTTTTTTAGGAGTTTCTGTCAGATGTTTCTTTCTGCTCCACCGGTCACTCACTCACACATTGTTTCACTTCCCTTTAAGAAGCCTCTCATGCACATCAGCACACAGAGAGAGAATCACACAGAACGACCTGAAATATATTTAAACTACATCTGAATCAAATCTAAAACATTACAAACATTCCCCATCAAAATAATCCAAAAACTTTGCAACACATTTTTAAAACAGTTTGTAGGTGGAAAAAAAAACTAAAACAGAGAATCAACTGAACACATTAAAATGTTCTTCATGTGAATTCAAATCAGAAAAATGTCTAAATTAGACGCATAAAGAGATCAGAGATTACGTGCATTTTAAAACACCGTTCTTTATGTTTGTTTTGTTCGGTTCATTCAAACAACTGAATCAGATAAATACCTTAAAGAGTTGTCAGAAAATGAATCTCAGGAAAACATTTAAAACACTTCTCTTTGTTAAATATCAACCTGTTTATGTTTCAGTGTGACAGAAATCAAACTGTCCTGAGTGAACCTTCACGGTAAAGCAGGACCGATAAAAACACGATTTCATTAGAGTTAGAGTTTCACGATGACAAATATGACAAATAAACAGAGAGACAGCTGCTTTAACATTTTCAATAAATGTTAATGACAAATAAATTTCATTCAGTTGTTTCAGTCATTAAGGCGTCCATATCGATTGTTAGAAAAACCTCATGAATAGAACATCATTTAGCAGCTGTCTCTGAGGTTGTCAAATTGTGATTTATTTGGATCAAATATAAAAATCTGTATTTTAACATTAGGTTTAATATTCATACAGAAACTTACTTCCAACATCCAGTCTGCTTCCTCCACCAAAAGTCCACCACAGTGGTACAAAGTCATTGAGCGGCCGTACAAAAACCTCTCACTGTAGAGACACACGACTCTCTGACTTTAACACACTGAACTCAAACTACCACAACTCCACATGTCACCTTACCATGAGAGTGAAAATAATCTATTTCCTAACAAATAAAAACTCTGGCTTCAAACATTTTACCTTCATTTAAATTCAGTCTGTGTTTCTGTTTTAAACTGAAATCCTTTTAAGTCAAATGTTGTCTTTATTCTTTCTAAAACAATCGATTTAAAAGTTAAAGGTCAGTATTTTCTTTTCCTCCAGGCTTGAATATGAAGACAAAAGACACCAGAATAACTTACTGATTGAATAAAAATATATGTGACTTACTTCCAATATCCAGTCTGGTTCCTCCACCGAACGTGAGCCACAGTGATACAAACTGATGGAGTCGTCGTACAAAAACCTCTCGCTGTAGAGACACACGGCTCTCTGACTCTGACACAAACACAGACACCTGAATGAGTCTCTGCCTGCAAGACCTCTGAGACCAAAAGAAAACAGAATTTAAAAAGATTTTAATAAATTAAAGAATGTCTTTCTTTGAGATATTAAAATTATTTTTAAATCATTTTCTCAAGAATATTATTAATTACGACTCGTGATTTATATCAGAATAAATGTTTCTAGAAGCATGAACATGAAATCATATTACATTAAGTTTTCTAATTAATTGTATAATTAATTGATTGATTGATAAACAGAGTAATGAGAGTGATCCCTGTTGGAGTCAATCAGAACATTTCCATAGAGAGCCACTTTGCATCAGCAGCACCATGCTCCAGTGCTCTGAGAGAGTTTATAGTCCTGACAGTTGAACACTGGATGACTGACAGCTGCCCTTCATCACAACAGAAATCCTCGTCCTCATCATCAAAAACATGACTTTGATCTGCGTCCTCATCTGGACTCTCCTCCTCTGCTGCTGCTTCACAGGTAAAGTCCAGAGAATCAAACTCCTCTCCTCTATGAACATCCGTCCCTCTGAAATGAAGCCCACTAAACTCTGATGCTGCTTTCTGTTTTTGTCTCTGTATCCTCAGAGTCCAGAGGACAGGTCACAGTGACTCAGCCTGCAGCAGTGACCTCTGCTCTGGGAGCCTCTGTCTCCATCTCATGTAGAACCAGTCAGGATGTTTATAATAATAACTACTTAGCCTGGTACCAACAGAAAGATGGAGGAACTCCTAAACTCCTCATTTACTATGCTGGCACTCGAGCATCAGGGATTCCAGGTCGTTTTTCAGGCAGTGGATCAAACTCTGCCTTCACTCTGACCATCAGTGGAGTCCAGACTGAAGATGCAGCGGTTTACTACTGTCAGAGTTATCACAGCGGAGGTGTGTTCACACAGTGAAAAAGCGTCGTACAAAAACCTCCCTCAGTCAGACTGAACAGAAACTGAACTGACTGCTGCAGCTGGAAGTTTCTGCAGAGACTGACACACTTCACTGAGGACACACACACACACACAGACGTTAACACACACACACACGCGTGCACACACACACACACACACACACACAGTGATTGTAACATCAAAGGTGGTCCAAATGTACCCCTACATACCCCTTAACAAATCTAAACTTTATCTAAAACTCTTAAAACATAGCCTCCAATGGAATGACTAACACACCCATGCACTGGTTTAGATCCTAACTCTCTGGTCACGCTCAGTTTATTCAACTCAAAACCTTCAAATCCTGGGGTGCTGGTGGTGCAGTGGTTGGTGCGCGCACCCCATGTGTGGGGGCTGTGGTCTTCTAGGCGGGAAGCCCAGGTTCGTGTCTGGCCTGTGGCTCCTTTCCCGCATGTTATTCCCCATTCTCTCTCCCTTATTTCCGTCTCTATCCACTGTCCTATCTCTCAATTAAAGGCACAAAAAAGTCCAAAAATAAATCTTTTTTAAAAAAAAACTTCATTTTCCATTTCCAGTCACTACAGGTGATCCTCAGAGTTCTGTCCTGGGACCTCTTCTGTTAATCATCTATCTCCTTCCTCTTGCCCATATCTTCTGTAAATATAACATCCAGTTCCATTGCTATTCGGATGACACCCAGCTCTATTTGTCCACCAAACCGACCTCCTCCCTCCCGCTTACTTCCCTGTCTGATTGCCTACAAGAAATCAAATCCTGGTTATTCTGCAACCTCAAATGAAACAGTGACAAAACAGAGGTTCTCCTCATTTACACCAAATCCACAATTTCAAAACCTGACAGTTTTCTCTCACGATTGACCACTCCTCAGTTTCTCCCTCCCCTCAGGTTAAGAGTCTGGGTGTCATCCTCGACAGCACACTATGATTCCAAACTCACATCAATAATGTCTCGGTCTGGTTATTTCCATCTTCGTAACATTAATCGCCTCCGCCCGTCCCTCACACCCAACAGTACTGCCATCCATGTCATCACCCGGGTTACATCCTACATTGACTTCTGCAACTCCCTTCTCTTTGGTTTCCCTCTCAGGTCCATCCACAAACTTCAACTGGTCCAGAACTCTGCCGCTCGCATCATTACCAGAACGCCCTCTGTTAATCACATCACTCCTGTCCTTCAGCAGCTTCATTGGCTTTCAGTTAAATATCGCATTGACTTCAAAATTCTGCCCCTCACCTTTATGGCCATCCATAACCTCACTCCTCTGTTCCTCTCTGAACTCCTGCACATCAACGCACCCACCCGCACTCTCAGGTCTTCTTCTTCAATTCAATCCACCACAACAACCGCCTGCCTGTCCACCTTGGAGTCCAGAGAATTCAGCCGTTCTGGTCCCAGCCTCTGGAACTCCCTCCCACCACACATCCGTAATATTCACTTTCTGTCCATTTTTAAATCTAATCTCAAAACACATCTTTTTAAACTGGCATATTCAGTCTGATCATTCTCCATCCAGTCTCATGAATCCTCCTCACAATGATTTTATACATCCTGTACAATTTTATTTTTAATGTTCATTTTATCGATGTAGTGTTACTTTGTTGTTTTTATCTCTGTTTTCTAAGGTGACCTTGAGTGCCTTGAAAGGGGCCTTTAGATAAAATGTATTATTATGGAAGGAAGTGCCTAGCATGACCTGAAATAATAGAAAGACAAAATAAATCATTAAACTATGTTCCTCTAACTTTAAAGCCTTCAATAACTGTTGTGAGGCTTCCAGTGAACTCATATGATGTTACTCTGATAAGAAACACAGAAAGCTTCCTTTAAAAGGACCTTAAACCTGCAAAAACACAACTCTCTTTAGAAGTGACATTAACAAACATTTAGCACATTCTTGCAAAAAAATATTTTAGCAGGATGTCTAAACAGCAGGTGGAGGAATGATCTAAAATCAATGATGAACACAATGAATGAGAAGTGGAGTAGAATATAAATAAAAGTCAGTAATTTGTCTACTTCCTAAATAAATGAGTGTAACAATGATAAAACTTTGTATGAAAACACACAATGACTTTGTATGCTGACAAATCTCTGCAGTATGTTTCGAATGACCTAAAAACTTCTCATTTTCAAATTTGTTTTCAGCACATTTTGAATGAGCTAAAAATCAGCCATTTTCTCAGAACATTTCCATAGAGAGCCACTTTGCATCAGCAGCACCATGCTCCAGTGCTCTGGGAGAGTTTATAGTCCTGACAGTTGAACATTGGATGACTGAGCGACAACACAGACTGCTGGATGCTGTTTACAACCCTGAAGTCCGCTTACACAAATATGGTTTGTGTAGTTTATTGTTAGTGTTGATTTAAAACGATGAGAAGCAAGCTACATTCTCACATAACTGTTAGATATTTTGTGATGTGCTGATTTTCTTTGGACACAGATCGGGAGTTTCAGAGGTTAAATCCAACTAAATTCCCCAGAATTAAATTACAGCAGTCCCTTTGAATTCATATCACCATGGAAACCTTTCAATCTCACACACAGTTGTCCGAGATGATCATCATCAACAACAATATCTAAACCATCGTCATCAGGTCGTAGGTACTTATAAAGTGCTGGGTCTTTTGCTTTTTCTTAAAGGTGCAGAGGGACTCTGCAGATCGAATGGAGTTTGGAAGTTCATTCCACCACCAGGGGGCGACAGAGGAGAAGAGTCTATTTAGCATCTTAGGACCCTGTTGTGAAGGTTGGATCAGACGCCTTTCATTGGCAGAGCGTATTTGGGGGGAGGCAGTGTAGACCTGGATGAGAGAGTTAAAGTAAGGAGGAGCCGTTTTTGTGTCTGTTTTGTAAGCGAGCAGCAGAGTTTTAAATTTGATGCGAGCAGTAACTGGGAGCCAGTGTAAGGAGATGAACAGCAGAGTGACATGTGCTCTTTTAGGAAGGTTGAAGACCAGTCGTGCTGCTGCATTTTGTTTCATCTGCAGGGGTTTGATAGTGCATGTAGGAAGACCTGCCAGTAGAGAGTTGCAATAGTCGATGTGTGATATCACAAGATCCTGTACCAGGAGCTGTGTAGCATGTTCTGACAGGTAAGGTCTGATCTTCCTGATGTTGTACAGGGCAAATCGACTCCATTTGTTAGTCTTAAGAGCTTTATGCTCATATTATGCAATATTTAGGGTATTTCTAAGACTTCTGTCTGTCCCACTGTCTCCCTCCCTCTCATTGGGCCTCATTCACTAATATGTGTGTAGAAATGTTCTTACTCTGCGCATTAAATAAGTGCATACGCAAAATCACCGTCAGATTCATGACACGTGCGTACCAGCATATTTTGTTCTCACCACCAGGCGTATGTGAGTGAATCAGAATCATTCTAAATCGGCAGCATACTACCACATCCCCATCTCTCCATATTGGACATCCGATTGGTGTATCAGGACGAGAGCGGAGAGGTGGAGACATGTAGAAGTTTTTAGGAGATGGCCCCAAAAGGTAAAAAAGATTGGTGTGTCTGGGGGTTTAGATGATGTTACAGTGAATTACAGAGTTGCAGCAGTACGTGCGTTGGCAGACAGAAGCTATGGCAAGTCCTTTTAACATTAAAACAGTCTGGCTGACAAGTAGCAATTTAGTTTTCACTAGTGGAAATTACATTTCAACATGTCAAAATGTAATTTTGACATGTTGAAATGTTAATTCAAGATATCTGTAAAACCATTTTACACGTTACAAATATATTTCTACTTGGCGAAATGTAGTTTCAATGTACTATAATCTAGAGGTATGAAAACAACTCCACCAATCTGTTAGATTGATAATCAAATGTACCTTTCTCCTTTATGTTTATCACAAGGTGGGGTTTGGTGGTCCATGGAGCCATTGATGGACACTCTCGACTGATCACATACTTGAATTGCAACACAAATAATCGTGCCTCCACTGTACTGACACAGTTTGTAAAAGCAACCTGCATGTATGGCCTTCCTTCCAGAGTTAGATCAGACTATGGAGGTGAGAATTCACAAGTTGCACTGTTCATGAACCTTGTTCAAGGTGTGGAGACGAGGAGTCACATCACAGGCGAGTCTGTGCATAACCAAAGAATAGAACGTCTTTGGAGAGATGTTTTTCTGCATGTTCTACAATCTTTCTATGATACATTTTACTCTCTTGAGAATTCTGAGCTTCTTGATCCTGAGGATGAACTCCACAAAATGGCACTGCAAATTGTCTTTCTGCCAGAAATTCAGAAAAGACTTCAGAACTTCAGAAATGCCTGGAATAACCACAGTCTGCGCACAGAAAACAACAGAACACCTGTCCAAATCTGGATTGCAGGAATGCTGGCCAATATGGAGATGGACAGCACAGCCATCAACAATGTCTTTGATGAGGACCGTTACAGTGAACAAAGTTTGGAGGCCATTTTGGCACACCATGGGATTGGCACTTTCCCCAGTCTTGATGACGATGACCATTTCCCAGCTGTTGTTGTGGAAGAACCCAGAATCCACCTCACTTCACAGCAATTCGTCATCCAGGCAGTTGAAGATATTCCAGATATGACACAGAAATACCAGACTTGCTGCACAGTACTTGCAAATATGCTTGTGTTGCCCCAAAGTGAAAATAATAGTGTATAATAGTTAAGACCAAACTGATACATTGGACGACAATTTAAAGTAATATCACACAGTAGGGAGTGATGTTGTACTTAATATCGTCACTGCGGCGTGTGTCTACGACAGAATCGTAGCAGTGATGATATCCAGAACAGCATCTCGACCTCAAGTGTGATGTTGCTTTTATACAACAGTAATACAAGCAGAAAATAGTGGTAACAAGTAAAAATCAACAACAGATTATTTTAACTTCACCAACTCAACTAGTTCCACAGTTTAAATAAAACTAGTCTCATTCTGTGCAACCCAAACACTCTCCTGCACTGTTACTTTGTTGGTCTCCATGGTTACCACAGAGCAGCTACTTTGTAGTACAAATCTTAACTTGTGTTATAAATGGTAATGGTAAATGGACTTGAGCTTATATAGGGCTTTTCTAGTCTTCCGACTACTCAAAGCGCTTTTACACCACATGTCACACCCTTTCACACACTGATGGTAGTGGTCGCTATGTAGTATCATCCATCAGAAGTAACTAATCCCATTCATACACTGCCACCGAAGCCGAAGGAGCAATGCAATAAGTGTCAATTCAAAGTATTCAAAGCTCCTGGCTGAGGTGGAGTGATACATGTTGTGAAAAGTCCCAGTGATGTTGTGTCCTATATCGTCACTCATGTAATGCCTCTGATCCAATCATATTGCTTGGTCAGAACTAACTGTTGTATAAATTACCATATACCATACCTTATGATGGAAGAAGTATTCTGCTCCTGTACAGAAGCAAAAGTGGTATTACCACACTGAAAATACTCCTGCATTTAGACATTGTATAGTAAATGTTCACTGACAATGTTTTACTATTATAATATTGTTTCAACAAATATTAAAGGCAGGTGAGGAATCCGCTCATTCTTTTATTTAAAGTACCCTCTATATGATCATAGTTAAGTAATGTAATATTTTGTCTAATGACCAATAATAAGACTACTTCTTGCAGTACACCACTTTACACACTGTCATTTTACCTCAGAAATCAAAGACACTGCATATTTTTTCTTGAAAAATACAATTAAAATATTATTGTACAACTGCAAAATGTCCTGCCTCCATTGCATAACATTGGAACATGTCACTGATAACCAAATTTGAGGGGAAAAAAAGGTGTGAGTTGTACTTTAACATGGAAATATCAGTAAACGTCATATCAGTTCTGAAATATTTGACTCCCAAATATTAACCTCTCTTAATAGTATAACCATACTATAACTACTAATTATTCTTGTGTTCAGTTATAATTACTTTACACAAATGCACTGAAAAAGCTGTTTTAATTTGAAGAAAATTGCAGCAACGTTACAGAAGTCTGAGGAGGGCTTTGCCCTAGAATGTAATGAACTTGTACTTTAAAGCCTGAACTGACTTCAACCTTTGGTCCACAGAATGCTGCACTGAAAACAAATTGCAGAGACCTTGTTTGTCGCTGACACATTTATTTAGACACAAACTTCAATTAAACAATGGATTTTTTAAATATTTTTTTCAACCTCTGTGATATTTTATTGATATTTTTATTGTCTTGGTCTGGACTCGGTCTCGTTCCCTAAATGTCTTGCTCTTGCCTCGGAGCTCTTTGGTCTCGGGGAGGTCTTTGTCACGGTTAGTGTGGTCTTGACTGCAACACTAGTTTAAAGAGTTAAAAAAAAATCTTTATTAATTTTAGGGCAAAGGTTATGCTCTACAGTTAAAGTCAAGTAAGCTTTTCATTGATTTTAATACATTTTTATTTGCTACAAAGGCTGAGAAAAAATTATTTAGGAAATGTTGACATACTGCAGTTTTTCAGAAAATGCTCAGGTTTTGGGAGGTTGTTTTGAAACAATGCTGAGATTTTAGAGAGTGTTTATCTAGGACCCTGGTTACATTATGCAATGCCGAAACCTGGAGCCTGCAGAATTCCTTCTGTCATACAGCTTTTGAATTTCTCATATTGTTTGTGAATGGGCAGTCTGAGCACTATGGCGCATGTGTTTGCCTCTGGAAAGATTTTAGTGTCTTCATCGTGGAGAAATTCAATGACAGGATGCTGTGGGAAGCCCAGGGGAGGCACTGCTGAAGCTCCAGAGGCAAACTCCAGCACCATTTCCAGCGTCAAGGGGCTGCATTCTCCTTCTACAAAGACATGAGCAAAGGAAATTATAGCTCACATGGAAAGAAATATAAATGCCTGTCACACTAATAAGCTTCAAGTATTGTACAACTGCATCTACATGAAACTGATGAAACTATAATTGCACAATAAGACACAAATGACTGACAGATCAACCTAACCTGATTCCAATTCCTAGGGCTGGCTCAGTGGTCCAGCCAAAAACACACATGCCATTGAAATATCGTACCCTCAATATCGATTAACCAGTCTCTCCAGAAACAGATGGTCTGATTTTCCAGGGGTCGTCTGTTACTTCCAGGGACTGAGAAATCAACTTCAAACAAAGTAGACAAGTCTTTGGCCTCCAGTGGTTCCGGTGCACTGGTGAACAGGTCCTCAAAGATTCCAGGGTGAGCCCTAAGCTCATCAAGGAAACCCAGAGTTTTGAAAGCTTCCTCAAACCTGAAAAAAAAAAACACATAAATTAGAAGATTACAAATCAATGTTATATGAACAAGTTTACCCTTTCACATCCCTCAGTTTTGCCCTGATGGATAAACTGCTCACTGTCTCAATGCCACGTGCATCCGCCCATCAACAAAATAATGTGCTGCAGACTGGACCAGGGAATCCCTCTGCTCCAAGGATGTGATGTATCGCAGAGTTCCCATCATGCTCAGACTGTCTTCTGCATCTGTGATTGCATCATTTGCCTCATGGACAGTCTGAGCTTCTTTTATCTAAAAAAACACAATAATGAGAGTAGTCCTGTTTAGGGGAAAACATCTACAGTGAAAATGTAATGACCAGGCTTCAAAAACTGTGCAATACACACCTTTAATAACTTTTCTCTGAAAGACTGGTCTCCCACTTCATCCAATGAAGCAGGAGGTGGAGATTTACCGCAAAACTGGAGAAAGAGACGCTTAGAAAAGAAGGATGGGCCAACTCCACCATGGATTATACACACGGTCACCATCTTTCCAATCAGGGTGTACAGTCCAGTCTCAAGATCTGAAAAACAAACATTTATGTAAAGATTCAAATAATTTGTTTTATCCAGGTTACACTTCTTTTTAAATATGCAAAAAAAGAGCATTAAGAAAATAAGTCTGAACAAACTACATTTACTGAAGATAAGCTGCAAAGTGAACACGTTTATAAAAGGACCCAAACGTTAACAACACTTAGATTCATACCTTTTCAAACATCTTGTTCCTGTTCTATACATTCAGAGCATAATGTGTAGTCTTTAGCTTAACTAAACACATGACATGATTGTGAGTGGCATATGTTCATTAAAGAAACATCAGTTGTTCCATATGTTGAGGTCATAATGCTGGTACTAAAACATTGAAGATTCTATATGCTGATGATATCATACTTTGCTTATCTTTTATTCTTTACTTTATCTGATAAGCTGCATCGTTCCAGTATTATTCCAGTATAGTTCATATATTTGAGCACATTTTATCTATAAAAAAAACACGTAATTAAAATGAGAAAATAAATGTAGCACTTTTACCGTCTATAGGACTAAAGTAGCTACCACTACACCAGATGTTTCACCAAAAATTAACCGGTTGGTGTCTCAATTAAGTAGATGAGAGGATTGTAGTTTTAACAACATAGTATTTATTTAAGAATGTAACACAACGTTAAACAAGTTAAAATGAATGACCAATACAGGTGACACAGTAGCTTTATAAATATACGCAGTTCACTAGACAAGGCACACATACATTACTGTGGCACTGTGCAGGGATGACTGATGAATCACTTGATCCCCATAGTAAGAAGGTACACAGGGAAAAATAGCTGCTCCTAATCACACTCAAGATCCAACTGATACATTTAACAACACTCCCTAATAATCACTAACTTCACCTGCTCACGCAGCAAATAATTCATGCATAACACTACAAATTAATAAACACAGCAAAAGGGATCAAGGCTTTCAGAGCTACTACCCTCGCCCCTATAGCTTTACTATGAATTCATGAATTGCACTTCGCCCATAAAGTCTATTGCACGCGGCATTATAAGAAAATAATTACATAGTGTCACATAATTTGATACATTAATTTTGCACAATAATAATCAACAAGTTTACTCCCGTTGCTGCCGCTGATGATTAAGAGCGATAATAAAATACAAACTAATTATTAGTTTATATCACCATGCTCCAGTGCTCTGGGAGAGTTTATAGTCCTGACAGTTGAACACTGGATGACTGACAGCTGTCCTTCATCACAACAGAAATCCTCGTCCTCATCATCAAAAACATGACTTTGATCTGCGTCCTCATCTGGACTCTCCTCCTCTGCTGCTGCTTCACAGGTAAAGTCCAGAGAATCAAACTCCTCTCCTCTATGAACATCGTTCCCTCTGAAATGAAGCCCACTAAACCCTGATGCTGCTTTCTGTTTTTGTCTCTGTATCCTCAGAGTCCAGAGGACAGGTCACAGTGACTCAGCCTGCAGCAGTGAGCTCTGCTCTGGGAGCCTCCGTCTCCATCTCATGTAGGACCAGTCAGGATGTTTATTATAGCAGCCCAAACCACTACTTAGCCTGGTACCAACAGAAAGATGGAGGAACTCCTAAACTGCTTATATACCGTGCTAGCACTCGAGAATCAGGGATTCCAGATCGTTTTTCAGGCAGTGGATCAAACTCTGCCTTCACTCTGACCATCAGTGGAGTCCAGACTGAAGATGCAGCAGTTTATTTCTGTAAAGGAGAATTCGATGCAAGCAAGTATGATATGTTCACACAGTGAAAAAGTGTCGTACAAAAACCTCCCTCAGTCAGACTGAACAGAAACTGAACTGACTGCTGCAGCTGGAAGTTTCTGCAGAGACTGACACACTTCACTGAGGACACACACACACACACACACACACACACACACACACAGACATTAACACACACACACGCACACACACACACACACACACTGTGATTGTAACATCAAAGGTGGTCCAAATGTACCCCTACATACCCCTTAACAAATCTAATCTTTATCTAAATCTCTTAAAACATAGCCTCCAATGGAATGACTAACACACCCATGCACTGGTTTAGATCCTAACTCTCTGGTCGCGCTCAGTTTATTCAACTCAAAACCTTCAAATCCTGGGGCGCTGGTGGGGCAGTGGTTAGTGCGCGCGCCCCATGTGTGGGGGCTGTGGTCTTCCAGGTGGGCGACCCAGGTTCGTGTCTGGCCTGTGGCTCCTTTCCCGCATGTTATTCCCCATTCTCTCTCCCTTATTTCCGACTCTATCCACTGTCCTATCTCTCAATTAAAGGCACAAAAAAGCCCAAAAATAAATCTTAAAAAAAAAAAAATTCAAATCCCAGCCATTTCCAGTCACTACAGGTGATCCTCAGAGTTCTGTCCTGGGACCTCTTCTGTTAATCATCTATCTCCTTCCTCTTGCCCATATCTTCTGTAAATATAACATCCAGTTCCATTGCTATTCGGATGACACCCAGCTTTATTTGTCCACCAAACCGACCTCCTCCCTCCCGCTTACTTCCCTGTCTGATTGCCTACAAGAAATTAAATCCTGGTTATTCTGAAACCTCAAATGAAACAGTGACAACACAGAGGTTCTCCTCATTTACACCAAATCCACAATTTCAAAACCTGACAGTTTTCTCTCACGATTGACCACTCCTCAGTTTCTCCCTCCCCTCAGTTTAAGAGTCTGGGTGTCATCCTCAACAGCACACTATGATTCCAAGCTCACATCAATAATGTCTAGGTCTGGTTATTTCCATCTTCGTAACATTAATCGCCTCCGCCCCGTCCCTCACACCCAACAGTACTGCCATCCATGTCATCACCCTGGTTACATCTTGCATTGACTTCTGCAACTCCCTTCTCTTTGGTTTCCCTCTCAGGTCCATCCACAATCTTCAGCTGGTCCAGAACTCTGCCGTTCGCATCATCACCAGAACGCCCTCTGTTAATCACATCACTCCTGTCCTTCAGCAGCTTCATTGGCTTTCAGTTAAATATCGCATTGACTTCAAAATTCTGCCCCTCACCTTTATGGCCATCCATAACCTCGCTCCTCTGTTCCTCTCTGAACTCCTGCACATCAACGCACCCACCCGCACTCTCAGGTCTTCTTCTTGTATTCAATCCACCACAACAACCGCCTGCCTGTCCAGCTTGGAGTCCAGAGAATTCAACCGTTCTGGTCCCAGCCTCTGGAACTCCCTCCCACCACACATCCGTAATATTCACTTTCTGTCCATTTTTAAATCTAATCTCAAAACACATCTTTTTAAACTGGCATATTCAGTCTGATCATTCTCCATCCAGTCTCATGAATCCTCCTGAAAATGATTTTGTACATCCTGTAAAATTTTATTTTTAATGTTAATTTTATCGATGTAGTGTTACTTTATTGTTTTTATCTCTGTTTTCTAAGGTGACCTTGAGTGCCTTGAAAGGGGCCTTTAGATAAAATGTATTATTATGGAAGGAAGTGCCTAGCATGACCTGAAATAATAGAAAGACAAAATAAATCATTAAACTATGTTCCTCTAACTTTAAAGCCTTCAGTAACTGTTGTGAGGCTTCCAGTGAACTCATATGATGTTACTCTGATAAGAAACACAGAAAGCTTCCTTTAAAAGGACCTTAAACCTGCAAAAACACAACTCTCTTTAGAAGTGACATTAACAAACATTTAGCACATTCTTGCAAGAAAATATTTTAGCAGGATGTCTAAACAGCAGGTGGAGGAATGATCTAAAATCAATGATGAACACAATGAATGAGAAGTGGAGTAGAATATAAATAAAAGTCGGTAATTTGTCTACTTCTTAAATAAATGAGTGTAACAATGATAAAACTTTGTATGAAAACACACAATGACTTTGTATGCTGACAAATCTCTGCAGTATGTTTCGAATGACCTAAAAACTTCTCATTTTCAAATTTGTTTTCAGCACATTTTGAATGAGCTAAAAATCAGCCATTTTCTCAGAACATTTCCATAGAGAGCCACTTTGCATCAGCAGCACCATGCTCCAGTGCTCTGGGAGAGTTTATAGTCCTGACAGTTGAACACTGGATGACTGACAGCTGTCCTTCATCACAACAGAAATCCTCGTCCTCATCATCAAAAACATGACTTTGATCTGCGTCCTCATCTGGACTCTCCTCCTCTGCTGCTGCTTCACAGGTAAAGTCCAGAGAATCAAACTCCTCTCCTCTATGAACATCCGTCCCTCTGAAATGAAGCCCACTAAACCCTGATGCTGCTTTCTGTTTTTGTCTCTGTATCCTCAGAGTCCAGAGGACAGGTCACAGTGACTCAGCCTGCAGCAGTGAGCTCTGCTCTGGGAGCCTCCGTCTCCATCTCATGTAGGACCAGTCAGAATGTTAATAATAATAACTACTTAGCCTGGTACCAACAGAAAGATGGAGGAGCTCCTAAACTCCTCATTTACTATGCTAGCACTCGAGCATCAGGGATTCCAGATCGTTTTTCAGGCAGTGGATCAAACTCTGCCTTCACTCTGACCATCAGTGGAGTCCAGACTGAAGATGCAGCAGTTTACTACTGTCAGAGTTTTCATGTCATCAACAGTCAGTGGGTGTTCACACAGTGAAAAAGCGTCGTACAAAAACCTCCCTCACTCACACTGAACAGAAACTGAACTGACTGCTGCAGCTGGAAGTTTCTGCAGAGACTGACACACTTCACTGAAGCAGCTCAGACATGATAATGACCTTAAAAATCAATCAGCCCTCATATTTGGTTTGGATTATAAACCTCATTGTAAACACACTTAAACACTACACATTCTTTACAAGCAGAGGATTATGGGTAATAAGATTTTTTTTAAATCTAACATGTTTTTTTATTGGTGATATCGTGGACAAAAAAACAAACCTACAAATATTTGCACATAGAAATAACAGCAAAAGCAAAAACCAATAACCAAACTAACAAGAAAACAGAAACAAATAAGTCAAAACAGCGAAACATTAGAAAAGACACAACACATCAATCATACAGGCGATAGATTGAAATGAGATATGGTGACTTCTGAACTTTTTTATGTTGATGGAGGGTAATAAATGAGATTTTTAGATCTGGTGTGAGTTGCAGTTCATTCATCAAGGTCAGGAGTCAGGTGGGAAGTAAAGAGAAAACAATCTAAGAATAAATCAAAAATATATGTATGTATGAAGAAAAATGATAAAACAATCAAATTAAAGGTATAGTGTTAATGTGACCATCATAGAAACAAAGAGGAAAATATTTATATCCATACATGCACATAGGTATACACACATACATATACATTCATACACACTCATGCAATATTTGAGAAGAACTGAAAAGAGGGGTCTCACAGGGACATCGGGGGGTCAGGCAAGAGACCCCCTCCACCTGACCCACGGCAGCAGCTGACAGCCACATCAGGATACAGACTGGGCGGGTTAGATTAGATTTTTTCACTTGATTGAGAAGGTTGTGGATTGTTGTTGATTATATTAATTTTGGATTTAACAATTTTTTTTAAATTGTTGATATCGGAGGAACTGGTCCCTCCCAACCCGTATTTCTGGATGAATGTATTGAATGATATAAATTGGTCGTTTTAAGGAGATGGAGGTGAGTGATTTCCTTTTGTTGCCATGATGGAAAGTGGATGGGGGTGTTGTGTAGCTGGAGGTCTGGATTGTGCCATACTGGGGTGTATCTACATGGTGCTAGTGATGACTTGGTGATATTACGGGTTTTCCACCAGGCTGCCAGAGGTGAGGAGATGGTGATGATTTTGTGGTAGTCCTGTTCCTTAATTGATTGTGGTAGAAAGGAAAAGCCCCTTTTTGAAACAACGATTAACTTCAATTCATTTGTAGTTTGACTTTTATCCCCCAGTTACGGCTGCAACCTTCCTGGTGTTACAGTCTGAGTGAGTGACATGCCAGCTGCACACAAGTTGATGATTTTTCAGTGAAATTCATTGTCCTGGTCTTGTCTCATTCTTGTCCTGCCTTGGTCTTGATCTTATCTCGGTCTCTGAGCACTCTGGTCTCGGCTGGTCATGCTGGCTATCATGGGTTTTGTTCATTATTACCGACTATTGTAGAGACTAGAGCACAAAACAAGTTTACTGTCATTTGGGAATTTATATAAATTATGAAAAATGATATCGTTTGAAGTTCTGTGATCACTGATGGCACTCATCAAACATATTGAGGAGCTCAGTCTGAGTTTAAAAACAATGTTTATGTCTCATCATGATGTGGTTTTACTCGTCCTTTTTAAAGTTATCATGGAGAAACTGCATTTCTTAATGTAGTCACTGGCTCCATGATGATGAAGTATCTTAAGACAGTTTGTGATAAAAGAAAAGTTATTTTAACAACTTTGAAAAAATTAAAAAAAAGACAAAAAGTGTATTTCTCATTGATTTAATGAACAGATTTTTATTATCAGGAAACGATACACACACATCTGAAGCAACAAGCTAATATTTATTCTTTAGAAACATGAAATAAAGAGAGAGAGAAAGGTGCAGAGTGAGAGCAGTATCACAGTAAAACCAGCAGCAGAGTCCCGTCATTACTGGGAACACTGGTCTCTACTCAGACTTTCTGTGACTCGAGCCTGGGCGCCCTGGGTGGCCTCACAGGTCACAGAGCCCACCTTCCTCCACTGGTCTGCAGAGAGCCTCAGGGTGCTGCTCCAGCTGTAGAGAGCGTCCTTCTCCAGCACCGCAGGGCTCCTGCTCTCCTCCCAGCTGCTGCTGCTGCTGCTGCTGCTGCCGTCCACCTTCCAGGCCAGACTCCAGCCTGAGGGGAAGCCCTTGTTGGCCAGGCACATGAGCGTGGCCTTCCCCTGCTCCAGCTCCTCATTGGAGGGGGGCAGCACCGTCAGGGTGGGACGCACATCACCTATAGGAGACACCAATCAGATTAGAGGACAGGGAGCACACAGCTGTCAATCAACCACCAAACCCTATAGGACACCTTTAATGTCTGAGAGTTGATTTTCTTTTTTTAGGAGTTTCTGTCAGATGTTTCTTTCTGCTCCACCGGTCACTCACTCACACATTGTTTCACTTCCCTTTAAGAAGCCTCTCATGCACATCAGCACACAGAGAGAGAATCACACAGAACGACCTGAAATATATTTAAACTACATCTGAATCAAATCTAAAACATTACAAACATTCCCCATCAAAATGATCCAAAAACTTTGCAACACATTTTTAAAACAGTTTGTAGGTTAAAAAAAAAACCAAACTAAAACAGAGAATCAACTGAACACAATCAAATGTTCTTCATGTGAATTCAAATCAGAAAAATGTCTAAATTAGACGCATAAAGAGATCAGAGATTACGTGGATTTTAAAACACCGTTCTTTATGTTTGTTTTGTTCGGTTCATTCAAACAACTGACTCAGATAAAAACCTTAAAGAGTTGTCAGAAAATGAATCTCAGGAAAACATTTAAAACACTTCTCTTTGTTAAATATCAACCTGTTTATGTTTCAGTGTGACAGAAATCAAACTGTCCTGAGTGAACCTTCACGGTAAAGCAGGACCGATAAAAACACGATTTCATTAGAGTTAGTTTCACGATGATAAATATTACAAATAAACAGAGAGACAGCTGCTTTAACATTTTCAATAAATGTTAATGACAAATAAATTTCATTCAGTTGTTTCAGTCATTAAGGCGTCCATATCGATTGTTAGAAAAACCTCATGAATAGAACATTATTTAGCAGCTGTCTTTGAGGTTGTCAAAGTGTGATTTATTTGGATCAAATATAAAAATCTGTATTTTAACATTAGATTTAATATTCATACAGAAACTTATTTCCAACATCCAGTCTGGTTCCTCCACCAAAAGTCCACCACAGTGGTACAAAGTCATTGAGCGGCCGTACAAAAACCTCTCACTGTAGAGACACACGGCTCTCTGACTTTAACACACTGAACTCAAACTACCACAACTCCACATGTCACCTTACCATGAGAGTGAAAATCATCTATTTCCCAACAAATAAAAACTCTGGCTTCAAACATTTTACCTTCATTTAAATTCAGTCTGTGTTTCTGTTTTAAACTGAAATCCTTTAAAGTCAAATGTTGTCTTTATTCTTTCTAAAACAATCGATTTAAAAGTTAAAGGTCAGTATTTCCTTTTCCTCCAGGCTTGAATATGAAGACAAAAGACACCAGAATAACTTACTGATTGAATAAAAAGATGAATATGTGACTTACTTCCAATATCCAGTCTGGTTCCTCCACCGAACGTGAGCCACAGTGATACAAACTGATGGAGTCGTCGTACAAAAACCTCTCGCTGTAGAGACACACGGCTCTCTGACTCTGACACAAACACAGACACCTGAATGAGTCTCTGCCTGCAAGACCTCTGAGACCAAAAGAAAACAGAATTTAAAAAGATTAGAACAAATTAAAGAATGTCTTTCTTTGAGATATTAAAATTATTTTTAAATCATTTTCTCAAGAATATTATTAATTATCGTGATTTATATCAGAATAAATGTTTCTAGAAGCGTGAACATGAAATCATATTAAATTTGTTTTGAAAGTTTTCTAATTAATTGTATAATTAATTGATTGATTGATAAACAGAGTAATGACAGTGATCCCTGTCGGAGTCAGTCAGAACATTTCCATAGAGAGCCACTTTGCATCAGCAGCACCATGCTCCAGTGCTCTGGGAGAGTTTATAATCCTGACAGTTGAACACTGGATGACTGACAGCTGTCCTTCATCACAACAGAAATCCTCGTCCTCATCATCAAAAACATGACTTTGATCTGCGTCCTCATCTGGACTGTCCTCCTCTGCTGCTGTTTCACAGGTAAAGTCCAGAGAATCAAACTCCTCTCCTCTATGAACATCCGTCCCTCTGAAATGAAGCCCACTAAACCCTGATGCTGCTTTCTGTTTTTGTCTCTGTATCCTCAGAGTCCAGAGGACAGGTCACAGTGACTCAGCCTGCAGCAGTGACCTCTGCTCTGGGAGCCTCCGTCTCCATCTCATGTAGAACCAGTCAGAATGTTTATGTCTCGAGCAGCTACCACCTTTTGGCCTGGTACCAACAGAAAGATGGAGGAACTCCTAAACTGCTTATATACCGTGCTAGCACTCGAGAATCAGGGATTCCAGGTCGTTTTTCAGGTAGTGGATCAAACTCTGCCTTCACTCTGACCATCAGTGGAGTCCAGACTGAAGATGCAGCAGTTTATTTCTGTAAAGGAGAATTCGATGCAAGCAAGTATGATATGTTCACACAGTGAAAAAGTGTCATACAAAAACCTCCCTCAGTCAGACTGAACAGAAACTGAACTGACTGCTGCAGCTGGAAGTTTCTGCAGAGACTGACACACTTCACTGAGGACACACACACACACACACACACATAATTTTTCTAATACTTTAACAACTTTCTTAAACTCTTAATGCACCAACAAACCTACAACACACAAATGGCAAAACAGTTAATTTCATGCTCAAAATCACACATTGTAAACACACCCTCTTTTATATATCAAACATTTTCTGCCCACTTCTCCCCCCTCTTTCCTCACCATGATGGTCAGACACAGCTCATTTACATATTTAAAGGTACAGACACAGAAACAGCCTGTTCTGAACAGGGCTGAAATAGAGGGGTTTATAGACATGATCAAATACAGGATCAGAGTGGATTTAGAACAAGAAACTTCACACACAGGGGAAGAGGAGCAGAATATGTGAACTTAAAAGAGGATGTTGTGTTTTGGGGGAGCATAAAGTAAGACTTGGTACCAATATTGTTTGACTTTTTTTTGGCAGGTGGGCTTTATGTGCCTTTATTGTAGAGATAGGAAAGTGGATAAAGTTAGAAATCAGGGAAACAATATGATGGAAAGGAGCCACATGTTGGCTTCGAACCTGGGCCAACAGCCTCCGTACATGGGGCAAGCGCATTAACCACTACGCCAGCTGTGCCCAATTTTGTTTGATTTTAACTGATAACTTATCCAAGTAAAAATTCTGGTTTCATGACAGCCAAACTAAGACTTCAGGTTCAGGTTCAAGCCAGCAAAGCGACGTCCATCATGACACACAATATGAAACAGATGTAACAAGAAACAACACAATGAAGAGAAGGACAACAACTTAAATTGTATTTATTGAATTAGGACATTGCACATGAATCAGCAAATCCCATCAAAGTCAATATGCCGGAATTAGCACAAAAGCTACATTTCATCTGTAGTCCCTAAAGGCAGGTACGAACAAAAAACATAAAATACATTTACAATTACAGGACAGCAAACAAAAGAACTCACAGACACTTTTACAAACAAAAATGGACACGATTGTCAGATAAGAAATAACAGACCAACATGATAAAAAAGCCTATAAAATATATTAATAAAGAAGATAAAAATAATAAAAATACTTAAGGTTTCACCAATCAGGGCTGAGAAGAGAAAGAAATATCAGTCAATAAGATCAATAAAAAATCTGAATTAAACAACCATTTGAATTAAGCAACACTCGTATGATGAAGATCAACTTCATGAACTTTTTAAGACCAACATGATTCAGCTTGTAGCCTCCAGCAGGGTCATCAAAGGTCACAAGCTGAAACGCATCATATTAAGTTAATAAGATAAGACAAGATAAGATAGATAAGATGAACTGTATTGTCCCAGTGGGAAATTTGCCTTGGACTTCATCAAATTGATCTTGATCTACAAGTGCTGCTGGAGTCTTTTACCCTCTCCAAGCCTTTCAGCTGAGCTGTAGGTATGATTCTCTGCCAATCACAGACACTCACAGAGGCAGACTGACAGACAGACTATAAGAAATATGTTTTTAAAGGGATCAGCAGAATGGGCGGGATGAGGACATTCTGACATAAAGCAGCTAAGTGAGAAGACAGCTGGTTTCCCATCAGTTTAAAATGTCGACATCATTAAATTGTACAAACCTGTGTGTGTGTGAAAATGTCTAAAGCTAAAACACTGAGATCTTTCGTCAACCAGAGACTGACTGCTGCTGCTGAAGAGATATTTGATCTGTTTGAAAGAACAATAGCAGAATATGAGGAGCAACTTCGTCGATCAAAAGAGGAAAACGAGCGACAACACAGACTGCTGGATGCTGTTTACAACCCTGAAGTCCGCTGACACAAATATGGTTTGTGTAGTTTATTGTTAGTGTTGATTTAAAACGATGAGAAGCAAGCTACATTCTCACATAACTGTTAGATATGTTGTGATGTGTTGATTTTCTTTGGACACAGATCGAGAGTTTCAGAGGTTAAATCCAACTAAATTACCCAGAATTAAATTACAGCAGTCCCGTTGAATTCATATCACCATGGAAACCTTTCAATCACACACAGTTGTCCGAGATGATCATCATCAACAACAATATCTAAACCATCGTCATCAGGTCGTAGGTACTTATAAAGTGCTGGGTCTTTTGCTTTTTCTTAAAGGTGCAGAGGGACTCTGCAGATCGAATAGAGTTTGGAAGTTCATTCCACCACCAGGGGGCGACAGAGGAGAAGAGACTATTTAGCATCTTAGGACCCTGTTGTGAAGGTTGGATCAGACGCCTTTTTGCCGTTTTTGTGTCTGTTTTGTAAGCGAGCAGCAGAGTTTTAAATTTGATGCGAGCAGTAACTGGGAGCCAGTGTAAGGAGATGAACAGCAGAGTGACATGTGTTCTTTTAGGAAGGTTGAAGACCAGTCGTGCTGCTGCATTTGTTTCATCTGCAGGGGTTTGATAGTGCATGTAGGAAGACCTGCCAGTAGAGAGTTGCAATAGTTGATGTGTGATATCACAAGATCCTGTACCAGGAGCTGTGTAGCATGTTCTGACAGGTAAGGTCTGATCTTCCTGATGTTGTACAGGGCAAATCGACTCCATTTGTTAGTCTTAAGAGCTTTATGCTCATATTATGCAACATTTAGGGTTTTTCTAAGACTTCTGTCTGTCCCACTGTCTCCCTCCCTCTCATTGGGCCTCATTCACTAATATGTGTGTAGAAATGTTCTTACTCTGCGCATTAAATAAGTGCATACGCAAAATCACCGTCAGATTCATGACACGTGCGTACCAGCATATTTTGTTCTCACCACCAGGCGTATGTGAGTGAATCAGAATCATTCTAAATCGGCAGCATACTACCACACCCCCATCTCTCCATATAAGGACATCCGATTGGTGTATCAGGACGAGAGCGGAGAGGTGGAAACATGTAGAAGTTTTTAGGAGATGGCCCCAAAAGGTAAAAAAGATTGGTGTGTCTGGGGGTTTAGATGATGTTACAGTGAATTACAGAGTTGCAGCAGTACGTGCGTTGGCAGACAGAAGCTATGGCAAGCCCTTTTAACATTAAAACAGTCTGGCTGACAAGTAGCAATTTAGTTTTCACTAGTGGAAATTACATTTCAACATGTCAAAATTAGATTTTGACACATCTGTAAAACCATTTTACACGTTACAAATATATTTTTACTTGGCGAAATGTAATGTCAATGTACTATAATCTAGAGGAAAAAAAACAACTCCACCAATCTGTTAGATTGATAATCAAATGTACCTTTCTCCTTTATGTTTATCACAAGGTGGGGTTTGGTGTTCCATGGAGCCATTGATGGACACTCTCGACTGATCACATACTTGAATTGCAACACAAATAATCGTGCCTCCACTGTACTGACACAGTTTGTAAAAGCAACCTGCATGTATGGCCTTCCTTCCAGAGTTAGATCAGACTATGGAGGTGAGAATTCACAAGTTGCACTGTTCATGAACCTTGTTCAAGGTGTGGAGAGGAGGAGTCACATCACAGGCGAGTCTGTCCATAACCAAAGAATAGAATGTCTTTGGAGAGATGTTTTTCTGCATGTTCTACAATCTTTCTATGATACATTTTACTCTCTTGAGAATTCTGAGCTTCTTGATCCTGAGGATGAACTCCACAAAATGGCACTGCAAATTGTCTTTCTGCCAGAACTTCAGAAATGCCTGGAATAACCACAGTCTGCGCACAGAAAACAACAGAACACCTGTCCAAATCTGGATTGCAGGAATGCTGGCCAATATGGAGATGGACAGCACAGCCATCAACAATGTGTTTGGTGAGGACCGTTACAGTGAACAAAGTTTGGAGGCCCTTTTGGCACACCATGGGATTGGCACTTTCCCCAGTCTTGATGACGATGACCATTTCCCAGCTGTTGTTGTGGAAGAACCCAGAATCCACCTCACTTCCGGTTGAGAGGCGACGACTCTACCAACTGAGCCACAGCCTCCCATAAGAAATGGATTTCATCATGAAACCATTGAAATTAGAGTCTGTTGTTTGAGATGATGAATAGATAAAAACTGTCAGCTTTAAGTGTCAATTCAAAGTATTCAAAGTTCCTGGCTGAGGTGGAGTGATACATGTTGTGAAAAGTCCCAGTGATGTTGTGTCCTATATCGTCACTCATGTAATGCCTCTGATCCAATCATATTGCTTGGTCAGAACTAACTGTTGTATAAATTACCATATACCATACCTTATGATGGAAGAAGTATTCTGCTCCTGTACAGAAGCAAAAGTGGTATTACCACACTGAAAATACTCCTGCATTTAGACATTGTATAGTAAATGTTCACTGACAATGTTTTACTATTATAATATTGTTTCAACAAATATTAAAGGCAGGTGAGGAATCCGCTCATTCTTTTATTTAAAGTACCCTCTATATGATCATAGTTAAGTAATGTAATATTTTGTCTAATGACCAATAATAAGACTACTTCTTGCAGTACACCACTTTACACACTGTCATTTTACCTCAGAAATCAAAGACACTGCATATTTTTTCTTGAAAAATACAATTAAAATGTTATTGTACAACTGCAAAATGTCCTGCCTCCATTGCATAACATTGGAACATGTCACTGATAACCAAATTTGAGGGGAAAAAAAAGGTGTGTTGTACTTTAACATGGAAATATCAGTAAACGTCATATCAGTTCTGAAATATTTGACTCCCAAATATTAACCTCTCTTAATCTCATAATAGTATAACCATACTATAACTACTAATTATTCTTGTGTTCAGTTATAATTATTTTACACAAATGCACTGAAAAAGCTGTTTTAATTTGAAGAAAATTGCAGCAACGTTACAGAAGTCTGAGGAGGGCTTTGCCCTAGAATGTAATGAACTTGTACTTTAAAGCCTGAACTGACTTCAACCTTTGGTCCACAGAATGCTGCACTGAAAACAAATTGCAGAGACCTTGTTTGTCGCTGTCAGATTTATTTAGATACAAACTTCAATTAAACAATGGATTTTTTAAATATTTTTTTCAACCTCTGTGATATTTTATTGATATTTGTATTGTCTTGGTCTGGACTCGGTCTCGTTCCCTAAATGTCTTGGTCTTGCCTCGGAGCTCTCTGGTCTCGGGCAGGTCTTTGTCACGGTTAGTGTGGTCTTGACTACAACACTGGTTTAAAGATTTTAAAAAAAATCTTTATTAATTTTAGGGCAAAGGTAATGCTCTACAGTTAAAGTCACGTAAGCTTTTCATTGATTTTAATACATTTTTATTTGCTACAGAGGCTGAGAAAAAATTATTTAGGAAATAATTATTAAATTAAATTAATTAATTATTAAATTAAATTAAATAATAATTCTGAAGTTTTTCAGAAAATGCTCAGGTTTTGGGAGGTTGTTTTGAAACAATGCTGAGATTTTAGAGAGTGTTTATCTAGGACCCTGGTTACATTATGCAATGCCGAAACCTGGAGCCTGCAGAATTCCTTCTGTCATACAGCTTTTGAATTTCTCATATTGTTTGTGAATGGGCAGTCTGAGCACTATGGTGCATGTGTTTGCCTCTGGAAAGATTTTAGTGTCTTCATCGTGGAGAAATTCAATGACAGGATGCTGTGGGAAGCCCAGGGGAGGCACTGCTGAAGCTCCAGAGGCAAACTCCAGCACCATTTCCAGCGTCAAGGGGCTGCATTCTCCTTCTACAAAGACATGAGCAAAGGAAATTATAGCTCACATGGAAAGAAATATAAATGCCTGTCACACTAATAAGCTTCAAGTATTGTACAACTGCATCTACATGAAACTGATGAAACTATAATTGCACAATAAGACACAAATGACTGACAGATCAACCTAACCTGATTCCAATTCCTAGGGCTGGCTCAGTGGTCCAGCCAAAAACACACATGCCATTGAAATATCGTACCCTCAATATCGATTAACCAGTCTCTCCAGAAACAGATGGTCTGATTTTCCAGGGGTCGTCTGTTACTTCCAGGGACTGAGAAATCAACTTCAAACAAAGTAGACAAGTCTTTGGCCTCCAGTGGTTTCGGTGCACTGGTGAACAGGTCCTCAAAGATTCCAGGGTGAGCCCTAAGCTCATCAAGGAAACCCAGAGTTTTGAAAGCTTCCTCAAACCTGAAAAAAAAAAACACATAAATTAGAAGATTACAAATCAATGTTATATGAACAAGTTTACCCTTTCACACCCCTCAGTTTTGCCCTGATGGATAAACTGCTCACTGTCTCAATGCCACGTGCATCCGCCCATCAACAAAATAATGTGCTGCAGACTGGACCAGGGAATCCCTCTGCTCCAAGGATGTGATGTATCTCAGAGTTCCCATCATGCTCAGACTGTCTTCTGCATCTGTGATTGCATCATTTGCCTCGTGGACAGTCTGAGCTTCTTTTATCTAAAAAAACACAATAATGAGAGTAGTCCTATTTAGGGGAAAAAATCTACCGTGAAAATGTAATGACCAGGCTTCAAAAACTGTGCAATACACACCTTTAATAACTTTTCTCTGAAAGACTGGTCTCCCACTTCATCCAATGAAGCAGGAGGTGGAGATTTACCACAAAACTGGAGAAAGAGACGCTTAGAAAAGAAGGATGGGCCAACTCCACCATGGATTATACACACGGTCACCATCTTTCCAATCAGGGTGTACAGTCCAGTCTCAAGATCTGAAAAACAAACATTTATGTAAAGATTCAAATAATTTGTTTTATACAGGTTACACTTCTTTTTAAATATGCAAAAAACTTCATCATTACTTACAATGAGTATCAAGAGCCAACAGCCTATCATTCTCAGGCCCATCAAATATCTTTGAGTGCTGTACAGCCCTCATTAGCAACCGCAGGTATTCCCTGGTTGGCCCTCCGTCATCCACAGCCCCTTCTCCTTCCCCCTCACTGTCGACAAATATCACATCCAGCTTTGCTCCTGGGTCAAAGCGCCGTCGTTTAAACGCTTGAAGGCTACCCTGCAAGATGTTGTCTCTGCAAACGTTTTTTTGATTGCTTGTGTGATTACAGGTGAGATCCACTTTGCTGAGGAGCTTCATCAAGACAGTTTGCAGATCAATTCTGTAACATAAAAACAAATATAAAACTTAGATGACAAAAGACAACTTTGAAGTTTGAGAATAAATATTCAAATGAAAGTAAAATAACATACTGAGACGATGAGGATTCACTATTCTCCACTATTGTTCTAAGAGTTGGCTGAAGAGGCAGTGATCGTACAGGAGACTGGTGAGGAGGAGAAGGAAGAGGAGGAGGAGGAGGAGAAGAAGGAGCAGGTGAAGGGCTCTGTTGGTCTATGGCAGGGCAAGCATTGCTCGGGTCACATGCATCTATTATCTGAATTGGAGGCAAAAATACACACAAATACAGATACACAATATACATTAAAACTGTAATTTTTAAAAACTAGTACAAATGAAAATGTTTGAAATGACATTGCTAATCACCTGTCCAGCTGGTGTTACCATCCACTGAACATAGAGGGTCGAAAACCCTTTGATGTTGTACTGCTCAATGGATCCTGACAGTGTGCTTTCCAGTACTTTGGTTGATGCTGCTTCTCTAAGACAAAAAACCTCACTGGTCATTTCCTCTTGCCCAACAAAATCAAACAATGTCTAAAGCAGAGAACAGAAACAGGACTTTACGTCTATGAATTATCATACTATGCACAACCCAGAGCAAAACTTAACATCAGAGGTGAACTCCTTCTCAGAGGTTAACATTAAGACAGGTAAAGTGATAACCTGAATAGATTCAGACAAGACAAACTTCCTCGTCCTCTCCAATCCATTAGGAAACTTAAATTTGAGCAGCACACCATCAGTAGGCTCTTCAAAAGCTTCCATTCTGTCTTGTCTTGCCTCAATTGCCTATAACACATAATTACACTTGTATGAATTTTAAAATGCATTTTTAGAGCGACAGACTGTGAAAGAGTAATTGAAATCATATTTCATTACATAACTAATAGAATTTACCTTTCACCGTCTCTGTTCCTGTGACTCCAGTCCCTGACGTCTCATTTCCTGTTTGAGATAAACGAAAATATGTTTTCATCTAATTAATACAATACAAATGTTTTTTTTCCAATGACAATCCAGCATGAAAGTAGTAGTAGGGTTTTAGAATCAATAATGGGCTGTACTTTATTTGAAGTTTAGTTTCTAACCCACCTTAAACTGAAAGAGTGAAAATCTTTGCATGTTTCTATTTTGTATTTCTTTAGTATGTTTTCAGTAGAGGATATTTCACAGTAATCTTAAACATTCATTTTTATCAGATTTGAAAAAACATTTCTACTGTTACAGCGTGTCCTAACAAGCGTCAGCGACATGATCAGCCTGATTCTATAGTTTCCTATTGGAGGGTCCTAACTGCCCGTGTGTGATGCAGGGCGCCATTTTTACCTTGATACCCTGTTTCTATTATCCTCTCTGTCGCTCGCATAGACAGATGAAGAACAAGGGAGGACAGGGCTCTACAGGTGTAGAGAGTGGTGCATTAATAAAATCCACATCAGGATTGAAATGTTGAGCTTGTGTCAACAACACAAATGTTGTTTTTATTCCAGCTCACTGCGAGTCGTTTATTGAAGAACCTCTGAGTGTTGTGATTTGATTCAACAGCTCACCCACACCCGAACACGCGAACACATCACCCCTGTCCTGCAAAATCTCCACTGGCTCCCTGTCCCTTACCGTATCCAACTCAAAATCCTTCTCCTCACACATAAAGCCCTTAACCACCAGACCCCCTCCTACCTCACGGCTCTCTTTCACCCTCACACTCCTGCACGCAGCCTCCGTTCTTCAAAACCTCCTATCTCCCCCTCTAAGAACCAAGTACCAAACCTGGGGGGACAGAGCCTTCTCCATAGCTGCCCCCTCCCTCTGGAACTCACTCCCTACACATATTCAACACTGTACCGACCCTCCTACTTTCAAATCACTGATCAAAACTCACCTCTTCAAACAAGCTTTTAATGTATGATTGTGATGTATTTCCTGTTTTCTGTAGTTTTACCTTTATTGTTGTTGTCTTTATGATTTGTGTGTAATGTTGCAATGTCTGTTAGTCTGTCCTTACTGTGCTGTTCTTTCTGTTTTTTCTCTTTTTCAGAGTGTGGGTGAACATGGGATGTGGCAGCTCAAGAGTACAGAGAGGTGGTCAGTGATGTCATGCCAGAATTGTTTTATTGGTGTACAGTCCTATGTGGTGTGCAGGTGAGATGTCCGTTACTTGAAGGAATAAGAGAAAACCCTTTGAAACACAATCCATTGTCCTCGTCTGTAAAAGGATAAATATCTGCAGTGTGATTAAATGTTTCAATCAGAATAAATGTCCTGCCTCAAAAGTTTCATTTCCAAAATAAAATGTTTACACATTTTTTTTCCATTTTTGAATTAACACAAATCCGCACAGGATTATTTTGTTTAACTTGAATCTTTTACCGTTCTTCTACAGCCTATGAAGAATTTAAATGTTGAACTGGTCAAATCTGTCAGGGAGAAACATCCTGATCAGTTGAGTACAGCTACAGTTCAGTGACTCTGTGTGTTTGCATATGAGGGTTCAGCCTCTCTGCTCTCCAGTGTTGATCAGTGTCTGTCCACACCTTTCAGGGACTCTGACACACCTGCAGCACAAGCATGATGTCACTGGTTATACTGACGGTCACCCTGGGGCTCCTTGTTCAGGGTCAGACTCTTATCTGAAAAGTTTTCCTCATGGTGTAACCAGGTTCATTGAATTGATGTGCTGCTGCAGAATTTACAGAATGAGACTCTTCTGTTTGGATGATGATCATCTCTCTCTGAGCTGGATTTGTCTCAATAATCTTTCTCCTCTTTTTTCATGTTTCTTCAGGTTCCTCAGGAGACATCCTCCTGACTCAGACTCCTGGATCTCTGTCTGTTGTTCTAGGACAAACTGTCTCTATCAGATGTAAAGCAAGTTCACATGTGGACAATGAGGTAGACTGTTATCTTCAGAAACATGGAGAAGCCCCTAAGCTCCTGATTTGGTGGACTTCCAACCGTCAGTCTGGAGTTTCAGATCGTTTCAGTGGGAGTCAGTCTGGAACTGACTTTACTTTGACCATCAGTGGAGTCCAGACTGAAGATTCAGGAGATTATTATTGTCAGCAGGGTAGCAGCTACCCATTCACACAGTGATACAACATCTTACAAAAACCTCCGTCAGCTGTAGAGGAACTGATCTGACTGAACAGCTGCAGAGTAACAGATGCACTTTACAACTTTGTCTGCTAACTAGGTCCATAAAACAGAGAACAGTTTATAGTATAACTCTGTTTATTGATAAATTTGTTTGAAAAGAGCATTAAGAAAATAAGTCTGAACAAACTACATTTACTGAAGATAAGCTGCAAAGTGAACATGTTTATAAAAGGACCCAAACGTTAACAACACTTAGATTCATACTTTTTTACAGATTATTTTTGGAGGTTTTCAAACATCATGTTCCTGTTCTATACATTCAGAGCATAATGTGTAGT
Source organism: Labrus mixtus (assembly GCF_963584025.1). Taxonomy (NCBI): domain Eukaryota; kingdom Metazoa; phylum Chordata; class Actinopteri; order Labriformes; family Labridae; genus Labrus; species Labrus mixtus. The sequence goes on from NC_083627.1 coordinate 19,280,473, forward strand.
CTTTAGCTTAACTAAACACATGACATGATTGTGAGTGGCATATGTTCATTAAAGAAACATCAGTTGTTCCATATGTTGAGGTCATAATGCTGGTACTAAAACATTGAAGATTCTATATGCTGATGATATCATACTTTGCTTATCTTTTATTCTTTACTTTATCTGATAAGCTGCATCGTTCCAGTATTATTCCAGTATAGTTCATATATTTGAGCACATTTGAACTATAAAAAAAACACTTAATTAAAATGAGAAAATAAATGTAGCACTTTTACCGTCTATAGGACTAAAGTAGCTACCACTACACCAGATGTTTCACCAATAATTAACCGGTTGGTGTCTCAATTAAGTAGACGAGAGGATTGTAGTTTTAACAACATAGTATTTATTTAAGAATGTAACACAACGTTAAACAAGTTAAAATGAATGACCAATACAGGTGACACAGTAGCTTTATAAATATATGCAGTTCACTAGACAAGGCACACATACATTACTGTGGCACTGTGCAGGGATGACTGATGAATCACTTGATCCCCATAGTAAGAAGGTACACAGGGAAAAATAGCTGCTCCTAATCACACTCAAGATCCAACTGATACATTTAACAACACTCCCTAATAATCACTAACTTCACCTGCTCACGCAGCAAATAATTCATGCATAACACTACAAATTAATAAACACAGCAAAAGGGATCAAGGCTTTCAGAGCTACTACCCTCGCCCCTATAGCTTTACTATGAATTCATGAATTGCACTTCGCCCATAAAGTCTATTGCACGCGGCCCGTCAAAGTATCTAATTTTAAACTACTTCTAAAAATGAACAATTAAGTAAATATTAAAGTGGGGAAAAACAGTGACAGTTTTTAGTTAATTCCAAGTCCTAGAGAAATAAACAAGACTTTAAATCAATCAATATCAAAAACATATTAATTACATTTCTTTAAAGTGTCAACCCAAAATAGCATACCTTTAATTCATCAACTTAGCACCCAGACCAGCAGTGTGCTTTTAATGTTGTGATGAGCTAATATACTAATATACTAAAAAAATATATAAGAAAATAATTACATAGTGTCACATAATTTGATACATTAATTTTGCACAATAATAATCAGCAAGTTTACTCCCGTTGCTGCCGCTGATGATTAAGAGCGATAATAAAATACAAACTAATTATTAAAGCCCAACAGAGATGATTTCATTCACAGCACAACATGAGGACTCTCATACCGTTAAAACAATGAGTCACTACAGAGTCCAGTCGTCCTCCTACTTGTTGTAATCCACGATCTACAAGAGTGAATAAATTTAACTTTAGCCCTGTTCTTGCATGTGCTTTCATACTGTGTGGATAGTTACGTTTTAAGTTCAACAAATCACTTACCACTAGCAATTGTTTGTAATCAGTTCACCTCACGCTGCACTTCCTTGTTCTACACACAGGTAAGACAGGGCGAGCGCTTGATTACGTCACCCTTATATAGCCTCTACCGGGGACTGACAAGCAACCACATTACATAAAGAAGGAATTTCTAAAGTCATTAAACCTTTAGAGACACATTAATATTTACAGCCATCTTTACTGGCTCACAATTAACCTCCCACTCCTCCCACACACGTGAACATCCATGGACATAGAGATTATTAATAAAAATAATAATGATAATATTTTGGACTATATAACACATACATAGTCCATATTATCCCCTGCATATCCGTTAAAACCAAAACATTGTCTAAAACCTTTAAAATTATGTCATCGAATGAAGGGCCAAGCATGACCTGAAACCATATAAAAAAAGTAAAAAGCACATTTCCTTCCTCATGCACCAAAACTACCCAATAATGCATTTACGCTGAAAGCTATTCTTCACCTTAACTATAAAAAAAACTCTTCACAAAGCTTCCAGTGAACTCACATGATGTTACTCTGCTGAAAAACACAGAGAGCTTCTTTAAACCTGCAGACAAACCTACAATGACCTTGTATGCTGATGATGCTCAGTTGGTTTCTAATGACCAAAAGATTCTCATATTCAAATTTGTTTTCAGCACATTTTGAATGAGCTAAAAATCAGCCATTTTCTCAGAACATTTCCATAGAGAGCCACTTTGCATCAGCAGCACCATGCTCCAGTGCTCTGGGAGAGTTTATAGTCCTGACAGTTGAACACTGGATGACTGACAGCTGTCCTTCATCACAACAGAAATCCTCGTCCTCATCATCAAAAACATGACTTTGATCTGCGTCCTCATCTGGACTCTCCTCCTCTGCTGCTGCTTCACAGGTAATGTCCAGAGAATCAAACTCCTCTCCTCTATGAACATCCGTCCCTCTGAAATGAAGCCCACTAAACCCTGATGCTGCTTTCTGTTTTTGTCTCTGTATCCTCAGAGTCCAGAGGACAGGTCACAGTGACTCAGCCTGCAGCAGTGACCTCTGCTCTGGGAGCCTCCGTCTCCATCTCATGTAGGACCAGTCAGAATGTTTATGGTAGTAGCTATTTGCACTGGTACCAACAGAAAGATGGAGGAACTCCTAAACTGCTTATATACACTGCTAGCACTCGAGCATCAGGGATTCCAGATCGTTTTTCAGGCAGTGGATCAAACTCTGCCTTCACTCTGACCATCAGTGGAGTCCAGACTGAAGATGCAGCAGTTTACTACTGTCAGAGTTTTCATGTCATCAACAGTCAGCATGTGTTCACACAGTGAAAAAGCGTCGTACAAAAACCTCCCTCAGTCAGACTGAACAGAAACTGAACTGACTGCTGCAGCTGGAAGTTTCTGCAGAGACTGACACACTTCACTGAGGACACACACACACACACACACGCACACACACGCACACACACGCACACACACACACACACACACACACACACACACTGTGAAGAGAATAAACACACCATCTTTTAAATATCAAACATTTTCAGCCCACTTCTCCCCCCTCTTTCCTCACCATGATGGTCAGACACAGCTCATTTACATATTTAAAGGTACAGACACAGAAACAGCCTGTTCTGAGCAGGGCTGAAATAGAGGGGTTCATAGGCATGATCAAATACAGGATCAGAGTGGATTTAGAACAAGAAACTTCACACACAGGGGAAGAGGAGCAGAATATGTGAACTTAAAAGAGGATGTTGTGTTTTGGGGGAGCATAAAGTAAGACTTGAAACAGGTACCAATATTGTTTGACTTTTTTTTGGCAGGTGGGCTTTATGTGCCTTTATTGTAGAGATAGGAAAGTGGATAAAGTTGGAAATCAGGGAAACAATATGATGGAAAGGAGCCACATGTTGGCTTTGAACCTGGGCCAACAGCCTCCGTACATGGGGCGAGCGCACTAACCACTACGCCAGCTGTGCCCAATTTTGTTTGAGTTTAACTGATAACTTATCCAAGTAAAAATTCTGGTTTCATGACAACCAAACTAGGACTTCAGGTTCAGGTTCAGGTGACTGTATCTGTGGGCAGATTTGTTTTGCAGCCAGCAAAGCGACGTCCATCATGAAACACAATATGAAACAGATGTAACAAGAAACAACACAGTGAAGAGAAGGTCAACAATTTAAATTGTATTTATTGAATTAGGACATTGCACATGAATCAGCAAATCAGCCAATCCCATCTTAGTCAATATGCCGGAATTAGCACAAAAGCTACATTTCATCTGTAGTCCCTAAAGGCAGGTACGAACAAAAAACATAAAATACATTTACAATTACAGGACAGCAAACAAAATAAATTATATTAATAAAGAAGATAAAAATAATAAAAATACTTAAGATTTCACCAATCAGGGCTGATAAGAGAAAGAAATATCAGCCAATACGATCAATAAAAAATCAGAATTAAACAACCATTTGAATTAATCAACACTCGTATGATGAAGATCAACTTCATGAACTTTTTAAGACCAACATGATTCAGCTTGTAGCCTCCAGCAGGGTCATCAAAGTTCACAAGCTGAAACGTGTCATATTAAGTTAATAAGATAAGACAAGATAAGATACACAAGATGAACTGTATTGTCCCAGTGGGAAATTTGCCTTGGACTTCATCAAATTGATCTTGATCTACAAGTGCTGCTGGAGTCTTTTACCCTCTCCAAGCCTTTCAGCTGAACTGTAGGTATGATTCTCTGCCAATCACAGACACACACAGAGGCAGACTGACAGACAGACTATAAGAAATATGTTTTTAAAGGGATCAGCAGAATGGGCGGGATGAGGACATTCTGACATAAAGCAGCTAAGTGAGAAGACAGCTGGTTTCCCATCAGTTTAAAATGTCGACATCATTAAATTGTACAAACCTGTGTGTGTGTGTGAAAATGTCTAAAGCTAAAACACTGAGATCTTTTGTCAACCAGAGACTCACTGCTACTGCTGAAGAGATATTTGATCTGTTTGAAAGAACGATGAGGAGCAACTTCGTCGATCAAAAGAGGAAAACGAGCGACAACACAGACTGCTGGATGCTGTTTACAACCCTGAAGTCCGCTTACACAAATATGGTTTGTGTAGTTTATTGTTAGTGTTGATTTAAAACGATGAGAAGCAAGCTACATTCTCACATAACTGTTAGATATGTTGTGATGTGCTGATTTTCTTTGGATACAGATCGGGAGTTTCAGAGGTTAAATCCAACTAAATTCCCCAGAATTAAATTACAGCAGTCCCTTTGAATTCATATCACCATGGAAACCTTTCAATCTCACACACAGTTGTCCGAGATGATCATCATCAACAACAATATCTAAACCATCGTCATCAGGTCGTAGGTACTTATAAAGTGCTGGGTCTTTTGCTTTTTCTTAAAGGTGCAGAGGGACTCTGCAGATCGAATGGAGTTTGGAAGTTCATTCCACCACCAGGGGGCGACAGAGGAGAAGAGTCTATTTAGCATCTTAGGACCCTGTTGTGAAGGTTGGATCAGACGCCTTTCATTGGCAGAGCGTAGTGGGGGGAGGGATTGTAGACCTGGATGAGAGAGTTAAAGTAAGGAGGAGCCGTTTTTGTGTCTGTTTTGTAAGCGAGAAGCAGAGTTTTAAATTTGATGCGAGCAGTAACTGGGAGCCAGTGTAAGGAGATGAACAGCAGAGTGACATGTGCTCTTTTAGAAAGGTTGAAGACCAGTCGTGCTGCTGCATTTTGTTTCATCTGCAGGGGTTTGATAGTGCATGTAGGAAGACCTGCCAGTAGAGAGTTGCAATAGTCGATGTGTGATATCACAAGATCCTGTACCAGGAGCTGTGTAGCATGTTCTGACAGGTAAGGTCTGATCTTCCTGATGTTGTACAGGGCAAATCGACTCCATTTGTTAGTCTTAAGACCCTTTTAACATTAAAACAGTCTGGCTGACAAGTAGCAATTTAGTTTTCACTAGTGGAAATTACATTTCAACATGTCAAAATGTAATTTTTGACTGTATGTCACTGTAAAATATATTTGTCCAGGAAAGTTAAAAAATGAATACCAGGCTGCAGTGACTAAAATAAGACAAAAACACGTAAACAAGAACAACAAATTGTTGAAAATGATTATGGTGGTCTTAAAAAAGTCTATTACATGTTACCAAGTGTAATTTATGTAGGTAGGCTGTAGTTTTTTGGTAACTTGTGTATACTTTACTTGAGGATCTTCATTAGGAAATGCTTTAACTCTGTTACATTTTAAAAATAATTATTCTTTTTACACCATACTATTATCTGAACCCTTCAGTTAGGCCTATTAGCAACTCTGAAGACATGATCAGCACAGAAAACATGTTATAAATTGATGACAATTTTGCCCTTTCAAAGTTCAAACCTACCAACGTTAAAAGGAGATCAGAGTCAGCATAACTGTACCATTAATTATTTGAACAGAATCTTTAGTCACTATGTTCCCTACATCAATGATTGAACACTTCAAACCATACAACTATACAAAATACATAGTGTAGTTTAACTTTTGATACTTTAGTGCATATAATATTACATATTTCTTCTTTTACATATGTACACATTTAGATACAGGACTCTAAGACATACATTAAGAGATTGTTTTACAGTTTAATAAGGTAGTCAGTAATCTGCAATGCATATATTTGAAAGTCATTTTTTAGCTCCCTGTTGTTGCCTATTTTTCAGGAGGCCGTGGCAGACCAGCCATTGATGTTTCAAGGCAGCAAATAGTGTTTCTGCTGAGACAAGGATACACTGTCAAGCAAATGGCTGGCATGTTTGGTTGCTCCTCATCGTTTCTTTACAAGAAAACAAAGCTGCTTGGAGTGTCTGTTCGAAGAGGACATCTACCAGTGACAGACGAAGAGCTCATCCAACACATTACAAGACTTCATGGGCTTTATCCTAACACAGGAAGTGAGGTACAGTAGTTTTTATGTTTCCCATGAACTATACGGAAAATTATTTTTTTAATTCGGGTCACCAATACAACTAGCTGAAAATGTTTTTGGTTTGTGTGTTGGTTCTATGTTATTAGATGATGAGAGGATTCCTCCGAGCTGAGGGGCTGGTCGTTCCACGCCGTAGGGTACGAGACGCATTGACCCAGATAAATCCTGCTGCAGCTGTGCGCAGGTGGAGCAGTGCTGTGACCAGAAGGGTGTACCATGTTCCCCATCCCAACAGTTTATGACACATAGATGGAAACATGCGCCTCATAAGGTAATTGGTCTGTATGTTATATACATTACTAACTATTAACAGGGATGAACTCCATAACTACACAATATATTCTCTAATTTATATAATTTATGTTATCAGATTATACTCTTTTTGTAAGAGAGACCTGAGTCCAGCAGATAGAAAGAAAAACAAACACGGACAGACTGACCAAATTACATATAGTATCAGAGAAAATCACATACATCACTAAATACATTTGAAGTTGAAAGTTTGTATTATATCAGTTGGCGTTATGGATATGGTGGTGGAGAGCATTGTTACGTTTAACTAAAATTTTCCATAGATGTTCAGCTTGGTTGAGTTCTGGTGACTTAATGGCCCAAGCATTTATTCACATCATTTTCATCCTCACCAGACCATCCAATGAGCTCTGGTGAGAGAAGCATCTCACTTTCAGATGTTTATGTTTATTTTATTTAAGGGTTTTCCTTTAATTTGTCCCTGTCTGTACATTTACTGAGTAGTTTCAATGTACTATAATCTAGAGGTATAAAAACAACTCCACCAATCTGTTAGATTGATAATCAAATGTACCTTTCTCCTTTATGTTTATCACAAGGTGGGGTTTGGTGGTCCATGGAGCCATTGATGGACACTCTCGACTGATCACATACTTGAATTGCAACACAAATAATCGTGCCTCCACTGTACTGACACAGTTTGTAAAAGCAACCTGCATGTATGGCCTTCCTTCCAGAGTTAGATCAGACTATGGAGGTGAGAATTCACAAGTTGCACTGTTCATGAACCTTGTTCAAGGTGTGGAGAGGAGGAGTCACATCACAGGCGAGTCTGTCCATAACCAAAGAATAGAACGTCTTTGGAGAGATGTTTTTCTGCATGTTCTACAATCTTTCTATGATACATTTTACTCTCTTGAGAATTCTGAGCTTCTTCATCCTGAGGATGAACTCCACAAAATGGCACTGCAAATTGTCTTTCTGCCAGAAATTCAGAAAAGACTTCAGAACTTCCGAAATGCCTGGAATAACCACAGTCTGCGCACAGAAAACAACAGAACACCTGTCCAAATCTGGATTGCAGGAATGCTGGCCAATATGGAGATGGACAGCACAGCCATCAACAATGTCTTGCCCTTTTGGCACACCATGGGATTGGCACTTTCCCCAGTCTTGATGATGATGAACATTTCCTAGCTGATGTTGTGGAAGAACCCAGAATCCACCACACTTCCGGTTGAGAGGCGACGACTCTACCAACTGAGCCACAGCCTCCCATAAGAAATGGATTTCATCATGAAACCATTGAAATTAGAGTCTGTTGTTTGAGATGATGAATAGATAAAAACTGTCAGCTGTAAGTGTCCATTCAAAGTATTCAAAGCTCCTGGCTGAGGTGGAGTGACACATGTTGTGAAAAGTCCCAGTGATGTTGTGTCCTATATCGTCACTCATGTAATGCCTCTGATCCAATCATATTGCTTGGTCAGAACTAACTGTTGTATAAATTACCATATACCATACCTTATGATGGAAGAAGTATTCTGCTCCTGTACAGAAGCAAAAGTGGTATTACCACAATGAAAATACTCCTGCATTTAGACATTGTATAGTAAATGTTCACTGACAATGTTTTACTATTATAATATTGTTTAAACAAATATTAAAGGCAGGTGAGGAATCCGCTCATTCTTTTATTTAAAGTACCCTCTACATGATCATAGTTAAGTAATGTAATATTTTGTCTAATGACCAATAATAAGACTACTTCTTGCAGTACACCACTTTACACACTGTCATTTTACCTCAGAAATCAAAGGCACTGCATATTTTTTCTTGAAAAATACAATTAAAATGTTATTGTACAACTGCAAAATGTCCTGCCTCCATTGCATAACATTGGAACATGTCATTGATAACCAAATTTGAGGGGGAAAAAAAGGTGCGAGTTGTACTTTAACATGGAAATATCAGTAAACGTCATATCAGTTCTGAAATATTTGACTCCCAAATATTAACCTCTCTTAATAGTATAACCATACTATAACTACTAATTATTCTTGTGTTCAGTTATAATTACTTTACACAAATGCACTGAAAAAGCTGTTTTAATTTGAAGAAAATTGCAGCAACGTTACAGAAGTCTGAGGAGGGCTTTGCCCTAGAATGTAATGAACTTGAACTTTAAAGCCTGAACTGACTTCAACCTTTGGTCCACAGAATGCTGCACTGAAAACAAATTGCAGAGACCTTGTTTGTCGCTGTCAGATTTATTTATACACAAACTTCAATTAAACAATGGATTTTTTAAATATTTTTTTCAACCTCTGTGATATTTTATTGATATTTTTATTGTCTTGGTCTGGACTCGGTCTCGTTCCCTAAATGTCTTGGTCTTGCCTCGGAGCTCTCTGGTCTCGGGGAGGTCTTTGTCACGGTTAGTGTGGTCTTGACTACAACACTAGTTTAAAGATTTAAAAAAAAATCTTTATTAATTTTAGGGCAAAGGTAATGCTCTACAGTTAAAGTCAAGTAAGCTTTTCATTGATTTTAATACGTTTTTATTTCCTACAAAGGCTGAGAAAAAAATATTTAGGAAATGTTGACATACTGCAGTTTTTCAGAAAATGCTCAGGTTTTGGGAGGTTGTTTTGAAACAATGCTGAGATTTTAGAGAGTGTTTATCTAGGACCCTGGTTACATTATGCAATGCCGAAACCTGGAGCCTGCAGAATTCCTTCTGTCATACAGCTTTTGAATTTCTCATATTGTTTGTGAATGGGCAGTCTGAGCACTATGGCGCATGTGTTTGCCTCTGGAAAGATTTTAGTCTCTTCATCGTGGAGAAATTCAATGACAGGATGCTGTGGGAAGCCCAGGGGAGGCACTGCTGAAGCTCCAGAGGCAAACTCCAGCACCATTTCCAGCGTCAAGGGGCTGCATTCTCCTTCTACAAAGACATGAGCAAAGGAAATTATAGCTCACATGGAAAGAAATATAAATGCCTGTCACACTAATAAGCTTCAAGTATTGTACAACTGCATCTACATGAAACTGATGAAACTATAATTGCACAATAAGACACAAATGACTGACAGATCAACCTAACCAGATTCCAATTCCCAGGGCTGGCTCAGTGGTCCAGCCAAAAACACACATGCAACTGAAATATCGTACCCTCAATATCGATTAACCAGTCTCTCCAGAAACAGATGGTCTGATTTTCCAGGGGTCGTCTGTTACTTCCAGGGACTGAGAAATCAACTTCAAACAAAGTAGACAAGTCTTTGGCCTCCAGTGGTTTCGGTGCACTGGTGAACAGGTCCTCAAAGATTCCAGGGTGAGCCCTTAGCTCATCAAGGAAACCCAGAATTTTGAAACCTTCCTCAAACCTGAAAAAAAACCCCACATAAATTAGAAGATTACAAATCAATGTTATATGAACAAGTTTACCCTTTCACACCCCTCAGTTTTGCCCTGATGGATAAACTGCTCACTGTCTCAATGCCACGTGCATCCGCCCATCAACAAAATAATGTGGTGCAGACTGGACCAGGGAATCCCTCTGCTCCAAGGATGTGATGTATCTCAGAGTTCCCATCATGCTCAGACTGTCTTCTGCATCTGTGATTGCATCATTTGCCTCATGGACAGTCTGAGCTTCTTTTATCTAAAAAAACACAATAATGAGAGTAGTCCTGTTTAGGGGAAAACATCTACAGTGAAAATGTAATGACCAGGCTTCAAAAACTGTGCAATACACACCTTTAATAACTTTTCTCTGAAAGACTGGTCTCCCACTTCATCCAATGAAGCAGGAGGTGGAGATTTACCGCAAAACTGGAGAAAGAGACGCTTAGAAAAGAAGGATGGGCCAACTCCACCATGGATTATATACACGGTCACCATCTTTCCAATCAGGGTGTACAGTCCAGTCTCAAGATCTGAAAAACAAACATTTATGTAAAGATTCAAATAATTTGTTTTATACAGGTTACACTTCTTTTTAAATATGCAAAAAACTTCATCATTACTTACAATGAGTATCAAGAGCCAACAGCCTATCATTCTCAGGCCCATCAAATATCTTTGAGTGCTGTACAGCCCTCATTAGCAACCGCAGGTATTCCCTGGTTGGCCCTCCGTCATCCACAGCCCCTTCTCCTTCCCCCTCACTGTCGACAAATATCACATCCAGCTTTGCTCCTGGGTCAAAGCGCCGTCGTTTAAACGCTTGAAGGCTACCCTGCAAGATGTTGTCTCTGCAAACGTTTATTTGATTGCTTGTGTGATTACAGGTGAGATCCACTTTGCTGAGGAGCTTCATCAAGACAGTTTGCAGATCAATTCTGTAACATAAAAACAAATATAAAACTTAGATGACAAAAGACAACTTTGAAGTTTGAGAATAAATATTCAAATGAAAGTAAAATAACATACTGAGATGATGAGGATTCACTATTCTCCACTATTGTTCTAAGAGTTGGCTGAAGAGGCAGTGATCGTACAGGAGACTGGTGAGGAGGAGAAGGAAGAGGAGGAGGAGAAGAAGGAGCAGGTGAAGGGCTCTGTTGGTCTATGGCAGGGCAAGCATTGCTCGGGTCACATGCATCTATTATCTGAATTTGAGGCAAAAATACACACAAATACAGATACACAATATACATTAAAACTGTAATTTTTAAAAACTAGTACAAATGAAAATGTTTGAAATGACATTGCTAATCACCTGTCCAGCTGGTGTTACCATCCACTGAACATAGAGGGTCAAAAACCCTTTGATGTTGTACTGCTCAATGGATCCTGACAGTGTGCTTTCCAGTACTTTGGTTGATGCTGCTTCTCTAAGACAAAAAACCTCACTGGCCATTTCCTCTTGCCCAACAAAATCAAACAATGTCTAAAGCAGAGAACAGAAACAGGACTTTACATCTATGAATTATCATACTATGCACAACCCACAGCAAAACTTAACATCAGAGGTGAACTCCTTCTCAGAGGTTAACATTAAGACAGGTAAAGTGATAACCTGAATAGATTCAGACAAGACAAACTTCCTCGTCCTCTCCAATCCATTAGGAAACTTAAATTTGAGCAGCACACCATCAGTAGGCTCTTCAAAAGCTTCCATTCTGTCTTGTCTTGCCTAAATTGCCTATAACACATAATTACACTTGTATGAATTTTAAAATGCATTTTTAGAGCAACAGACTGTGAAAGAGTAATTGAAATCATATTTCATTACATAACTAATAGAATTTACCTTTAACCGTCTCTGTTCCTGTGACTCCAGTCCCTGTCGTCTCATTTCCTGTTTGAGATAAACGAAAATATGTTTTCATCTAATTAATACAATACAAATGTTTTTTTCCAATGACAATCCAGCATGAAAGTAGTAGTAGGGTTTTAGAATCAATAATGGGCTGTACTTTATTTGAAGTTTAGTTTCTAACCCACCTTAAACTGAAAGAGTGAAAATCTTTACATGTTTCTATTTTGTATTTCTTTAGTATGTTTTCAGTAGAGGATATTTCACAGTAATCTTAAACATTCATTTTTATCAGATTTGAAAAAACATTTCTACTGTTACAGCGTGTCCAAACAAGCGTCAGCGACATGATCAGCCTGATTCTATAGTTTCCTATTGGAGGGTCCTAACTGCCCGTGTGTGATGCAGGGCGCCATTTTTACCCTGATACCCTGTTTCTATTATCCTCTCTGTCGCTCGCATAGACAGATGAAGAACAAGGGAGGACAGGGCTCTACAGGTGTAGAGAGTGGTGCATTAATAAAATCCACATCAGGATTGAAATGTTGAGCTTGTGTCAACAACACAAATGTTGTTTTTATTCCAGCTCACTGCGAGTCGTTTATTGAAGAACCTCTGAGTGTTGTGATTTGATTCAACAGCTCACCCACACCCGAACACGCGAACACATCACCCCTGTCCTGCAAAATCTCCACTGGCTCCCTGTCCCTTACCGTATCCAACTCAAAATCCTTCTCCTCACACATAAAGCCCTTAACCACCAGACCCCCTCCTACCTCACGGCTCTCTTTCACCCTCACACTCCTGCACGCAGCCTCCGTTCTTCAAAACCTCCTATCTCCCCCTCTTAGAACCAAGTACCAAACCTGGGGGGACAGAGCCTTCTCCATAGCTGCCCCCTCCCTCTGGAACTCACTCCCTACACATATTCAACACTGTACCGACCCTCCTACTTTCAAATCACTGATCAAAACTCACCTCTTCAAACAAGCTTTTAATGTATGATTGTGATGTATTTCCTGTTTTCTGTAGTTTTACCTTTATTGTTGTTGTCTTTATGATTTGTGTGTAATGTTGCAATGTCTGTTAGTCTGTCCTTACTGTGCTGTTCTTTCTGTTTTTTCTCTTTTTCAGAGTGTGGGTGAACATGGGATGTGGCAGCTCAAGAGTACAGAGAGGTGGTCAGTGATGTCATGCCAGAATTGTTTTATTGGTGTAAAGTCCTATGTGGTGTGCAGGTGAGATGTCCGTTACTTGAAGGAATAAGAGAAAACCCTTTGAAACACAATCCATTGTCCTCGTCTGTAAAAGGATAAATATCTGCAGTGTGATTAAATGTTTCAATCAGAATAAATGTCCTGCCTCAAAAGTTTCATTTCCAAAATAAAATGTTTACACATTTTTTTTCCATTTTTGAATTAACACAAATCCGCACAGGATTATTTTGTTTAACTTGAATCTTTTACCGTTCTTCTACAGCCTATGAAGAATTTAAATGTTGAACTGGTCAAATCTGTCAGGGAGAAACATCCTGATCAGTTGAGTACAGCTACAGTTCAGTGACTCTGTGTGTTTGCATATAAGGGTTCAGCCTCTCTGCTCTCCAGTGTTGATCAGTGTCTGTCCACACCTTTCAGGGACTCTGACACACCTGCAGCACAAGCATGATGTCACTGGTTCTACTGATGGTCACCCTGGGGCTCCTTGTTCAGGGTCAGACTCTTATCTGAAAAGTTTTCCTCATGGTGTAACCAGGTTCATTGAATTGATGTGCTGCTGCAGAATTTACAGAATCAGACTCTTCTGTTTGGATGATGATCATCTCTCTCTGAGCTGGATTTGTCTCAATAATCTTTCTCCTCTTTTTTCATGTTTCTTCAGGTTCCTCAGGAGACATCCTCCTGACTCAGACTCCTGGATCTCTGTCTGTTGTTCTAGGACAAACTGTCTCTATCAGATGTAAAGCAAGTTCACATGTGGACAATGAGGTAGACTGTTATCTTCAGAAACATGGAGAAGCCCCTAAGCTCCTGATTTGGTGGACTTCCAACCGTCAGTCTGGAGTTTCAGATCGTTTCAGTGGGAGTCAGTCTGGAACTGACTTTACTTTGACCATCAGTGGAGTCCAGACTGAAGATTCAGGAGATTATTATTGTCAGCAGGGTAGCAGCTTCCCGTTCACACAGTGATACAACATCTTACAAAAACCTCCGTCAGCTGTAGAGGAACTGATCTGACTGAACAGCTGCAGAGTAACAGATGCACTTTACAACTTTGTCTGCTAACTAGGTCCATAAAACAGAGAACAGTTTATAGTGTAACTCTGTTTATTGATAAATTTGTTTGAAAAGAGCATTAAAAAAATAAGTCTGAACAAACTACATTTACTGAAGATAAGCTGCAAAGTGAACACGTTTATAAAAGGACCCAAACGTTAACAACACTTAGATTCATACTTTTTTACAGATTATTTTTGGAGGTTTTCAAACATCATGTTCCTGTTCTATACATTCAGAGCATAATGTGTAGTCTTTAGCTTAACTAAACACATGACATGATTGTGAGTGGCATATGTTCATTAAAGAAACATCAGTTGTTCCATATGTTGAGGTCATAATGCTGGTACTAAAACATTGAAGATTCTATATGCTGATGATATCATACTTTGCTTATCTTTTATTCTTTACTTTATCTGATAAGCTGCATCGTTCCAGTATTATTCCAGTATAGTTCATATATTTGAGCACATTTGAACTATAAAAAAAACACGTAATTAAAATGAGAAAATAAATGTAGCACTTTTACCGTCTATAGGACTAAAGTAGCTACCACTACACCAGATGTTTCACCAAAAATTAACCGGTTGGTGTCTCAATTAAGTAGACGAGAGGATGGTAGTTTTAACAACATAGTATTTATTTAAGAATGTAACACAACGTTAAACAAGTTAAAATGAATGACCAATACAGGTGACACAGTAGCTTTATAAATATACGCAGTTCACTAGACAAGGCACACATACATTACTGTGGCACTGTGCAGGGATGACTGATGAATCACTTGATCCCCATAGTAAGAAGGTACACAGGGAAAAATAGCTGCTCCTAATCACACTCAAGATCCAACTGATACATTTAACAACACTCCCTAATAATCACTAACTTCACCTGCTCACGCAGCAAATAATTCATGCATAACACTACAAATTAATAAACACAGCAAAAGGGATCAAGGCTTTCAGAGCTACTACCCTCACCCCTATAGCTTTACTATGAATTCATGAATTGCACTTCGCCCATAAAGTCTATTGCACGCGGCCCGTCAAAGTATCTAATTTGAAACTACTTCTAAAAATAAACAATTAAGTAAATATTAAAGTGGGGAAAAACAGTGACAGTTTTTAGTTAATTCCAAGTCCTAGAGAAATAAACAAGACTCTAAATCAATCAATATCAAAAACATATTAATTACATTTCTTTAAAGTGTCAACCCAAAATAGCATACCTTTAATTCATCAACTTAGCACCCAGACCAGCAGTGTGCTTTTAATGTTGTGATGAGCTAATATACTAATATACTAAAAAAAATATAAGAAAATAATTACATAGTGTCACATAATTTGATACATTAATTTTGCACAATAATAATCAGCAAGTTTACTCCCGTTGCTGCCGCTGATGATTAAGAGCGATAATAAAATACAAACTAATTATTAAAGCCCAACAGAGATGATTTCATTCACAGCACAACATGAGGACTCTCATACCGTTAAAACAATGAGTCACTACAGAGTCCAGTCGTCCTCCTACTTGTTGTAATCCACGATCTACAAGAGTGAATAAATTTAACTTTAGCCCTGTTCTTGCATGTGCTTTCATACTGTGTGGATAGTTACGTTTTAAGTTCAACAAATCACTTACCACTAGCAATTGTTTGTAATCAGTTCACCTCACGCTGCACTTCCTTGTTCTACACACAGGTAAGACAGGGCGAGCGCTTGATTACGTCACCCTTATATAGCCTCTACCGGGGACTGACAAGCAACCACATTACATAAAGAAGGAATTTCTAAAGTCATTAAACCTTTAGAGACACATTAATATTTACAGCCATCTTTACTGGCTCACAATTAACCTCCCACTCCTCCCACACACGTGAACATCCATGGACATAGAGATTATTAATAAAAATAATAATGATAATATTTTGGACTATATAACACATACATAGTCCATATTATCCCCTGCATATCCGTTAAAACCAAAACATTGTCTAAAACCTTTAAAATTATGTCATCGAATGAAGGGCCAAGCATGACCTGAAACCATATAAAAAAATAAAAAGCACATTTCCTTCCTCATGCACCAAAACTACCCAATAATGCATTTACACTGAATGGTATTCTTCACCTTAACTATTAAAAAAAACTCTTCACAAAGCTTCCAGTGAACTCACATGATGTTACTATGCTGAAAAACACAAAGAGCTTCTTTAAACCTGCAGACAAACCTACAATGACCTTGTATGCTGATGATGCTCAGTTGGTTTCTAATGACCAAAAGATTCTCATATTCAAATTTGTTTTCAGCACATTTTGAATCAGCTAAAAATCAGCCTTTTTCTCAGAACATTTCCATAGAGAGCCACTTTGCATCAGCAGCACCATGCTCCAGTGCTCTGGGAGAGTTTATAGTCCTGACAGTTGAACACTGGATGACTGACAGCTGTCCTTCATCACAACAGAAATCCTCGTCCTCATCATCAAAAACATGACTTTGATCTGCGTCCTCATCTGGACTGTCCTCCTCTGCTGCTGCTTCACAGGTAAAGTCCAGAGAATCAAACTCCTCTCCTCTATGAACATCCGTCCCTCTGAAATGAAGCCCACTAAACCCTGATGCTGCTTTCTGTTTTTGTCTCTGTATCCTCAGAGTCCAGAGGACAGGTCACAGTGACTCAGCCTGCAGCAGTGACCTCTGCTCTGGGAGCCTCCGTCTCCATCTCATGTAGAACCAGTCAGGATGTTTATAATAATAATTACTTAGTCTGGTACCAACAGAAAGATGGAGGAACTCCTAAAATGCTTATATACGCCGCTAGCACTCGATCATCAGGGATTCCAGATCGTTTTTCAGGTAGTGGATCAAACTCTGCCTTCACTCTGACCATCAGTGGAGTCCAGACTGAAGATGCAGCCGTTTATTTCTGTAAAGCAATATACGATGTAACTAAGTATGATCTGTTCACACAGTGAAAAAGTGTCGTACAAAAACCTCCCTCAGTCAGACTGAACAGAAACTGAACTGACTGCTGCAGCTGGAAGTTTCTGCAGAGACTGACACACTTCACTGAGGACACAAAAACACACAGACATTAACACACACACACGCACACACACACACACACACACACACACACACACACACACACACACACACACACACACACACACACACACACACACACACTGTGATTGTAACATCAAAGGTGGTCCAAATGTACCCCTACATACCCCTTAACAAATCTAAACTTTATCTAAAACTCTTAAAACATAGCCTCCAATGGAATGACTAACACACCCATGCACTGGTTTAGATCCTAACTCTCTGGTCGCGCTCAGTTTATTCAACTCAAAACCTTCAAATCCTGGGGCGCTGGTGGTGCAGTGGTTGGTGCGCACGCCCCATGTGTGGGGGCTGTGGTCTTCCAGGTGGGCGGCCCAGGTTCGTGTCTGGCCTGTGGCTCCTTTCCCGCATGTTATTCCCCATTCTCTCTCCCTTATTTCCAACTCTATCCACTGTCCTATCTCTCAATTAAAGGCAAAAAAAAGCCCAAAAATAAATCTTTAAAAAAAAAAAAATTCAAATCCCAGCCATTTCCAGTCACTACAGGTGATCCTCAGAGTTCTGTCCTGGGACCTCTTCTGTTAATCATCTATCTCCTTCCTCTTGCCCATATCTTCTGTAAATATAACATCCTGTTCCATTGCTATTCGGATGAAACCCAGCTCTATTTGTCCACCAAACCGACCTCCTCCCTCCCGCTTACTTCCCTGTCTGATTGCCTACAAGAAATCAAATCCTGGTTATTCTGCAACCTCAAATGAAACAGTGACAACACAGAGGTTCTCCTCATGTGCACCAAATCCACAATTTCAAAACCTGACAGTTTTCTCTCACGATTGACCACTCCTCAGTTTCTCCCTCCCCTCAGGTTAAGAGTCTGGGTGTCATCCTCGACAGCACACTATGATTCCAAGCTCACATCAATAATGTCTCGGTCTGGTTATTTCCATCTTCGTAACATTAATCGCCTCCGCCCGTCCCTCACACCCAACAGTACTGCCATCCATGTCATCACCCTGGTTACATCCTGCATTGACTTCTGCAACTCCCTTCTCTTTGGTTTCCCTCTCAGGTCCATCCACAAACTTCAACTGGTCCAGAACTCTGCTGCTCGCATCATTACCAGAACCCCCTCTGTTTATCACATCACTCCTGTCCTTCAGCAGCTTCATTGGCTTTCAGTTAAATATGGCATTGACTTCAAAATTCTGCCCCTCACCTTTATGGCCATCCATAACCTCGCTCCTCTGTTCCTCTCTGAACTCCTGCACATCAACGCACCCACCCGCACTCTCAGGTCTTCTTCTTCAATTCAACCCACCACAACAACCGCCTGCCTGTCCACCTTGGAGTCCAGAGAATTCAGCCGTTCTGGTCCCAGCCTCTGGAACTCCCTCCCACCACACATCCTTAATATTCACTTTCTGTCCATTTTTAAATCTAATCTGAAAACACATCTTTTTAAACTGGCATATTCAGTCTGATCATTCTCCATCCAGTCTCATGAATCCTCCTCACAATGATTTTATACATCCTGTAAAATTGTATTTTTAATGTTCATTTTATCGATGTAGTGTTACTTTGTTGTTTTTATCTCTGTTTTCTAAGGTGACCTTGAGTGCCTTGAAAGAGGCCTTTAGATAAAATGTATTATTATGGAAGGAAGTGCCTAGCATGACCTGAAATAATAGAAAGACAAAATAAATCATTAAACTATGTTCCTCTAACTTTAAAGCCTTCGATAACTGTTGTGAGGCTTCCAGTGAACTCATATGATGTTACTCTGATGAGAAACACAGAAAGCTTCCTTTAAAAGGACCTTAAACCTGCAAAAACACAACTCTCTTTAGAAGTGACATTAACAAACATTTAGCACATTCTTGCAAAAAAATATTTTAGCAGGATGTCTAAACAGCAGGTGGAGGAATGATCTAAAATCAATTATGAATACAATGAATGAGAAGTGGAGTAGAATATAAATAAAAGTCGGTAATTTGTCTACTTCTTCTTAAATAAATGAGTGTAACAATGATAAAACTTTGTATGAAAACACACAATGACTTTGTATGCTGACAAATCTCTGCAGTATGTTTCGAATGACCTAAAAACTTCGCATTTTCAAATTTGTTTTCAGCACATTTTGAATGAGCTAAAAATCAGCCATTTTCTCAGAACATTTCCATAGAGAGCCACTTTGCATCAGCAGCACCATGCTCCAGTGCTCTGGGAGAGTTTATAGTCCTGACAGTTGAACACTGGATGACTGACAGCTGTCCTTCATCACAACAGAAATCCTCGTCCTCATCATCAAAAACATGACTTTGATCTGCGTCCTCATCTGGACTCTCCTCCTCTGCTGCTGCTTCACAGGTAAAGTCCAGAGAATCAAACTCCTCTCCTCTATGAACATCCGTCCCTCTGAAATGAAGCCCACTAAACCCTGATGCTGCTTTCTGTTTTTGTCTCTGTATCCTCAGAGTCCAGAGGACAGGTCACAGTGACTCAGCCTGCAGCAGTGAACTCTGCTCTGGGAGCCTCCGTCTCCATCTCATGTAGGACCAGTCAGAATGTTTATAATAATAACTACTTAGCCTGGTACCAACAGAAAGATGGAGGAACTCCTAAACTGCTTATATACACTGCTAGCACTCGAGCATCAGGGATTCCAGATCGTTTTTCAGGCAGTGGATCAAACTCTGCCTTCACTCTGACCATCAGTGGAGTCCAGACTGAAGATGCAGCAGTTTACTACTGTCAGAGTTCACACTATATCAACAGTCAGTGGGTGTTCACACAGTGAAATAGCGTCGTACAAAAACCTCCCTCAGTCAGTCTGAACAGAAACTGAACTGACTGCTGCAGCTGGAAGTTTCTGCAGAGACTGACACACTTCACTGAGGACACACACACAGACAAACACACACACACACACACACACACACACACACACACACACACACACACACACACACACACTCACACACACACACACACACACACACACACACACACACACACACACACCATGTAACTTTCACAGGGGGAGAATTAAAATCGGCTCCTGTTCAGATGACATCCTGATCTGCAACACGTCCTCCTCATCCTCTTCTCCTTCAGACCCTAATCTGATCAATAATCAAATCAGACGTTCTGCTTTCACTCCTCTTTTATTGAACAGACTTTTTAATCAACACCTGCAGTTCACAGAAGAACACCACTTCCATCAAAGAGAATAAACACACCATCTTTTAAATATCAAACATTTTCAGCCCACTTCTCCCCCCTCTTTCCTCACCATAATGGTCAGACACAGCTCATTTACATATTTAAAGGTACAGACACAGAAACAGCCTGTTCTGAACAGGGCTGAAATAGAGGGGTTTATAGACATGATCAAATACAGGATCAGAGTGGATTTAGAACAAGACACTTCACACACATGTTTTGGTGAGCTCTGGGAGTTATTTAGACTGATTGAAGAGGAGGAGAATATGTGAACTTAAAAGAGGATGTTGTGTTTTGGGGGAGCATAAAGTAAGACTTGAAACAGGTACCAATATTGTTTGACTTTTTTTTGGCAGGTGGGCTTTATGTGCCTTTATTGTAGAGATAGGAAAGTGGATAAAGTTGGAAATCAGGGAAACAATATGATGGATAGGAGCCACATGTTGGCTTTGAACCTGGGCCAACAGCCTCCGTACATGGGGAGAGCGCATTAACCACAACGCCAGCTGCGCCCAATTTTGTTTGATTTTTACTGATAACTTATCCAAGTAAAAAATTCTGGTTTCATGACAACCAAACTAGGACTTCAGGTTCAGGTTCAAGCCAGCAAAGCGACGTCCATCATGACACACAATATGAAACAGATGTAACAAGAAACAACACAATGAAGAGAAGGACAACAATTTAAATTGTATTTATTGAATTAGGACATTGCACATGAATCAGCAAATCACATCAAAGTCAATATGCCGGAATTAGCACAAAAGCTACATTTCATCTGTAGTCCCTAAAGGCAGGTACGAACAAAAAACATAAAATACATTTACAATTACAGGACAGCAAACAAAAGAACTCACAGACAATTTTACAAACAAAAATGGACACGATTGTCAGATAAGAAATAACAGACCAACATGATAAAAAAGCCTATAAAATATATTAATAAAGAAGATAAAAATAATAAAAATACTTAAGGTTTCACCAATCAGGGCTGAGAAGAGAAAGAAATATCAGTCAATAAGATCAATGGAAAATCTGAATTAAACAACCATTTGAATTAATCAACACTCGTATGATGAAGATCAACTTCATGAACTTTTTAAGAGCAACATGATTCAGCTTGTAGCCTCCAGCAGGGCCATCAAAGTTCACAAGCTGAAACGCGTCATATTAAGTTAATAAGATAAGACAAGATAAGATAGATAAGATGAACTGTATTGTCCCAGTGGGAAATTTGCCTTGGACTTCATCAAATTGATCTTCGTACTACAAGTGCTGCTGGAGTCTTTTACCCTCTCCAAGCCTTTCAGCTGAACTGTAGGTATGATTCTCTGTCAATCACAGACACACACAGAGGCAGACTGACAGACAGACTATAAGAAATATGTTTTTAAAGGGATCAGCAGAATGGGCGGGATGAGGACATTCTGACATAAAGCAGATAAGTGAGAAGACAGCTGGTTTCCCATCAGTTTAAAATGTCGACATCATTAAATTGTACAAACCTAATCTGTGTAAGCGGACTTCTGTTTTTAAAACGGCATCCAGCAGTCTGTGTTGTCTCTCATTTTCCTCTTTTGATCGACAGATTTCCTCCTCATATTCTGCTATCGTTCTTTCAAACAGATCAAATATCTCTTCAGCAGCAGCAGTCAGTCTCTGGTTGACGAAAGATCTCAGTATTTGGACTTGTGACATTTTCACACACGGACAGAAGCTTTTTATTCACACACATCATTTAAAACCAGTATCTGATTTGACCTCTGTTGCTTGTTCCAGCTTGCACGCTAAGCTAACTTCATTAGCTTGGAGTTTCAGGTTTCCGATCTACACCCCTCACAGATAGGTGGAGGTAGTGCACCAATACGTTGTTAGCCAACCGGCAGAAAACAACAATAAATAGAAGAAGAGCAAGACTCGATCCAGGGCTCTTCATAGTAGTGTCACCTGTTTTAGCGTTTAAATGAAATCCTGCTGACTTTCAAAGAAGCTTATGTCTATAAACGTGAGTGTGTCTGGTAGTTTGTCCTTCGGAGGGCAGTAATATACCCACAAGAAGAAGAAGACGCGTATGAAGTTAGCTTAGCATGCTAGCTGGGACACAAACGTGATTAAAGCGACAAAGCTAACGCCAGATAAGCTACTATTTTTTTTGGTGTGTGTGTTTTGAAAAAGCTGCTCTGCTTGTGTGTGAAAATGTCTAAAGCTAAAACGTTGAGCTCTTTCGTCAACCAGAGACTGACTGCTGCTGCTGAAGAGATATTTGATCTGTTTGAAAGAACAATAGCAGAATATGAAGAGCAACTTCATCGATCAAAAGAAAAGGAAAACGAGCAACAACACAGCCTGCTGGATGCTGTTTACAACCCTGAAGTCCGCTTACACAAATATGGTTTGTGTAGTTTATTGTTAGTGTTGATTTAAAACGATGAGAAGCAAGCTACATTCTCACATAACTGTTAGATATGTTGTGATGTGCTGATTTTCTTTGGACACAGATCAGGAGTTTCAGAGGTTAAATCCAACTAAATTCCCCAGAATTAAATTACAGCAGTCCCTTTGAATTCATATCACCATGGAAACCTTTCAATCTCACACACAGTTGTCCGAGATGATCATCATCAACAACAATATCTAAACCATCGTCATCAGGTCGTAGGTACTTATAAAGTGCTGGGTCTTTTGCTTTTTCTTAAAGGTGCAGAGGGACTCTGCAGATCGAATGGAGTTTGGAAGTTCATTCCACCACCAGGGGGCGACAGAGGAGTAGAGTCTATTTAGCATCTTAGGACCCTGTTGTGAAGGTTGGATCAGACGCCTTTCATTGGCAGAGCGTATTTGGGGGGAGGGAGTGTAGACCTGGATGAGAGAGTTAAAGTAAGGAGGAGCCGTTTTTGTGTCACAAACAATCAACTCATGTGATCCAAGTTAAACATTTTTTTTTATCACTGACCAAAGTTACTGTATGAGGAACTGCATACCTGTAACACTTCAGGAAGTGGAAGGATGTATAGTCTACTCCTTCCAGTAACCTCCTTTAATTCTTTGACAGAATGGACATGGACCTTTGTCAGCCTCTTGCCTTTATCAGCTCTGGCCAACTCAAACCCAACCAGATTTAAGCTTATTTGGGGGTAGCTCTGATGGACAAACTGATTAAACTCTGCCAAGCTCCAGTTCAGTTTAAGTTGAGAGCGTTGGTTTTTCCCTGTCTCACGTATTGGTCTCCCTAAAATGAAAGAAATTTGAGAAATACAAAAAGATGTATCATTCAGCACACATTATTTGCTGTTTAAGTCTGTACAATGTCAATCTAATGTGAACATGTTTCGTAAATATAATTTATAAATTACATATAATTACTTTATATTCATTGTCTCATTTTGGTTAGGTAAGGCTTGTTTCAATGATTTCACCCCCTCAGACGTCCTAAACTTACCAAAACCAATCTGAGCAAACTCCTCTCATTGTTTTACTGTGGGGATCCGGGTGTAATTTGGACCAGGGAACAGAAAAGGAGTCACATTCCAAACTGGGTTTTCCCTCCTTCCAATTGATCCTGCAAAAAAATAGGGCTTTATTACTTTAAATTATTACTAGCAATCAGAATACGGGCCATGTTGTTTGCTTTCATAACGCTGTCTACACATTTGACGTTAATGTTTATGTTAATATTCGTGAAACAAGAGCCAAACAAAGTCCAGTTATCTATTCTATTCTAAATATAAGCTGATTTTCAGCGAGCGTCTTAGCTATATAACGTTAATAACGTTGCACTACCTGTTTGTCGTTAGTGACATTACTCTAGCTAACAATACTGTAGTAGTAGCTTACGGCTAGCTCTAGCGGCGGTAGAGTTACCGTTACTACGCCGTTATAGTTTACCTGACATTCGATGTCGGGCACGTTGGAACAAGCGTCTGGTAGGAACAAGGATGTCATTGTTACTCTGCAACAGCTCCTGTCTGGCTCGATTCGCCACATTAAAAATTCTGTCAAATGCAGAAACTGCGGTCTCAGTGTTTCCGTCTCGCTCCATTTTCAATCATCGTCTCCCAACTGTGTACATCAGATTCAGAGCGCTGCGTACGTGAGCGTAACGGTAGTGGAGTTGCCCAATGAACC